>NW_023596420.1:16065615-16103115 GCF_011947565.3 Pollicipes pollicipes | reverse complement strand
CTTTTGTAATTGTTCAATGTGTATCACAGAAGCCTTCGCAACAGCGGAGGGACGGCGCGCATGTAGCCGGCGCAGCCCCTTCCCCCCTACCAGAGTGGGATTCGATTGGGGTTCGTGGTTCGTCACGCTACGAGTGGGGTTTGTCACGCATGCGTCAGTCGGCTGAAAGGAAAATGCGTCCAAAAGAATGCAACGTATACGTTCTCTTGACCTATAGCTAAGCTCTCTGCTCAGGGATATTCTATGAACGGACAGCAAAGCGTAGCGTCCGCGACCGGTTTAATAATAAACACGTTGGGGACCCACGTTTGCGGGATCGCACCCACTGCTGGGTTAGCACATGGTAGCACGATACATGACAGTGGATTACAGTACCACACACACTAGGGCCCTGTTCGATCCGTCGGAAGCACGTTTGTCGGTTGGAATGCGTGACGTCACGAGGGCTGACGGACCGTTCAGCGTGAAGGCTGACGAGAAGGTTTTTATTTTTGCCTTTATTTTTTCATTTACCTTTTTACTTAACTTCAGCCAGACACACTACCTATATCATGGTATACGGAAGTCTAGCCGGTTTAGAAGTGGAAGTGTGGTTCTAGTGTGGCTGGAAACATGGTCCTAGAAACCGGGGACGAGTCCCCCACGTCCCCCCGATGCCGTCGTCCCTGGTGACAAGTTGTGTCATTGAGCCGCATGTTTTATTAAGCTAGTGTTTTCTTATGACAGAGCATGTTTGATAATTTATGGAGAGCAAAGATTACCGAGGAGTCGCTGGAGAATTTGTGCGCGTGCAGTCAGTTTACTCGGTCCAAATGTTTGAGCCTACAGCAAAATGCTTTCTCACGTTGAAAAGAAGGCACGCCAATTTACTTTCTTCTCCTGTGCAGGACTCGACCTCAGCCTCGTTTGAAATGCAGAACTAGACGTTCCAGCAAATCGAAGTGTGGGAGAGAAAATAACATCAACCCGTTCAATTTCAAGGGTTAGGACGATGATATGATACATGTCATAAGCAACAATAAACAACAGTTACAGAAGTGTTATGATATATTACAGTATTTCTGTTATAAACTTGATCCGAAACCCTTGAATGGATGGATTTCTGGGATTAGCGCTCACACCAAGCAGTGCTTGTGTGAGCCATGCCTCCACCATCCCATCGCGCAATTCCAGGCAACCGCAGAAGTTAGTGGCCAAAGCGCGACGTACCACAATGGTCGGCACGGTCCGCCCTGCCTCCTGACGTCAACTGACCTTTAATGCGACCGCTGCCACCGGCCGCCGGCCATACCTGTCAATGGAAAATAGCGAGCACCCTAAAGCGACTCGAACCCACCCCGTCACGGGTCGGTGGATCAGAAGGCAGGCGCTCTAACCAACTGAGCCACCGGGACGGACATCTTTCGTTTTGGTGATTATAATGCTACGTAGTAATTGTAATGATAGGTAGTGATTATAATGAATGGTACAATGTCACAGCAATATGCAGTCGTGTTACGCGAACTCTTTGACGTCTTCCTAAAGAAGCATGCTTTGCAATCACAAATTTCAAAACCATGCCAACGGAACATTCGGTTTACGCTCTAAACTTGAACTGCTATCACAGGTAAGTACAGACGAGGGCGGCGGTATCGGCCAACGTTTTGGGGGGAACAAGGTTGTGCCTGTTTGGATGAATCATGTCAAGCTATGTTATACGCATAATGTTAAGCATTAAGTTTTAATATTTTGGGGACGCCTTCCCTGGAACCGTTTGTGCGTATATAGGTTACGTATTTCGCAATGTTAAACTTGGAAAGTAGGCACGTTTGCATGCTATCTCGTGTAAAACTAAAATATCTTTAAGCATTTACCGGGGCTAAAAGATTGTCCACAAACGATTTGCATTACACCGTTTACGTATGTTATCGATTGCATTTACGAGGGGCATTATGCATATAGATGAGACAGTACGAATAAGCTTATGCTTTTAGCATATACAGGACAGGGGGAGATAGATGTGATATTTCAGCTGCATGCCTTTACCGAAACAAATGTGAAACATTAGCTTAGATGAAGTCATATAGCCAAAATATGATACCTGCCACTCTAATCTCCTGTTTATTCTACGAGGAATGATGCTATTTATACTGTCCCATTAATCCGTTTTTACACATATTCGCCCACTACGACGAGCCAATTCAATACCTGCAAACCTCAGAACTAAACGACGGCTCTGTCCAAGAGGAAGCGATTTATTGAGTCATGTGCTCCATACGGACGCATTTTGTTAAAGGGCCTTGCTCGTAACAATGAAGTGGCATGAATATTTCGCCGTTGGAATAGAATGCAACTTGATAGAAGTCAGTGTTTTCCGTGAAAATATAACATTGTCGTCAGTGGGCTAATTCGCACAGCCAGGGCTTTGGAAAGGGGAGGGAGCACAAGGTTGACAAAGGGCCCCTGGTGATGAAAAGGCCCTCCAAAAAAAAATCGCCGGATATGACGATTTTTTAAATCATGGCATTCTTTCCTTTGGTATTTTCAAAATGTAGCGCTCTGTAAAAGGAACAGAAGCCTGAACCTATCACGAGATAAATTCTATTTGAATTTTATAGTCAATAAACTGAAGGAAAAGTAAATTAAACGATCGCAAGAAATCAGTCGCCGGCTCTCTCCATTTTGAAAGTCCAGTGACCTCTTTCTAAACCGGTGGAACTCCAACGCTTCGTCAAAGTTTTAGCCGAGTTCTCCAAAGATGCTAGGGACCCCGTGAAAATAGATTGTTAATCAAAGTGGTTCATCATTTTGTAGTAACTTGGCCATGTCATGTTTTTTATACGATCAACATCTAGTCAGAATCAATCATTTTTACAAATTTTGTGACGCAGTTTTGGAGATGCGCGCTCACCAAATTTAGAAATAAAAACATCGACGCCCAGCGTCGCACTATCCGCAGACCGCGCAACGCCAGTCCCATGGCTAGCACTAAGTAGTGACCAACGTGAGGACGAGAAAGATGACGCAACTGAAAGAAGTGTCTTTGAACGCTCTAGGACATCCAATCCTATATCTAGAAGGTTGTTTGAGCGAGTATTTCACCAGCGCGATTTTTAGATTGATGCTAAGAACGGTCTTTACAGCACTGCGAAATATCGCTGGGATCTCTTGTTAGAGCTGGAAGAGTAAAGGTATAATGTCTATTTCCGTGTCCCTGTAGCTGTTTACCTATCCATATAACATCCCAAAAGTTGTGAAAATGATACGCCCAGTTAAAACTTGGAACAGTATGGAATGATTTTAAAAGGCATTCGAAACCAATATTCCATGACGGCTCTCGCGCGCACAACGCCTGTCGCCTAGTGTTAATTGCGGCGGCCAACGCCGTTCGGTTCTACGGAAACTGCAGCTTAGACGGTTCTGTGGCCTGGACCCATACCACCACTGTCCTTGCTTCCGGGATTTCGGGCGCGCAGGCTCAAATATTTTGATGTAATCTGTTTCACTAACAGATATGCAAAAGGTCTTTTGCTGCGCGGGTCAAAAGACCCGCGCAGTGGGCCCAGACTCGACGCAGGAGCCCTTATTGATGCACAACATCCCTGATTGCCGCAGGTGGTCCAATAACTGGCACGTAGACTCCAGTTCGGCTTAACGGGCCATGCTAGAATGGGGTTGAAGGGTCCACCATCTGTTCCTGGGGGCCATGGCTGGCACAGGACCCTCCATCTGCCTCATTGTAAATACTCATCATAAGTTCTCATGCTTCCTTTCACTGCCAGAGGGCCTCGACCAACGCAAGAAGCCACTGCCATTCGGGGTCCTGTCCTGTCTCCGTTGAGCAAATGCTCTTCTGACCGACTCGACATCCCTTGTTGACGCTGAACATTCTGTTCGGCACTGGACCCCTAACCGATACGTAAGCCCGCATTGTTGCAGGGGCCCCGACCTGTGCAAATCGTCAGGATGACCTTGTTGTCGCTTGGGAGATGAGCTCCAAGAGATCTGACCCACACGGAACCCACTGTTCGGTTTTGGTGATCTCTGGCCGAGATAGAGAAACGCTCTGTTTCAGGAGTCCCCAATCGATACAAGAGGCTCTGTAACTGACATTTGAGATCATGGCCCTACGGGCAGGGGCCTGTTGACCGTCCTTTCGTCCTTCAATCCTTTATGTCATCTTCGGCCAGCCCTTAGTTCCCTGCAGTCTTCCAACCGGGCCGTTGATCTTTGTTCTCGAAAGACACTTCGGCCCCTCTCCGAACCCCCTCGAACAAAGCCCGTGAACGACCAGGGGTCATTAACCGACACAGGACCGCTTTTAAGCCCTGTGGGTCTCTGATCGACACAAGGGCCCCAACCATTGCTTCAGGAACCTAAACCAATACAATTTGTGGCCACGTGTTCCTCCTCGGGATATGGGGCCCAAGGTTCAGACAGACTGGGTGCCAACTGTTCGGTGTTCGTGGCCTCTGGCCGACTGAGACACCCACATTGTCACAGGCGGTCCTCAAACGGCGCAAGAAAACCTCTGACTGATATTTCATATCACGATCCTACGGGCCACGATTCTTAATGTGATTTACATCCAGTTTTTTCTGGCCCTTATGCCTCCTAACCAAGCTTTTGATCGTCGGTTCCGGTGAGCCGCCCTGGCCCCTCCGCAGGTCTCATCGAACGCTGCCCTTGGTCGGCTCGGGCCCCCTTGCGAACACAGGACCCTGTGTCAAGCGCCGCGGATCACTAACAGATGCAGGGGCCCCAAACAGTAGAAAGCGCTAGCCCCGGGATTTGTGGCTGATTGGAAAGATTGGGGAGTAGGTCCTTAGGTCCACGCCGACAAGCAGCCGACTATGTGGCGTGGTGGTACCTGACCGACATATAGTCCCATATCAATTCAGGGGGTTCCCGTTTATCGCAAGAATCGCTCTGACTGTAATTTGGGGGCACATTCCACAGGTCGGGGCCCTTGAATAAAACTCCGACCAGCGCTTCGTGCCCTTAAACTTGCCCTTGGTCCTCGGTCCCGATAGCTCTTCAAGCTCTGCGGGCCTCCTCAAACACTGCTTCTGGCCGACTCGGGACCCCTTGCCATCACAGGGCCCAGTGCCCCTGTTAGGAGTTTTGGGGCCCTGACAGACACTGGGGTCCCGACCGATATAAATCACTGGCTCCTGCTTCGTCAGTGCTTGGGGAATGCGCCCTCAGACCCATGCCGACACCGAGCCGACTGTGCATTATTGGTGAAGTCTGACCGAGATATGTGCGCTTTTCCACTGAGGGACCCCTGATCGGCGCACAGGGTCCTCTGGCTGGCATTGAAGTGCCTGGCCCTGCGGGCCGAGACCCTGAGTACAACCTCCGGCCGGCCTTTCGAGCTCCCCGGACATTCAAGTCGGAACCCTATTCTAATACCCCTCGGACCCTAAGAGGTGTAAGGGGGAGCACGTGCCCCCGTGTCCCCCCCCCCCCTGCTTACGCTACTGAGTGGATTACTCGAGCTGTACATGTTGAAATTCTTCACTCCTCGTCAGTTGCGAATGGTTTCACAGAAGATAATTTATTGGCCTTTGAGAAAAACTGTCTCACATGAGGGGCACATCGTAAATATGTCAGTTATGTCTGTGTTCTTAATGAGAAACGCCTTCTACAACGGCTTTGTTGAAACCTTTCGGGTAGTGGAAGGGCTCACCGCGCTTTATGCGCAGCGTCGCCAAACCAAACTGATCCGTTAAGGCATAGACATATAATCAGGTATGTATAAGGACTCTCATGAATATGCTCATGGGCATATCAGCCCCACGTCAACAAAGAATCAAACAAGGAAAAACAAGAAGATTTGGGAGCTGGATCACACACCTTCCGGGTCTTATGCCTGATTTCATGAGCTTTGTGCTGCTAAATCACACAGAGCCCAAATGTACTTTTTCCCGGTTTCTGAGCCTACTGATTGAGCATCGCGTCTGGAGGACTTAAAACTTAACGGAATATTACTCTCTACACTTGTTACATTTCTGAGCTACTGCGCGCATTTGCTTAAGGTTTTTTAGGGGGGGGGGGGGTCGGAGGCGGGCTGCAGGTCAAAATGACCCTAGGACCCTGACGGCCTAGAGGTCCCAATATCAACCAAGATACGGGACGTTTAAGAGTGACCTGATGTGCTCACCAACGGTGACGATACTTCATCGTAGCACCCTTGATCAAAATGGGCCGGATTAAGTCCACAGGTGCACCACCATCTTTCAGAACAGCTGCAACTGGTTGATATTCGATGGGTAGGCGAGAATTTTTTATTCGTTACCAGATTTTTTACCGCAGTTAGCATGCTAAAGGGGCCTCTCCATGAACTCTTTTATGACGTACAGCTAGGACTTTCAGCGGCGGAGAGATAAACTGAACAGTCAAGACGGGTGACCTGCAAAATCGCAGCAGCAAGCCATCGCCCGAGACAACACTTTCTGGTATTTCATTGTTGCGTGGAATCGGCCACGGTGTCTCCCGCAGTTAACTCGCGGTAGGAGCTTCAAATAAACTTGCATGCAATTTCCGATAATACCCAGCCATCAAATGCACTAGAGAAAGTAAAATGCAAGAGAAAATACTGGCGATGGAGGTTCCAAGACTTCACCTCGCGTGTCGGACTCCGGTCTCATTTTAGCCCCCCCCCCCTTCAGTGCACTGACCTAGCCGTCGCTGGGTGACTGCCGTGTGACTCGCCTTCTGATGATCAGCTGACCTCTTGCCGACCCCGTAGTGCGTCAAGCCGACGCTATCCTCTGCGCGGTGCCGGCCCCTGTGTACCGCCGCCGCCCGGTCCGCGCGGCGCCCGCAGCTGTGCTGACTGTCGCCGTCGGCCGAGACAAGGCCCGTCTGAGGCGGCAGCGTCACCTCGGACACCCCTGGCGCCCCGAACACCCCTCGGTCGGCCGGCCGGCCGCTGGGGCAGGCTCTCGCGGCAATCGAACACGACCGGGCCATCGATCCCACGCGCACGGCCGGAGCGCGTGCGACAGAGACGCCTAGCGGCCAACGGCGAAGTCGAGATAGGCCGTCCACCCGCTGGGAAGATGGCATAACCATAACAACGGTCTGTTTTATTTTGTGTGCAGTTCTGAGGAGATGCAGACTGGGCAAATAGCAACAGCGATTATTTGGTCAAGCGTTCTTTGTGTTCCTAGGCTGCTTCTCCCCTAGGGGCCAAGTTTGGAAGCTGCCGAATATCTGTTGACATTTTGAAAGATATGGAATCTTCATTTCTAGCACGAGCCATGCACATTGAAAAATATATTGAATCTTTACTTCTATCACATGTTACGTAGCGTGGTCGGAGCTGGGCAGATGAGACGTGACCGGTTGTGACACGCGAGGCTTAGAGGCCTTTAACAGTAGATTTATTTGCATTGAACAGTTTCGTCCACCATCAGACATCCTATTCCCATTCGTGAAGAGTTTGACACAGAATGGTTAACAACATATGGCCTGTTTTGAGCGCTTTACTATTTTGCATAGTTAATCGTAACAAAAAACTACAATAACTAATACTTCAATATTTCCGCAGGCATCTGCTCCACACTTCTTGACGTCTCCAGCCCGGGCGCACCCGTACCCAACATATTCCGTAACTTTGGTTGTTTCTCAGTGTGTGCGGAGATAGGTATGGTATGGTATAAGTGTATAGGTATAGGTATATACAAAGGTATGCTCCACCCATGAAAGTCTTCACTGTGGATCACTGAGCTTAGACTTTTCCGCGATCTATGGAAGCATGTATGTGCAGATGAAAAATGCAGGGAAAGGCTCGTGTGGTGGACTTGCTGGGGCGCGCAGACTATGACGAACCATTTGTCGACACGGGCTCTTCCTCACCGGTCACAACCAATTCTCCTAGCCCACACTCATGCATGCGTATTGCTCGTACACGCGCGCACGTATTGTAACTAAGATGAACAAGACTCGCCACGTGACAGGATGTGAACAATGGGTCTGCCGCTGGCGAGGCACCTAGAGACCCAGCTTCAAAACCGTGTTTTTTTGGGTTCTGATTCAAGCGAATTAATTCAGTTTTAGATGAGTCGGACTCTGGCTCGTCTCGGAATAACACATGCTGGGCACCTTAGACGTTATGAAACGTTGAGTATCATTCAAGCTTCAAACATAGTCAAGGAGCATATATTAACAGCGAAATGATGTTGCGAAAAAATGCTTCGTTCTATAGAGCGGGATTGGGTACAGAGAGACCGTAGCACGGCATCCGTATCTACTGTATTGAGTCGAGTGGAATGGATTACGTTCGTTTCTGTTGGTTTCGGTTCAATTTGGGTGTATTTGTTATGTTGAAGTTAGTCCAAACTTGGTTGCGAAAGATTTTTCACTGGTTGGTGAAGCTTTGCAATGGCACATGGTTAGAATTCAATAACTATGTTAATGCTGACCTGCAAGACATCACGTAATGCTTGGTTTGCTTAAAGAGAACGTTCCACATAATAAGACATTGAAACAAGCATCACATATGATGAAATAAGCTACCGTCTAACTATTGGCGTGCTTGCCATTGGAAAAGACTGCTTTAACCAACAGGATTTCTCTATTACGTAAATATGCCCCTCAACACGTCATTGTTTGATTTCGTCGTCGTACCTTGTACAACAGCTATTGAGAGCCAATTGACAGGGCTTATAGCTGGGAATCATGCTCACGAACGCCAGGTATGAACAACTCAACAATCATACTTTATCGGCTTAGATCGCCGCATGGCTAATGGTTGGCAGAATTTGGATGACGTTATTATAGCGTCATGGATGCCTGGTTGACCTTGAAATAGTCTTTCTGATTTAGGCGGCATATCATCATCTAGTGTAGCTCAGATATTAAAGGGGTTTAGACCTTAAAAAGGACAGGGCTGTGGACTGCACTGAATAATCTTCAAGATGGCCACTCCAGTTCAAAACCCTCATACAAATGTGGAACACTCCCTTTAAGGTTATGTGATCTTGGGGCAAATGTCAGTTTACATCACTACGATTTCTAGCTTTCTGTCGGACGTCCCTCTGGTGATTTTCCAACATTCCTGGTATTTTTTTTGTGTTGGCAGTCCCATTCCGGTAATTTTATAATGAGCCGAATCATATTCCGGGATTTTCTACCCGCCGATCGCTCCCTGTGAGGCCTGGCGCCAAGACCTCCCTGTGAGGCCTGGCGCCAAGACCTCCCTGTGAGGCCTGGCTACATCTGGTCGGTCGCAGCTCCCATAGTAGAAACCGCCGTCTGAGAAGGTGGCGTTCATAGGCCATTTCGTCTTTGCGTTGTAAACGCAACGGAATATCATGTTGATTTAACCATGATGCACTCAAATGACATCAATATGACAAGAACATGGCGACTGCCCCTATTTCAGCATACCTTTACCGCCACCTGCCTTACCGGAACTGCGCGCCTAGAATAGAATGCGCATTTCGGTGAGCCCGCGGCTGGTTTGTTCCTTTGACGCGGAGGTTCCCCTTCAGAAAACGGTCAAGCTATTTTTAGATTAGCCCGGGGCCGCCGGCCAAAGGGTGGGGTGGGGGTGGGGGTGGGAGCGTGGGCAGCAAACACGACCCTATCCCCCGATTACAGCCCCCGGGAGGGGAACGCAGCGCCGCGCCCCGGTCAGGCTCGCCGGTCAGAAGCTGTTTGCGTCTCCGTCCGAGGCAGCAGTGCCAGTGTTGTTGCCAGGGCCGGCGCGCTGGGATACGCCGGGAAGGGCTGATCTCCGGCTTGACCAAGCACGATGGGAACACTGGCCAAGCTCATCGAACGGGTGCTGCGGTTCGGTAAGCAACTGGTGCTTCAGCACAACCGCTCACGCTCGTCTCTTTTTACCACTCAAAGGCTTTTTCAGTCTCTACACCATTCGAAATGCCTTTCATATGACGTCACGACGTCGCCAGTCCGCATGCCACGTTTCACCACTCGCCACCGTTGTTCCGACAGGCGCAGCTGTCCGTGCCTGGGTGAAGCGCTTGCGCCAGCGGCAGCCCAAGTCTTCCGAGACCGTCGCTGAGGCCACCGGCGTCGATCTGATCTCCCGGCTGTCGGACGAACTGCTGCTGGAGGTGCTGGCGTACCTGCCGCCGGCCTGCGTGCTGCGCGCCAGCGCCACCTGTCGCCGCTGGCGCCGCGTCTGCCGTGACCGCCGGCTGTGGCAGCGCTGCTGCGCTGCGCTGCGGCTGCCGCTGGCGCCGGGCGAGGACGCGCGCGTTGCCTGCGAGCTGCACGCCCGCTGGCGTAGTGGCCAGGCGCGCGTGCGCGTCAGCCGGCTGGCGCGCGACTGCCGCGTCCCGCCCGGCGGTCTCGTGCTGGACGTGGGCACGGACCGGGTGCTGGTGCAGTGGGGTACCAACGCCGAGGTGTGGTCCACCGAGCGGCGCGGGCGGGTCTGCGTGCTTGACACCGACAGTGCGTTCTGTCTGGCGCGCGTCTTCAGCGAGCGCGCCATGACCACGTCGACCGACCACGCGGCGCGTGTGTGGTGCCTGATCACCGGCCGGCTGCTCTGTGTCATGCCGGGCCACACGGCACCCATCGAAGCGTTCGACCTGAGCGGGGCGTTTGCGGTGACGGGTGCCGCCGACCGGCGCATCGGCTGCTGGGACGCTGAGACGGGCCTCTGCCGCGGCCTGCTCGAGGGCCACGCCTCGCCGCCCGTGAAGGTCAGGTGCCGCGGCGCGCGCGCCGTCTCGGCCGACGGGCTCGGCGCCGTGCTGGTGTGGGACCTAGCCGCCGGGCGTCTCCTCTACGCGGTGGACACGCGCGCGCGTTCGCGCAGTCCGGTGCGCTGCGGCCTGATGGTGGCGCTGAATGGCCACGAGGTGGCGGTGGCGCTGCGAAGCGGCCGGCTGCGCGTCACCACCGGCGACGAGGGCCGCGCGCTGATGGACGTGCACACCGGCGAGCGGCGGCTGCGCGATGTCCGCATGAACGAGCGCCTGCTGGTGGTGGCCGGCTCCAGCGGGAGGGTCCGCTGCTGGCGGCTGCCCTCGCTCGAACCGCTCTTCACCGCGCGCGTCTGCCTCCTGCCCGCCTACCGGATCGTGCTGGAGCACAGCCTGCTGTTCGTGCAGGGTGATGAACTGCTGCGCGTGTACGACGTCGAGACGGGCCAGCTGCACGAGAGCAAGCCGCTGCCGCGACTGGCGAGGGAGATGATGCGCGTGCACCGCGACCGGCTGCTCAGCCTTACCTACGACGAGGATGGGGAGCTGAGCTTTCATGTGGTGCATGTGTAGCCGAGCGGCGGCTCAGCCTTACCTACGACGAGGACGGGGAGCTGAGCTTTCATGTGGTGCATGTGTAGCCGAGCGGCGGCTCAGCCTTACCTACGACGAGGACGGGGAGCTGAGCTTTCATGTGGTGCATGTGTAGCCGAGCGGCGGCTCATGCAGAGGCGCGGTGAACGTGATGGGGCTGAGCACCGCTCCAGAGAGCGCAGAGGGTGCTCTATCTGCTGACAGCCCAGGCTAGTAAAATTGAAATATGGTAAGTGAGCCTGGCGTCCATGTAAAGAACATATGAACAACGTAGAACGAGGTCTATGTTGTAGCGCCAGGCATGAAAAATGAAGATCTGGAAAAATTTGTTATGCATCCAACCCATGTAAACGGTAGCATGCAAATCCATGTGAACACAAACGATGTCAGGGCATATGGTTTCCGGTTGTGTCGCCATCACCATTCTTTCTACAAACCTAGCTGAGTAGCTAACTTATATAATGTAAAACTTGCATAACAAGCAAATTTTTGACCGCTAATTTCCGCCTTTGAAAAACGCAGGTTTTTGCGAAACAACACATCGCTAAAATATCTGTTCATCTTAAACAGTGTGAGCAAACTGGGTCCCTATAAGCCGATTGAGTTGTAGGTCTACAGCACTGTAAAATATTGATTTGAATGTGAAGGGTGTTGTGCACGGCGAGTGCTACCAGCCAAGAAGTAATACATGTTTAATCTACCCAAAGTCTAACTCTTCGGCGATCGTCACAAAAAAACTGAATCCCGGGAGGAACTGGATGATCTTTCAGCCATGAATCGTCACAACCCAAACGCCCCCTTGGAATTGCTAAGACTCGAACCAAGATCCTCCCATTGCGAATCCAGTGCTCTGCCAACTGGACTAGCCGAGTTTACATCAGTTGGTAAGCACTGGATTTGCGGTCAGATGACCCTAGTTTGAATTTCAGCAATTCCGAGGAGCAGGGATGCCACTTTATAGACTTCCGGGGGGGGGGCTTAAGCCCCCAATGCTGACTTAAGCCCTCTGATGCTCCTCTGAACTACCTCTACACGCGCTCGTGTGGGGGAGTGGGTCAAATTGACCGTTCCCGAAAGTTTTTTTCCGAAATGGTTTTCAAACGGCGCGGCCTAGCCGCACCAAATTTGGTATGGTTGCATACAATTAAACCGCGGTTTGTCAGTTTCTAGGGAAACGTTCAATCTCGTGCGACATTGGAGTGTTAGACAACGCCATACATCCCTGAAATACTCTCTTAGACAGCATAACAACTGCATGAACAAGTCCCATTGACCTTTCCAATTTATTGATAACACAAATTGCACGTTGATATTCCATGTACTTTTTTAAGGTCAGGATAGGTTACTATTCTAAAATGACCCAGGTCAACATTTGTTTTTAGGACCATACTGCCTTGCGTAATCTTTGCCGTTTATTAAAAGGCAAAAGTCAAAGCAGTCTCGTATGATTTTGTTCACTATGACCTTCGAAAGGTCATGCTAAGTCAGTGACCTTAAATGAGCGTGTTAATTTTTGCTTAGGACAGATATTTAGGTTCTGGGGCACTTTGGAGACTGACCTAGAGTTTAACATTGTTTGACTTTATTTGACCCAACGGTTATGGCCCAGGAACTTAAAACTGAACGTAAGTGGGTTCACGTACAGGCCAATACACCCTGTGAATTTGGTGTCTCTAGCTCTCTTAGTTCCTGAGATCTCAGGGGAGTCTAATTGACCCCTCACCCAGGCAAAGGGTATCCAACCGGCCACCCGGGTGCGTGTTAACGCATATAAGCAAGCAGGGAATACTTACCCAAATAAATGTAGTTTTCACAAGAAGCCAGCTCACATTAACTTGAAACGGGAAGATATACCTCTACGAGAAAACAATTTTGACTATAGAAAATATTCTTAAAAAGTTTTTGCTCCCTAAAATGTGAACATCAAGGAGGCACATTCAAGTGGACAAAATCCGGTGAGAAATCAGGATTTAGAGACAAGTTAGGTCAATCTTTTCGGCTGATCTACCCCACCAATTCTAAGAGGTGACAGCCTTGCCAGGGAGCGTCACTTCGGCCGTGACGCGTACATGGCTGAAAGCCGCGCATCTCCCAGGCCTTCTCAGAAATCGATGAGCTCTGACAACGGCTAGGGAGCCAGCCTGCGCTTGGAAGTCGTTGTGCGACGTTGAACAAGTTATAATTGACGTGCAGCTTCAAACATCTTGAGTTAAACGTTCAGAACAGCTATCACTAAACGCCATGGGCCGTGCAAAGGAATTGACGCATGGATTATGGAAATCGTCCAAACCAAGTGATTCCAGTGTTGAAGGCCCCTCCTATTTTTCCAACTAAGCTTTCCCACAGCAATGGAAGTGAGCACTGGCAGCTATCAATATGGTGAGTGAGGATAGTGGCTTTTGCTTAGTACGTTCTACGTCCACCCACCTCGCCCTGCTCTGGCATTCTAAAAAAGCATATTTGTGGTTGTGGACTTGCTTGCTGCACTACTGGATGGGAGCAATCAGCTATGCTGACATGCACACGATGAGTCCGCCGGCGTCTTCAGTGAGCTTTGATGCACGGCCTCATGCATTTACCAACAAATCAGAATAGCCTTGGTTTCTGCTGCGCTTTATGTAACCAATTCCTGCAACAACGCCTGTGACTATAGCGCGCCGGGCTCCGGCAGACTGGTGACGGTCACGCGCTGACCCCGCGTCCAGAGTCTGGCGTCAGCAGACTGGTGACGGTCACGCGCTGACCCCGCGTCCAGAGTCTGGCGTCAGCAGACTGGTGACGGTCACGCGCTGACCCCGCGTCCAGAGTCTGGCGTCAGCAGACTGGTGACGGTCACGCGCTGACCCTGCGTCCAGAGTCTGGCGTCAGCAGACTGGTGACGGTCACGCGCTGACCCCGCGTCCAGAGTCTGGCGTCAGCAGACTGGTGACGGTCACGCGCTGACCCTGCGTCCAGAGTCTGGCGTCAGCAGACTGGTGACGGTCACGCGCTGACCCCGCGTCCAGAGTCTGGCGTCAGCAGACTGGTGACGGTCACGCGCTGACCCCGCGTCCAGAGTCTGGCGTCAGCAGACTGGTGACGGTCACGCGCTGACCCCGCGTCCAGAGTCTGGCGTCAGCAGACTGGTGATGGTCACGCGCTGACCCTGCGTCCAGAGTCTGGCTCCGGCAGACTGATGCGGGTCACGCACTGACCCCGCGTCCAGAGTCTGGCTTTGGCGGAAGGTCCAGATAACCCTGGGCAAGCTGCTGAGAGCGAATGCCAAACACAGGCCCAGGGATTTGAGCGTGAAGAGATGTTTAGCGGCATCCTGAGCAGCCTATGAACAGCCCAACCCTCTGGACGAGAACCACCAGGCTTCCTCAGATCTCTTCTGTGAGGCGAAAGTCAGCATTTTTGGCTGCAGACGTCCACTCCCTGAAAGGCATGGTTTTGCAAAGTAAGTTGAGCTGGGGTAATAAGTTGAAGCGGGAGGAGGAGCTGACCTAAAAAAAAATGGTCAAACACAGCCCAAAACTCACAAAAAGCAGACTTCCTCCCGGAGGTGACTTACTTCACTCTCAAAGTTGGGGGCTCAAGCCCCCATTTGAAAAGAACCACAACCTAGCTCTCTTTCTTTGTGAGGGAAAAATATTTGTGTCGTACAGCTTCCGTAACTAGCGGAGAAGTCGGCTCTTCTCGTTTATCTGACGTGTTGACAGGTTTATCTGCACCCCGAACGGCGACCCAGTCGCGACGTCCACTATCGGTTTTCACCGAAACGGTCACGAAGTGTTTCCGGACGTATTTTGGTAAATTCTGTCAAAGCGACCGGCGAACATTTCCAGCTCTGATATGAACAAACGTCACGAAATGCAATGGAGGGATGATATTTACAAACATTGTCATCACATCTGGATGAAAAAATGTCGTCGCCAGACGCGCGATAACACACTCGAATTCTACAGGTGCTGCCGTCCGGATCCATTTCTTTGTGCAGCGAGCAAGCGAGCACCACCGACAGAACACTGCGCGTCAGTACCTGCATCACGTCAATCACGACACAACAGTGGGGAGAAGCTGGCGCGAATGGCTGGCATCCCTGGCACTGCGTCTGAACGCGACACAGTCTTGACACTGAGCGGGTGGCGTTCAACAAGGTAACCGTCTGACGGATGAGATCTGGGCCGGGCCGCGCTCGACATGCGGAAACAGATCCAGGCGCCTCGCACCCGCAGAGGCGCGCCAGCCACGCGCTACCAATGAGACATCAGGTACCGTGTATGGCAACGCTTCCAGGACGTGACGACCTGGGGCTGGCGGGTTGGGCCGTTGGAGCCGCGACAGCTTCCAGCGGACCGCTGAATAGCAACACCGCGCCTCTGAACAGACATGGGAGAAGACCCGCAAGATGTCTGAGGAAACCTTCCCCTGTGGCGCCGTCCTGTTGGCGGTGCGGGGCACAACACACTCACTGTTCGCTGCATGTTATCAGACGGCTTCTTGCCACCTGCAACACTCCGTAGAATGTTGGCAACAAGTTCATAGCGTGGTAAAGGGGCGGGATGATATTAAATACGTTGGTTCAAGCGTGACGACATAGAGGCAAGCTATGGTAAGAAAACGCCTAAATGCGAGGGCTTAGAAATAAAATAAGCACTAGAAATATTGGGTGTAGACAATAAAAGACAGTGAGGGCCATTGTTGCTAAGGGTAGCAAGAAAACACTGATGCGAAGGCTATCTGAATATGGGATTGCTGTCCAAACAACACAAAATCCTGAGACAGCGTGCTAATGATCTACATCATCGACATAAGTGCACATGACCATATGGCACAACAGCGGCATCAGTTGCGATGGTCTGAGGCGTGGCCGATTCCAGTCGTGGTCATATAACACCACAGTTGCTCAATTATATTTAATTTGCACTATAAGGTCAGAGCCATCTGCCCGATATGCGGGCAAGCTGGAGTCTGCTAAAACGCCACGCTAGGCGCCACAGAGCGGCTACCGGCTAGGAACACGCAGATCCGGTCCCCAACGTGACAGATTCACAAGCTTCCACGGCAGCTGCCGCCTGCTGGCCCTGGTGACCCCGGTCGAAACCGTCGTCCCCGCCAGACGGTGCGACGCACAGACAGTCGCTGGCCGTGTCACAGGACGGACCCCACCGCCGGCGCGTCATGACAGGTGCTGGAGCAGACCTCTCCGCCGATAGCGAGTTCGTGACCCAGCGTGCCAGAGCAGGGCCGAGGCTGCACACCGCTGGCGAGCGCCTACAGCTGGTGAACTCTCGTCACCCACTCCCACGTGTCAGACGTGCCGCGGAGGGACGCGTTCGCGCGCGCCGCCGTCCCCGGCACTTGCCGTCCACCCCGCTCTGGTCTGTGCCGACCACGGCGAGCTGCTGGTGACGGCTCCTCCGTCAGCTCCTCCACTGCGGGCCGAATCCAGGCGACGTGTGGCGCTTGGGGCCCTCCACAGGCGACCGTGAGCACTCAGTCGCTAATCAGGTACGTCTCGAACGGATTTGGTCGCTTGGTCGGTCGACGTTCTTCTGGAATAAACGAACCGAGGCCATGTTTAATGGGGTGTGGTAATTGCCAATGAGCACGACAAATTGAAGCATGATGATGTCTTATTGTGTTCTATATACACTCCAGGGTTGCGTCTCAATCCTGAGTCAAAAACGTTAATATAGCGTGTGTCACATCACGAAAAACTGCACAAAGCCAACGTCTCACCGTTGTTCTGAGAGGTGCAGTAAAAGGACATTTGAACGAGCTGAACGAATGATTATTAGGTTTAAGCAGGTATCAAGAAAAGCGGTAAAAGAACAACCAGGATTAGTGATAAAAGGCAACAAACTAGCAGTACGCTAAAAAATCAACACAGTGTTTGCCTGCACGCACTTCTGTCAGCCCCACATCGGAGGGTGAGTGAGCCGACGACCAACACGCGGCTCTGACAGGTGTCACTGGCAGCTGCTCGGCGCGCCGTCCAGCATCGGCGGCCTACCTTCGACGGCGCCGACACACACGCGCCACTCGTCCAGGTCGATCTTGCGGTCGTTGTTGGCGTCGCAGTAGCGCGGTAGCCGCCGTCCACACCGCCTCAGGTCGGGGTCCCGCGAGAACTCCTCCCGCAGCGCCTTCCACTCCCGCCTGTCCAGCACCTGCAGCAAGCCCGAATTCATCGGTCACGGCTCGGCGGCGTATGTGGCCTCAGGGGCGGCCCAGCCAAGCGACCATGTGTGTTATCTGGTCAGTCTCGCCGGCGCAGTGGTCGCTAGCGGTCGTTCGCATTTCGTTTTAAGCGCTTGTATGCGATATGTGTGTGATGCTTTCTCTTTGCCGTGAGTACATGATTGGCTTCGACTACATCGGCTACTGACATCAGTTCTAAGAGCACTGACAATTTCGTACAATCGTGCACTCTTTTTTAATTTCCTGTATGATGTTATGGACTGATGCTTCCATGCTCATACAGGCTGCAGGCCTTTTAAAGGAATTTTAAGTGAGCTGAAACATCCAAGTACATGACCGATTCCAAACATGGCTTTGACTAATGTACCGCTAAAACTACAACTCCACATATTATCCTCATGCTTCTCATCCCATGTTTCATCGCCCGAAGAAAAAAGACAACAATAAAAACTATATCAAACTACTGGCTAAAAAACATGACTCGGCTAACACGCGGCTGGCATTTGCCAGAGCAGTCGTGAGCGACCGAAATATCTCGCTTATGCGGCATGGGAGGGAGGACAAAATTGACTCAGCACTTAAGCATTTTGCACTTACTCAGCATGTTGAAAAGGCCCTGATAAGTTGCATACATTTCCAATCGTCTTCTTTGTTTCACCACCCATCCCACCATACGTCACTGCCATCATGCATCAGCACAGGAAAGCCCCTTCCGTAGTTCCACGAGTTCATCCACTCAGGTATGACCTGTTCCGGTAGCATCAGACGCGCCGCCGCAGGCGGTGTTGCATCACACTGATCCAGGTAGGTAGACACCGCGCATTTGCAGCCGCCCGAACGGCATGACGTCATTTCAATGGCGCAATGAAAACAATGCAAGGTTGAGCGGAGGGTAATTGCGGGGCGGTGGCGTTCAGTCACGGCACGTTACCATCGCCGCCTCCGCCGGCTCCATCGCTGCGGCAAGCTGTGATTCACAGACGCGGACAGTCCATGGGGTATGCATAAGATGCCTATAGCCGTGCATATCATTCACCATGATTGAAGGGAGATGTTCATCGGTTTCCCACAGAATGCACGGCGCTGCAAGACTGAGCTGGAAGATATTCATAATGTAGGATCATTATGAATGAGGTCTCTGCTAGGCAGGTAACGGATACACGTTGCGAACAAATGCGATACCCGATCTACACCACCGAAGGCGGCGAGAATCCCCGCAAATAATCCCCGCAAATCGCCGCTTGTACATAGTCGGCCAGGTGGGGATGTTACCAGCGACCGGCAGCAGCTTGCGACCGCTGGTGGAGCATGTGTATAGAGCATCGTGCAAGTGCAGCTGTCACGTATAAAATTGGAGCTAATGCACGCTAGCAACCCTTCCATCAGCCTGCATCTGCACGCCAAGAGGTGGACCAATGCCAAGTCCGGGTCATGCTGCGGCGTTTGTGTGGCCGTGCCGCCGACAGCTGCCGCCTTGAATGAGGCGGCGCTGGCGCTCGTCCGAAAACAACCGAGCTGCACCGGTCTCAGCCTGCGGGAAAACCTTCGAATTTTGCGAGCACAACATCCTGCAAAAGCAATGCACAGAAGCGGAACCGCATTACTGTTTGATGATCATGGCAAACAGTGTGCCTGTGATGTACTTAACCAGCCCACAAATACAGCCATAGCACCCCGCTTATCTTGGCGAGTTGGGACACATGGATGTCATAATAACGCTGTGACCATCCGGCCTCCATCATCGAACGCGCCGAAGCCCGCGGCCAACAGGCTATCAGACCCAGGAAGCCAGCGCCTGACGTCATCCACAACGCATGCGCAGTGAGACCCCAGAGCTATTTTTGCCGCCGGTGACTTGACCAGATGTCGTGTCCCGGCCAGTTCGACCTGGGAAGCCCTGGTGGTTCTGACGCGGGAAACTCCCACCGCTTCCGCACTTCGCCGGCAGTGAGGCATAGTGATATCCAGGGTGCTCTTACGTCAAAGTCGCGCAGAGTGCCCCGCCAGCGTGGGACAGTCCGGCGACGTTCGGGGAAGATACGGACATCCCGTCCAGACGGACACCAGCAAAACCCGCGCAGCCGCCGCTGGGCAGCCATTCGCCTGCAGACCGTCGCACGCGCCTGCCAGTCAGCGGCCCCCAGCGCCCCCAGCTCCGAAACCCGAGACGGAACCGAACCCGGCGCCGTATCAGCAGACCAGTCGAAGAGCAGAGCCAGCGGGCGGCGAGAGCGAGCGGAGAGTGAGTGCGTGGAGCGGTGCCCGAGACGACACGATGTCCGGCCCCGGTCTGGAGAGCAGCATGGCGGCGCCGGAACTGAGCCCTGCCAGCCGCGACGGCTTTGAGGAGCAGCCGTTCAACGGCGCCGCGCCGCCCGGGGCTGAGCCTTTCGACGGCGTGCGCGCCGACGGCGAGGCGGCGCTCGGGCGCCGGCGGCGGCGTCCCAAGTGGCGCGACGTGGTTGATACGCGGCCCGCGCCGCACATGGACGTCGACGTGTACAGCACCAAGAAGACGGTGTCGCAGGGGTTCATGGACGTGGCGCTGCTTTCGGCCAACGCCGACCAGCTGCGCACGTTGGTGACCAAGGGTGACGCCGACTCGCCCTTCCACACCGTCTGCATCGTGTTTCTGTCGCTCAGCCTCATCCTGCAGGTGGTGATCGCGGTATGCTTGCTGTTCAAGGGCCGCGCCAACATCAACAAGTCGAGACACTTCCGAGGCTGCGAGGTGGCCAACAACATCTGCATGGTCGCCTCCGTGCTGCTGACAGTCTGCAACGTGCTAGCGTCGGCGTTCATGTCAGAGGTGCCCGCCTCGGCCGGCGGTGCGGCGGGGGCCGCCGCGGCGTCTCTGGGCGCGGTCTTGGGATGAGTCGCGCTCCGAGATCGCAGTGCGCTTCAGGGTATGGACCCACGTGCGCTGCCCGGTGTCGCTCCGTGCCGCCTCAGGCCATGGGGCGCGCTCCCACAGGATGGATTCGTGTGAGGCGCCCCCTGGCCGGCCCGCGTGACAGGCCGGCCTGCCCCGGTGGCAGGGTGTGATGAAAGTCACACCAGCGTGACAAGACGTCACGCTACAAGCCACAAGCTACAATACTACGGCACGCCACACCACAATACGGTGTTACGCTACCTAGAAGGTAAAGCCGGACTGGACCGACCGGGCTTGACCGGCCAGCCGGAGCAGCCGAGGTCGCGGCTGCTCCGGCCAGCCGAACTCCGCGGGCCACGGTCAGCACGCACGAGGGACAGAAAGAAGGAGTATTGACTGTGACTGGACGCCGGCGCCTTCCCTCCCCAAGCGTGGAGGCGTGTGCTATGGAGGGCAGTGCAATATCGGCTTGGCCTGGCGGCCGGAAGACGCGGCCTCGCCGGACGGGGCGTCCAAACCGAGCACGATGAGTCAACGCTCGCGGCCCTGCACGGCCGGCCTTTGAATACGGCGCGCGGACGTGGGTGATTCATCAGCATAACAGCAGTATTCAAATGGGTATTACGACTTTGCCGCCAGCTTGGGAGCTGCGTGAAGATCGGAACACTGAGTTACCCAAGACACGTGCGGCAGACCGCCATATGTAGACACTGTATCCTGTGCGAATAATGATGTAATATATCACACTTACTCTACACAAACACACACACACACACACACACACACACACACACACATATATATATATATATATATATATATATATATATATATATATATATATATATATATATATATATATATATGTGTGTGTGTGTGTGTGTGTGTGTGTGTGTGTGTGTGTGTGTGTGTGCGTGTGCGTGTGCGTGTGCGTGTGCGTGTGCGTGTGCGTATGCGTGTGCGCATAGCAAACAAAGCTCGCTTCAGCGCAAGTTGCAGTTTGCTATGAATGTTGAGCTTATTTGCATCGTGATCGCACTTAGTTCTGTTGCTGAGTGAACCACTTGACCCAATACATTGGTAAAAGCTCCTACCACCAAATGTTCATACCATCAAGCGAGGCAACAACATTCAACGCAATAGCTGCAGCTGTTAAAATAAGACAGTCTTGAAGTTCATTAAAAGCCATTCGGCGGCGTTACTTCATCGACCATGCAACTCGCTCTATCAATTTCCTTGTTGACGTTACTTGCACCCAGTGGTGCTGATAAGCAACACTGTATGTCACTACAAGTAGCGACCCAAAATATTAACTCACTTCGCAGTGTGCTTACAATAGTGTCCCCAATCCGCTACTGCTCATCCATAATTTCAGCCAACCGAAGACTATCATTCACTTCAGCCTATATTTACATTATCCAGCTACAGAAGAGACAGCAGTCAGCAGGGTCTTTTACTGCAAATGGCTTCGATTTCTTTGTTTAGTGGATGAGTTATTACTTCTTTACTCACTACAACAATTTTTAATTTATTATAAGAAGTACAAATATTGTGTATTGGCAATAAGTATGCTAAAACTATTACACAATATTGCATATTACATAACTCGTTTTAAAAATAACTTAAAGCTACCTGTACCTTCAAAGCATACAAGTCATTACG
Organism: Pollicipes pollicipes; assembly: GCF_011947565.3. Lineage (NCBI taxonomy): Eukaryota > Metazoa > Arthropoda > Thecostraca > Pollicipedomorpha > Pollicipedidae > Pollicipes > Pollicipes pollicipes. Next base: position 16,081,128 of record NW_023596420.1, on the reverse strand, counting down.
AGACTGCTTGTTCCATCATATCTGATGCTTGCTTTAAGATCCTTAAGTGTGGAACAATCCCTTCGATACGTAATGCAATATTAAAGATAAAAGTGGCACGAAATATATCACACTTACTCTATGCTTAGAATAACGGCGAGCAAACGCGTGCCAAAGGTCTTATTTCAAGACACGTAACTTGTTCATTGCATTAGCGAGGACCATTAGTCACATAGATAAAACAGCAGTATCAGCCTTATTCCCCAGAAAAGCCAGGAAAATCGAAATATAGTTAGGTTGATATTTCGGCAACTGCCTTTCTCGAAACAATACCAGAAGTGAATCATTTGCTTTAATATCCTTAATGTGGAACAATCCCTTTGATACGCAATGCAATCTTAAGGATAAAAGGGGCACGAAATATATAACATTTACGTATAACATATGCATATAAAGTATAACAATATATACAAACAATTCAGAAATGAATTCACTTCTGCTATTGTTTCGAGAAAGGCATGTTGCCAAAATATCAACCTAACTATATCTCTATTCTCCAGGTTTTTCAGAGGAATAAGGCAAATACAATTGCCAAATTCAAGACATGTCAAAGGGACAGGAAGTGTGCTGCCCCGAACCATCGGCAAGTGCATTTTTTCGTCCTCTTAACACATTTCAGATAGCATTTAAACAGGACATCTCACTTTTGACGGTATCGAAGCAAGCATCAGATATGATGAAACAAGCTTACCCACAACTATCGGTATGCTTTTAGGTAAAAATGACTGATCTAGACAGCACACTTTCTCTGTCTAGCATATATGCTCCTTGATGCGTCATTGTTCGATTACGTCATCGTACCTTGCGCAATATTGATTGGGAACGAATTGACAGCCGCTATACTTGCAAATCTTGTCTGCTATCTTGCAAATGCTCTATGTAAATCTTGCAAATCCGTTATATTTGCACCAGGTATGAACAAGTAGAACACTATATTTTTCTCAGCCTTGATTGCCGCGTTACGTACAGAGTGGCAGGATTTGAATGACGTGATTATGATGCACTGAAATACTCGTCCCATTTTCGTGGGCGTGCAACTCAGAAACAAGAGGAGTTTCGGTCTTAAGAAGGCCAGGATTGTGAACGGCACCGAAAGTCTTCCAGATGGTTACTTCAGTGCAAAATCCTTTACAAATATGGAACACTTCCTTAAACACGCACTCGGATAGGGGGTCAAATATATTCGCCGTCGAAGATTTTACCGGAATGACTTCCGAACGGCGTAGCATAGCCGCACCAAATTTTGCGTAGCTGTAGAAAATGTAATAACTGATTGTTTGGCGGCAAAAATATTGACAAATCTTGTAAGGACACGGATCTAAAGCAGGTCAAAGTCAGACCATGGAGCCAGCAAAGAAAACATCTAGGAATCGTTGAATATGATGCAATAACGGAGTGTTAGCCAAAGCCTCAGAGATGGTTTCTTAGGAAAGCCAGCAACTAAATGAACAAACTCCATTGACCTGGGGTCAGGTATGTAGGTCAGACCAAGGTCATACCCAGCCTGTGTTATTAATCAAGAGCTTGCTGAAGGGGCCAGTTTCTGATGGTCATTTTGGATTCATCGATAACATGAACCGAATTACACGTCTTTCATGGACTTCTTAAACGTCAGAATAGTTCACTGACCTAAAATGACCCAGGTCACTATTTAGTTTTTGGGAACATACTGCCTAGTGTAATCTTTGGCGTTTGTTTGATTTTGGACACCATGACCTTTGAACAGTCAAACAAGGCGACTGACTTTAAATGAGCACTATGAACCTTTTGCTTAGAACAGATATATAGGTTCACGGTAGTTGCATGGAATGGTCTGGGGCACTTTGGACACCAATACAGAGTTGATGTTGTTTGATCTTATTTGACGGCAAAGGAACCTCCAGTTTTGGCACAAGTGAGTTCACCTACAAGCCAATACACCATGTCAATTCGAAGCCAGTACACCCTGTGAATTCGGTGTCTTTAGTTGTATTACTTTCTGAGATATCAGGGGCCAAGTTGACATCCTCACCCGAGCGAAGAGCATTCAATCGGCCACTCAGGCGCGGGTGTAGCTCGCTTCAGGATTATTTGTAACCGTCGTTCGAAAGAATACGCTCCTGCCGCGGCCGAGGAATTCGTTCCATACCACGAATGTCTTTTAACAAAGGCCAGGGCACTAAACGGTCATAAGCGCATTGTAAAAAGTCAGATAAAAATTATTGAATTCCTGACCTAAGAGGAAACATCTCTTATTTAAAAAAAACATGCCAGACCACCCAAAAAAAGAGTCCTTGGGGACAAAGTTACGCTTTGGGAGAGGGTATCAGCGTTGTTAACTGCCGGGTATGGGAGGACGTATCAGCGCTGTTAACCGGCAGGTATGGGAGAGCGTATCAGCGTTGTTAACTGGTGGGTATGGGAGGGCGTATCAGCGCCGCTAACCGACAGGTATGGGAGGGCGTATCGGCGCCGCTAACCGACAGGTGTGGGAGGGCGTATCGGCACTGGGGGAGGGGGAGGGGCGGGGCGGGTGAATGTTGTGTTAAAGGCGATTGTTGTGTTAAGTTGCATCAGCGCCGGAGGGCGAATGTTGTGTTAAAATAACAAGCCTCAGGGTTCAGGACCAAACTGTGTGCATTGAATTGGTTTTAAAGGTATCCGACCAATACGTATGCCCCTGCTAGATGAGAGGAAGAAAAGGAAACACTATATAATTGTCTGAGATGTTTTCATCTCATCAGCACTCACATTGTTTTTGTTGCTATCAGTCGCGCTGAACTTCCACTCGGCAATTTTCTCTTCGAATGACTTTTCTTCTCCATCGATATCAGGAGGCAATCTGCAATGGAATAACAGTGTCACAGCTCCACAAGCTAAATATTTTTGGCGCACTACCACCTGTGTCTAGTTTTTTGGTTGGGATGGAAAGAACAGCCTGTCACAAGTGGCCCTCACGGACCGTAGCACTTCAGGGACGGATTCGCAAAACCGAACTTCACGCAAAGGTGCTTAAAATAGAGATTTTAGTGGCGTTTACAACAACAGCGTATGACAGCAACCGAATGAGCTGTAAAACCCGTCTCTCTCACGTGCCCAACCCATTTCTATATTTCAAACTCTCGTCGAGTGCGTCAGGAGGCCACATAACGGGGGAGCCTACTACTTGACACCCTGCGGCGTCCCACAAGAGTTGTGCGCGCCGCCGGACCCGGCCGGCACGTGCGGGCGGCAGACGTACGTGTACTGGCGCTGCTGCAGCGCGTTCACCAGCCGGCTGGTCAGGTAGTCCATTAGCTGGCGCAGGAAGATCTGCAGCCTGTCGGCACCGCGGCACGCTGCAACAGCGGCCACCGTCGCGTCAGTCGGTCGGCCATCCCGGCGGCGCCGTGGCCCCTGAACGCTCATATGGCTCTACAGTCGCTGACCCTCTACCAAAAGACGCGCGACGGTGTGCGTCATGCTCCATCCGTCACGCGGTCCGCTGCGGGCCGCGACCGACCGGCCTGCGCGCACGTGGGAAGCAGGGCGGCTGTGAGGCTGGGCGGCTGTAGTGTGGGACATGGGAGTGAGGACTAACTATCTGGCGTCCCCAGTGCGCTCGTGAATGCTTTTTTCGTAGAAGTGGAATGGAATGCACAACAATGGAATCGGTGGGGGTGGTTGGTGGTGGAGACGCCTATGTTGACCAAAAAAAAAAAATGTTACGGTTAACCAGAAAGAAAACTGGCCATCGGGCGTGTAACGCTTACGGCGTCCTACGTTTGCGGGGACAAAGGTGTCTATTCGTTTCAAGAGAGAGGTGGCTCACAAAGGTCAGTTTCTGGGTTAACGTTCCAGTGACTATAAAAAGTGGGGTCCATGGTTATTGTGCCTCCCCCCTGCCCTTTTCCCCCGGTTTTTCGTTTATGAGGTAAAACGCCGTGTACAAGCAATTCACGCGGAGGACCGAGGTCGGGAGGGGGAGCGGGGGCTTGGTGGGAGTTGCGTGACCCACCTCTGGGCAGTCTGCCCCGGCCCTGCTGGTTCCGTCGGCGGCCCTTGGCATTGGGCCGCACCTGGGAGCAGTCGGGCACGCTGCCCTTGACCGTGCGCTGCACCGAGTGTCCCGTGTCAGGGTCAGCGCACCAGCAGTACCCTGGCGGCACAGGTCGCATACTGACTTATCGGAGGCGCACGCTACACCAGCAGCAGCTAACAGGTGAAGACGACACGAGTCAGGTCGTGGCTGGACATAGCGGCAGTACCTGGGCACGTTAAAGGACCAGCACCCGACAGTTGGCACATGGCATCCCGACCAGTACCACGCGCCGGGCATGGACGTCTGTAGACGCACTCGTGTGTAGGTAAAATCGTCTCATAAAAGCATAGATGCAATACGTCTTGTATGCTTCTCATGGTGCCTCCAAGTATAAACACAAAAGCCACTCTTTGCTGGCATATGTGTGGATCATGATAGTATAGAACGACTTCTTTATTTTGAAAGCGCACAGAAAAGTTTGGCAAAATGTAAACGGGATTTTACATCCAGACTTCGGCAGCGGCCGCGGCTAGACCAGATAATGACTGCTGCTTACCTCCACGTACAATTAAGCGATGTACCACGCACCCGCAATACTTGCTAACAAAGGTGGTTTTTGAACGTTTGGAATACGGGGGTCATCTGACATGCAAACCACAAACATCTCTTTATCGTCTGAGACATTAACGTAAAGGTCACGGAGGAGGCGCGACCATACATTTGACATCAGTCTGGCTCTCACGCGTCAGTCTCCTACTCACCGGTGGCATTATGGCACTGTACACGGTTGTACTTGTGGTCAGGGGTGCAAGACGGGATGAAGAAGCTGTTTCCGCGCGTGCCCTCCAGCTCCGCCAGCCGCTGGTTGTCGAGGGCCAGGCGCCGGTCGGCCTCGCAGTTGTTCTCCTGCTCTGAGGAGCGGGAATGGGAGATCGTGACGTGACACACGACGTCCGGCATCGGCTGACGAGCCGAGCGGTTGGTCTCGTCTCCGGCTGGGCCAAATCGTGATGACTGAAAGCAAGCGCTCTGCTGTTTAGAAGCCTGGCATAAGCTTTATCATTGGCGCCTTTATGAGTTATCAAGCAAAGAGTAGCGCAATGGCATCGAACTGGCACCGAAAGGGACTACGAAGGCGCGGAGGAGTAGCATTAGACACACAATGACTGCGGCCGTCATGGGGCAGCCCGAATGCGTCATATGGCGGCGTTCTCGCAAGCAATAGTAGTGCTAGCTGCCGATAGATGGCAGTGAAATCTCACCCTCAGCGGACTTTTCAGTGATGCTCTCTTCGACCAGAAGCATGTCGAACATTCTACTCCGGGCAGATGCCGGCTCCGGCTGAGCGTCTAGGCAGCACACACACACACAAGCAAGGTCAGGCCAGGTCGGGTCGTGTCCGGTGGGCCAAGAGGCCCGGCGAGGCGCGATGTGCAATGTGCATAATCACGGCAGCCATTGCAGCATCGCACGTAAATTGAGTGCAACAATGCGGGCATTCAGAAACGAGGACGGCAGACTCGTCAAGGTCCTGTTACTGGTCGGACAGTTAACAGGACGCAGAAGCCATGGGATCCCAGCGCGCATGCTAGCGCCAAGCAAGCCGAACGCCAGAAGCGGCCGCAGACGCCGAGGCCCGCTGGGCGAGGTTAAGCCGCGTCACAGCCGGTTAATCACCACGTCTGAGGTCTCACAGCCTGAGAGAAACACGCGCAGGTCCTAGCAGCTGCTGAATGACCCGCAAGGCAAAGCAGTATATTGAACTACTTGCACTGCGTACTCTAGGCTAGATCATAATCAGGGGTAAATGTATATCACCAGATGGATGGAAAAATGCGCAAATCAGTCATACATTAAGTGTCAAAAGACAGGGCATGGTGCAATTCTCGATTCTGGTCCTTCTGGTAGAAGGTATTTTTTCCTTCGACGTAAAGCACGGGCTTAAGCCAACGAGACACAACGTAGGATCGGCAAAAGAGGTGAGTGAAGCTGAGGGAGCCCCACCGAACCTGACGTTACCTACCTGGCTGTGCACAGGCTCATTTGAACGCGAGGCGGTCATTGGCCAGTGCCTGCTCTGTCAGCCAGCACTGACCTGTCTCTGGCGACCGGCCGGCGCTGCCGCTCTCCGCCGTCCCCTCCTGTTCCTCGTTCAGCGCGAGAAACACACGGAAAGAGACTGCATCAATGTGGCGGCAAACACCCTGGCGGCCGGCGGAGGAACTAGGAGGGACAGGCGGATTGACAGGTGGCGCCCTCTACCCGCCATCACTTACGCTCGCTTCCGGGCCTGGCCGTAGCAGGATGCAGTTGGGTGCTGCGTGCAGTTATTACCAGCAAGTGGGCAGCCTTATTCACAGGAGCACGTGAGGGGCGACACGCGACGGGTGCAGTGCAGTCGGGCAGCGTGCAGTTGTGCATCGTGGGTGCGACTTAGCGCCAGGAGAACGTCATGCCACAACGACGGCGCAGCCCCGCAGTGGAATCGGAGCGAGGAATGCATGCACGCACGGCAAGCAACACCTTAGATATCAGCCGGCGGCGGGCAAGGAAGTGGCTCAGGAACCAGACAAAGAGGCTTCGGCTATGATTAGTGTATTTCGAATACCGATAATTAACGGGAGAGTCAAGAATACAAGCACATTATGCTCACACCAAACCATCGATTTGTATGCGTGCGTTATCACTCTGGTGCAAGGGAATGGCACAAGGTGGATATCTGAGGCTGTCGTGCTCCCCTTGGTCCAAACCGGTGCCGTTCCCTGCAGCTGGAGGTACAGGATTGACTGATAAAGAGACATGAAATGCCCCTATTTGGTATATTATCGTAGATGCAACACAATCTTAAGCATACTGGGAAACTTTGTTGTTTGGCCGCAAATAGCCAAGAACCGATTGCGGAAGACCCCTAACACCTGAAAATTTCTGAATCAGCATAGAAATGAAAGGGTTATGCAACAGACTGATCCAGATCTGTGTGCGGTGAAGCGCGAGCAAACCTGTACCATAAGATGGCCTTACCCGACACGATTCGCTGCGAGTTACAGCGGCACTTGATCTTCGCACTCACATGATGTAAGTAGCAGTACAGTGAATATGTTGCTGGGCCTTATTTCCTGTCTCAAGCTGCACTTGTCCATACTGCTATCGCGTCACGTGTGGTCCCGGTCGCCTAGCAATCGACCGTTTGCCGCCAGGAGTGCTCACGGCGGGAAGTGGACCGTAAGGCTGTACTTTGGGCGTGTGTGCCCACCGAATGGTGAGCTGTTCAAGCAGCGCTGCAGGAGGACATAGTGACCTGTTCCGTGATACTGATCCTTAATGGACACTCAGAAACTGATGTGCAAACTCTGCCGTGTGCATCACGCTGTTCGCCAGCACAAGTGCATCGAAACTGAAAGCCTGATAGCGTGTTTTTTATGGGGGGGGGGGGGAGCTGTGTTGCTCCTGCAAGGTATCTACGATATGTTGGGCTTAAGCAAATACCTCCAGACCTCAGGCGTGCAAACTAAACTCAGCAGCTTTATCACTGCCAGCTGTACAAAAAGTGCTGTTTAAACCACGTATACCAGGTTTGTTCCATGCGAGAATCACAGGCTCAGCTGGGACGCCAGACAACCACAGCCAGACAAAGACAATTTCTGTACCTACATACTTCTAAACGTTCCATTTCCTATTACAAGTTAGTGCGCTCTTTGCAAGTGAAGACGTGGTCCCAACCTGTCTTGACGTCAATCATTGATAAATCTTACTGAGCAGCAGCTGTCCGCAGAAGCTGCCCATGCATCGGGACATGGTCTTCATCAAGCAAAATTCCCAGTCCCAACAAAACTGATCGTGCGTTCGTTACGAGCGTAGGCGGGGGCCCAGTTTGCATCAATGTCAGCTGCTCATAAACCTTTTGATTTCGCCGCCAAATCCGACCCTGACATTTACCCTGGCGATCACATTTTTCACAGATTTGCATTGCCTACCCGTCGATCGTGCCACCGTACACAAAAGCCTTCCCTCAGTGCGTTACAACAGCGACCAAAAGCGGACTGATACCTCGACGGTCCGATATCGACCCCTCTCGGTGAGTGAGCAGTTCTTTTTCCAAAAGAGCGGGTCGCTGTGCACCAACGGGATGCGTGCGCTCGAGCGTAGACAGTGGACCAGCCCGTTGTTCGGCATTTTGAACATGGATGTCAGATGTCCACGACCGGACCATCTACCGACAGGAAGGTGCCTGCACCGTGCGGGCCCATGCATCGCGAAACATTGTGTAATCCTGTCATTGTCCGACGCATCGCAGCACTGGCAGTCCACCAGGCGGCGGCCATTGTCACCTTTTGCCATAATACTTTGTGTTCAGCGCGTCGGCCGGCGCGGCCTTTGCGGGCTGCTTCAGTGTGCTGTCGACGTCGGCGCACAGCGGCAGTCACGGTCCGTCTGTGCACCGTGACTTACCCGGGCGCCGGGAGGCTGCACCGGCAAAGGTGCACAGGTGTTTTCAGTCATTACCTTTGCTGCTCATCACTGCTGTTGCCCGTCGCGGGATCATAAACACGTTCAGCGCGGCCATATCGAGAACCTGTGTGATGACAGGAGGCTCAAGCTTACAAGGCGTACCTACGAGCGACATCGACATCGCGGGAAATCCAAACCACCTTCACCTTCCCGACCTAAACAAGATACGCTCAGGAGGCGCTCACTTTACAACCAGCATTCGTTGTGCCGCTCTGTGGAAATCTAATTAGCAATTAAGAAATTTCCCATTTCCTAGAATTCCCGAAAACAGACGTCCGTTTTCTATCTTAGGCATGACGGCTTTTAAACTCGCTTCTACTGCGTTCCTGGTGCCACCTTGCCACAGTGCAAAGATCACTGGCACGAGCCTGACTTGCTTTATTTGGTGGAACCAGTGCTCTGATCAGTGGATCCATCAACAGTTAGGCCAACGGGACTGATTATTCCCACCAGAAAGACCTGTTTCTCGTTTGCTTGCAGATGTCTGACACGTCTCAGAATTAACGGGGTCAAATGGGTCTTGGAAACAGGGGAATTCTGGAGAGATAAAACAGAAGTGAGCATTCAACAAATTGTGTGCAGCATGGCCGGCCTATATGTGAGGCATAACCACGAGAGCCTCAAACGGCATACATTTCGACGGTAAAAACATATACATTACGGAACATCGCAGGTTGCCCAGAGTCTCGGAGTGATATGTATACGCAATGCTCTGAGACGTTTTTGATCCGTCAGTAAGAAGTGGGCGGACTGTGCACCTGCTCAATGTAAATTCTTCAGCATGTTGTCATGTCTCAAAAGAAAAAGCACTATCTTTCGGGCTTCGAGTGCCGGGTCATTGGAATGTGGCACGACGGGCCGAACAACAACGAAGGCTTGGTAACCGAACGGCAACAAAGGCTCGATGACTGAACGACAACGGAGGCTCGATGGCCAAGCAACCACGGAGACTCGGTGGCCAAATAACAGCGGAGGTTTGGTGGCACAACAACAACGAAGGCTCGGTGGCCAAACAACAACGGAGGCTCGATGGCCAAACAACAACGGAGGCTCGATGGCCAAACAGCCACGGAGGTTCGGTGGCCGAACAACAACGGAGGTTCGGTGGCCGAACAACAACGGAGGCTCGATGGCCGAACGACAACGTAGGCTCGATGGCCAAACAACCACGGAGGTTCGGTGGCCGAACAACAACGGAGGTTCGATGGCCGAACAACAACGGAGGCTCAATGGCCAAACAACCACGGAGGTTCGGTGGCCGAACAACAACGGAGGTTCGATGGCCGAACAACAACGGAGGCTCAATGGCCAAACAACCACAGAGGTTCGGTGGCCGAACAACAATGGAGGCTCGGTGGCCGAACAGCAACAAAGGTTCGATGGCCGAACGACAACGGAGGCTCGATGGCCATGCAACCACTGAGGTTTGGTAGGCGAACAAGACTGGGGGCTCGGTGGCCGAACAGCAACGAAGGCTCCGTGACCGTATGCGTCTGGACCTGCATTTTCCTGGTATCAGTTCCGGCATCTCTAACCACTCGTCCACTCGGATGCATAGTGCTCAAGTTTTCATCCACACATCCTGTGCCAAGGCCCGGATCAGAGCTCTGTACAAGACGTGCAAAAAGCCGGGCACAAGCCGAACTGACGGATTCTTATTGCATGCCGCGTGGGTATTGGCTGTCGTCTTAGCCTCAATGGTAGCCCGTTCGCGCTAACATGAGGGATTGGAGCAAAAGACGTGCGAAAAGCACCTGTCGCCATTCGAATACCGTTACATCAAACACTGTCAAGCCTGTTTTTGGCTGCGTGGCGGGCAGTGTCCCGCTCAGCTTACGCAAAATCCATCTTCGGTCGCATGGGTATCCAGTAAAGAGGCTCTAGCCCGCCCCATCATCTTCCGATGTGCTTCATATTTCGTGCGTAAAACGAGTTAAGGTTTGTATATGGTTTTTAAACCCATAACACAAAGCTTTTCATGTGGTTAACGTGAACAGAAACGGCAATCAAGGATGACGCCCCAAATATTTGAAATTGTTCGCCATTGGTAAAACGCTATTGTATAGGCTGACCTCAATGGCTTCGTAGTTTCGAGATCGGTACAGGCTCGACGTCTGTTCTATTGCGGCACTGCGTGCCTGTCGTCTGAGACGAGGAAAAAGTAAAACCATTCGTCGTTCTCCAATACGCTATGTCATCCAAGCGCAGCTGCCTTTGACGTCCAGTTGAGGCTGACTCTGAATCAGGTACCTAAATGACAACAGGGTCTGTCTATTGACCGTCGTAGGCCAGAGAGCAAATTGCCTACATCGATTACCAGTACCACAAACATCGCAATGCCAGGGTTCTACCATGGAGAACGCTGTTTAGTTTTCGAAGCCGGCTCCGAGTACATCACGCTGTGGCATAAACCAAGACGTTCGGCCGCAGCAACTACAGAGGTGCGTACAGGAGTTCACGGGCATCGGCCGAGCATTATTTCATTGTTGGCAATGCCTTTGTCACAGTCGCCAAGGACGTGAACTCATACAGGTGAATGTGAACTCGTACAGGTGAATGCATATCGTCGAGTGATACTGTCAGGCCAGGCCAGCCCCCTGGCCATCCAATTAACAAGCGGTGAGGTGAGCAAATCAGCACGCTAGTACTCATCACCAAGACCATGCTCGTAAACTTTTAAACGCTGATAAGCAAAAGTAAAACACAAATGCCTAAAAACTCATCCACTTCCGCCTGACATTTTCAGGCAGGAGCAGGTCCAAAGCTATCCTGTGAAGCAACATGGTTGGTGAATTAGTGCATGCTGATCAGCGGCGGTCGGCCTTCTTAACTACCATGAAAGGCGGCCTTTCGGCCAACGTACTGGTTCAGCTCATTTGCATGGGCTACCGAAGGCGCCTGCCTTCATTAGCTCGGGGTTCAGTATAATCTACATGGTGACGATTGATGACTCTCGTGTCTGTTATCATCTCGCTCGTGCCTCGCCGCCCAAGCGGTGTTGGTCGTGTTTATATTGATGCTATCAGGCAGCCAAAATATCCACCTACTACAGACAAATGAGAACTTCAATTACATCCTTCCTTGTAATCAGCAGTGGCGATCACAATTAGCCAGCAAGGTGATTGTCAAAACGCTAGTTTGTCAAGCCGATTCCAAAGTGAGCTTTTGATAGCGTCGATATACAATGGAACACCATGTGGGTGCCACGATTAATCCCTGCAGCCGGTTTGCAAGATTTACGGCTACGTGAGGCGATCTAAATGCAGTGCCACGAACTTCAGCAAGCTCAAAAATGTTACTACCCAGAATCGACAAGAAGATCACAGTTCATCCGTAACTGATTCCGGGCATTCAGTCGGTAGTCTTACATAGCTCACGGCATGAAAGAACATGGCCAGGCTGAGGGCGTCCAGGGTAGCCTTTCTTTCGTGGAGAAATCGCGACCATACGGCTCCAAGGCCGCAACCCGATTAGACGGTCAGCATACCCATTCCCAGTTAAGTGTCGCGTTCGCGCCGAGAGGCGACGACCACGACGGCGCCGGCTCGAGGGGAGGGGCACACGACAGCCTCAGAGGGCGGCGACTGCGGCGAGTTGGGTAACTTACTATCGTCTTCGGTTGACGCCGATACAGAGCAGCCACTCCTGCCGGTTGAGACTGCGGCTGACCGTCTGTGTCGCAGTAGCGGTAGAAGCGGCGTGCACACGCCGTCGGCTTCAAGCTGCCGCCTTGCCTTCCTGCAACGTTAGAAATGGTAGAAGCGTGTCGCGCGCCGGAGACGGTCAGCGGATATGGACACCAGAAAGCCATCGGACGCGGCAGCCCGGACGGTCAGCGGGCACGGACACCGGGAAGTCGGCGGGCGCCGGAGACGGTCAGCGGGCACGGACACCGGGAAGTCATCGGGCGCCGGAGACGGTCAGCGGGCACGGACACAGGGAAGTCGGCGGGCGCCGGAGACGGTCAGCGGGCACGGACACCGGGAAGTCGGTGGGCGCCGGAGACGGTCAGCGGGGCACGGACACCGGGAATGTCATCGGGCGCCGGAGACGGTCAGCGGGCACGGACACCGGGAAGTCATCGGGCGCCGCAGCCGGACGATCGGCGGACACCAGACAAACAGCGGACGTTATCGGCGGTGAGGGCGGGCACCGTGTCGTCACCCACCTTCTGAGCCGGCGGATCTCCCTTGCGCGATATCTCGCCGTCTTTGTCGCCATCAGTTTGGGAGAACCGCCATTCAGCCGCCTGCGTCTCCAGATTGTCGGTCGCGGCCGGCCCGCCGGTCTGCGGCAGGCGAATGCGACGGCTAACCGATCTGTCCTCAGCACGGTCGCGTAGCTGAGAATGGCTTCGTTCGACACAGTGCCTACTGGCTTCACTGATTTACTCGTCCATTTAAAGGCCCGTTCCTAGCTGGCCTGCTCTCTGACAATACGCGTACAACCCGCACTGACCCTTTAAGTGCGGTGGTAGGATTTTTATCTTAGGTACGGGAGCAAGCTTCTATACGGCTTGTGTACGTGTCGGCCATGAAAGGCTGCTTTGTACGTGACATGTCCAGATTTGGGAAGAATCCGGTAAGATAAAAACGTCATTTCACACCTAATTTGATGCGTCTGATGATAAAAGTGACGTATATTTTTTGGGCAGTGTGGTCATCGCCATGGAGGAAACACAATAATTAGGTAAGGCATTCTACAAATGCTGAGACTCAGCGTGGTCTCTGAGGGCCAGCACCGGGCGCCCATCGAAGTACAAGATATTCAGATCAAAGGCATTTGCTGTGATATTACGATAAATAACCAGTTGATTTGCTGCGATATCCGGTTCTATGGCGGACAATGTGTGTACAAAGCTAATCACATGTGTCACGATATCCAATCCTCTGGTTACAATATTTGTACAAAGTTTATATTGTAATAACAACGTCACTCTACAACGTAACGCGGGTGTTTTTCTGACACGCTTAAATAACACTCAGTGAGTTGGTGATAAGCTTCATGGATATTTCAAAAAAATTAGAAGATGCTGTAGGAATGAAACCCAATAGGCGACAGCGGCAGCATCGCCGGTCCGAGAAAAACGGTATTTTACGGAAGACGGAACCTATATTACTGAACCTCAATCAGGAATGGGCCTGGTCTTACCACAGACCCAAATTCAACAGTGCCACTGAACTGGCAGCTTGATTATCATTCACTCGCGCAGGCAAATGTTTTAAGCGCAACTAATGCTCCTCAAACATCAAACGATCAAACAACATGATAATTAGTTGTGGATTTTATATAACACATGCGCATAACATGCTAACGTTGTGTTTGGTTTTTCCTAAAAATCCGAATGAAAGTAACACCACGTTGCCATAAATTCAGGTAACATCTTGGACGTGCGTGCATCCAGACTACACCATCATCTAAACACACCTAACGACGCATTTGATCGGAACAAATCACTCTCCTTCAGCTGAATGTCAGGGTGCATCTGGGTTTGGGTCATGTTAGGCATGAGTCGTGTGCAGCCAAGAGCTGACACCAAAACATATCGCACAACCAAGGACCCCCCGTTTGTTTCGTTAGACTCGTGCCGTTGGTTTCGACGCGCGGCATCCGCCCATTTCGTGCAAATTACGCTCTCGTGTTGTTCTCTGTGCAGTTCTGTTCTGCACTATTTCACCCCTAATGTGCACGTTTCCTGCGTCTGTGTAGCCGTCACCTGACGTGCGGACCTGTCCTGTCCCGTACGCCAGGAGCCCTTGCACAGACCTATCGTCTACATGCCTGTCCTGTCACTAGTCCTGTGCAGCTCACGTCATTTGTACCCACCTGCTCTACGCCGCTGGCGCCTCTCATACTCCTGCTTTATCATGCGCATCGCATTGTCCCTGAATATCGTCTTTGCTCGGCTGCCGCAGCCTGTAAAACGCAGGTGCACATCCAGCGCTAGGTGTCAGGTGGCCGATATAGGCCCTGATGTACACATAACTTTGCTTACGCAATGAAGAAAAGAAGTAAATGAGCATGCAGAACATCGTAAGGTGCACGAAGAACAACGTGACTGATCAGTTTGCATTTCAAATATGGCAGCTGGCTTGGATTGCTCAACCGTGCGGTATATCTTTTAGCAGGTTTACAGCTATTTCATGAGGGTGTTAAGAATCGACAAATGACGGCGAATCTCAAAAGCAGGGAGGGGCGATGCCACGCAGGTCTGCTAGCCACCAGATCATCATGGGCAATACCGGCAACAACAACACAAAACCAGCGGTACTTACTTCGCCTCCGTTTGCCCCTGCCTCTTCTCCTTGAGGAACTTTTTGCTGAAACGGAAAGCAGGGCTGTTGCAGAATTTGCAAAAAGGCTCCTATAGACGACCGTTTGTATTTGTAATTCATCTTGTTCTATGGTGTGAGATGGAACGAGCTATATGAAAGGCCACCGCGGGAGAACAGGCTGTAGCTGTCTGCACTGACCACTGCGATGCATTAGAGATACACTAACAGGCATGCAGATGCCCCATAGCCCTGGCGCGTGTCGTCACAAAATAACTTACGGCTCGTCCACAGAACCGCAAAGAACGATCCGGTTTACCAGATAAGTTGACCTCCTATGGAAACAAAATGCATTGATGGATAATGATGTCGTTTGCAGGAATGCAAATTGAAGTGGATTCTGAACATGCCATGCCACACATGTCGGTGACTCAAGAAGAAACGAGCTGTTTATGGCAGTTCTCACCGCAGTCTTGAAGCATGAACGTGAAACAGCAGCATCCACGTATGAAGCCAGCCCAGTGTGTGGCAGCAGTCCCAGTTGTGGCTGCAGTCCCGCGTCAGAAAGGCCCGGTGTGTGGCAGCGACCCGGTGTGTGCAGCGGCCCGGTTGTTGGCAATAGCCCAGTTGTGGCAGCGGTCCCTTGTGGCTGCAGTCCCACGCAAGTGAGAGGCCACGGCCCCCTGTGTGACA
>NW_023596420.1:16061755-16064615 GCF_011947565.3 Pollicipes pollicipes | reverse complement strand
TCTCTCTCTCTCCCTCTTCTCTCTCTCTCTCTCTCTCTCTCTCTCTCTCTCTCTCTCTCTCTCTCTCTCTCCTCCTCTCTCTCTCTCTCTCTCTTCTCTCTCTCCTCTCTCTCTCTCTCTCTCTCTTCTCTCTCTTCTCTTCTTCTCTCTCTCTCTCTCTCTCTCTCTCTCTCTCTCTCTCTCTCTCTCTCTCTCTCTCTCTCTCTCTCTCTCTCTCTCTCTCCTCTCTCTCCTCTCTCTTCTCTCTCTCTCTCTCTCTCTCTCTCTCTCTCTCTCTCTTCTCTCTCTCTCTATCTCTCTCTCTCTCTCTCTCTCTCTCTCTCTCTCTCTATCTCTCTCTCTCTCTCTCTCTCTCTCTCTCTCTCTCTTCTTCTCCTCTCCTCTCTCTCTCTCTCTCTCTCTCTCTCTTCTCTTCTCTCTTTTCTCTCTCTCTCTGTCTTGCTCACCAGCACAGCTGATAGCCCAACCAGCATGAGCTGTACGTGGCGACTACTGCGAGACATTCAGCTCTCAAAAAAAGATCAACGGGAGGCGGGTGGCTGCGAGTGATAAAGTTAACAGCTAACGGTGCACGACGAGACTCCCGCCTCAAGGCCAGGCGTACAGTCAGGGTCCCCGTCCCAATGTCAGGCATAAGGCCAGGCCACCAGCCCAGGGTCAGGTGCAAAGCCAGGGTATGCTCCAAGGTCATGTATAAGACCAAAGTCCCGTCCCAGGCCAGCTACATAGCTAAGGTCCTGTCCCACAACATGATCATGCTGCTTTAACTATTCGAAGTCACACCGCTACCATGGGGGGTGCGTCCCCTCCACGCCTGGTGGACAGGTTTACTGTACCACAGCCCAGCCAGTCGTCTGGCGCTCAGTAAAAACTCGATCTGGAGGACGAAAGCCGTGCACTCCGATGGCTTAGTGGTAAGTACACCTTGCATTCGATCCATCCGCCCGCGGCGGAATGGGTTCGTGTCTCTTTTAGCGCTCGCTATCTGCCCTTGACGGAAATCGCGGCGACCGGTGGCAGCGGCCGCGCTAAAGGTCATATTTGATCAGAAGGCGGGACGAGCCGCACTTATCACCGTGGCACGTTAAACTTTCGCCACCAATTTCTGCCGTTAACCAGGAATTTCACGATCGGGTTGCACCTGAGCGGATGAACGGCGTGTCACTCCATACCATCTAAATAATTCACAGCGCTTTCCGCAAACATGTTCCGCAAAGCCACCTCCTACACATCGTCGAGAAAAGGTCACTGGAGTGGCGAGACGGACACTTTGACAAACGATGTTTCCGGTGATAAATAATGGACCGAATGAAGTACGGTGAACGTTATAACTGGACAGCTGGGAGCCATTCCATCTCCTGGCAGTGAGTGGCGCCGGGCAGATGGCATCTGCAACTCACCGTGTAATCTGAAGTCCTGCTCGGACAAAGTCCCAGATGGCCGTGAAGATGACCTCGGTTGAAGAAGCCGTGCAGGCCGTAGATGTACAGCCGGAGCGGTATTGAGAGCAAGTCGCGAGACACCGCCATCGCCGACAACCTGCGACAGCCGGCGGTTGCAATGTAGGGTCGCACACCCCGCAGGCCCGGGCGTGCACACGGTTTTCAATATCACACAGAGGCCGTCGCTATTCAGGAAGGCTTTTGTACCCTTATTCCTCGCAGAATAGCCGGGATAATGGAGACATAGATGCATTTATATTTCGGTTACATGCCCTTATCAAAACGAATATCAGTGATCGATTCAAAAATGAAGAAGTCGTGCAGGCCATAGATGTCCCGCCGCTGTATGAACGGCTGTATGAAAGCAGCTGAATGATGGAGTTTTATTATTTATTATAATTTTTTATTATTAAATTATAAAAAAGTTAAAGCAACCGCATGAAAAGCAGTTTGTGAGGCAGTGCCAGTGCTGATAAGCTGTGACAGCCGGCGGCTGGAATGTAGCGTCACACTCTTCCCTGGCAGGGGCGTCACATATTGCGTTCACCACCATAGCCGACAATTGTTTTAGTTGGAAGTGGACGGTCTATCTGTGATATGCACTCTGCCGATGTGGTTGTGGAGACTATGACTGCATAAAATCCATCGTTGCTATCTATTTCAAAATATATTTCAGTAAATCGTTACACAGGATAATCTTTCGACAACACAAGAGTTAGTTTTTTACATAATGGTGGATTTTAGTTGATTTGTTC
Source organism: Pollicipes pollicipes (assembly GCF_011947565.3). NCBI lineage: Eukaryota > Metazoa > Arthropoda > Thecostraca > Pollicipedomorpha > Pollicipedidae > Pollicipes > Pollicipes pollicipes. Next base: position 16,062,418 of record NW_023596420.1, on the reverse strand, counting down.
TGGCCGTTATGTTAAAAAATCTGTTCAGACAAAGCAATGTGACATATACCTTATGATTGAACAAGCATTTGCACTAATATTATATCTATGCCTCCCTTTTTCCAGGCCATTCTTAGAGAAATAAGGCTACTAGTACTGTTTTATTTATGTCTGATGTTTCTCGCAAATGCACTTAACAACCTACGTTAGGCAACTATTCGCTGATGACTTGTCCAATTTGCTTAAAACACCTGCGTGATTTCACAAGACTCTTCTTTACGCAAATGCAGGATGAAAACCAGGTTCAGGAAATGCTTCAGGATCACTCAGTTTTCAGATCTGTATATTTTACTCCAGTCCGATGTACATGGTCTTCAGTCCAGAGTCACGGATGTAGCTCTATACCCTCATAAAGCGGGCTTGGCCCCCCTGCGCCTTTTCTCAACTCCCGAGGCAAAGTGAAAGCAAAAAGTTACAAAAATAATTAAAATCAGTGAAAATCGTATGTCTTTTTTGTGTGGCAGTCCTCAGATTAAATGTGTTTATGGTATTTCACCTCCATCTGCGATGTCTACCCTGCCAATTTGGTTATGGAGACAATGTCTTCGTATATAAATCCATCGCTGCTATTTATTTCAGATTGCGTTTTAGAAAATCATCAAAGAGAATGATTTTTTGACTATG
>NW_023596420.1:15909255-16056755 GCF_011947565.3 Pollicipes pollicipes | reverse complement strand
ACCAAACAGCTCCAGCCCCGAGGACGACACGGCCGAGCTAAGTGGGCAGGTGGGTCGCAGCCCGCACCAAACAGCTCCAGTCCCGAGGCCGACACGTTCCATCCTTATAGGGGCTGCGATCTTTGTGCAGTAACAGCATGGCGCCAATGCGACTGAATAATTTCAATGAATAGCAGTCAAGCTCCATGGACAGGATAGCAAAAGCAACAGCAGCAAAGTACTCGACTGCAGTGGGCAGCACAGTGGCATGCTGTTGATGTCCGTATGGGGATGACTGCGTGGATCGTAATGAAATACAGGCTGCCAAACGATAAGATCTATTCCCGTCTTGTTGAAGAAAAAGATGAAATTCAAGCAACGCGCCATGGCTGAGCGGTAACCTCGATGTGCAAGATTTACAAGTACAACGCTGCACTGTGAAGAGTTCACAGCTATTTCTTTATTTATCAATCATATCTTTTGTAATTGTTCAATGTGTATCACAGAAGCCTTCGCAACAGCGGAGGGACGGCGCGCATGTAACCGGCGCAGCCCCTTCCCCCCTACCAGAGTGGGATTCGAGTGGGGTTCGTGGTTCGTCACGCTACGAGTGGGGTTTGTCACGCATGCGTCAGTCGGCTGAAAGGAAAATGCGTCCAAAAGAATGCAACGTATACGTTCTCTTGACCTATAGCTAAGCTCTCTGCTCAGGGATATTCTATGAACGGACAGCAAAGCGTAGCGTCCGCGACCGGTTTAATAATAAACACGTTGGGGACCCACGTTTGCGGGATCGCACCCACTGCTGGGTTAGCACATGGTAGCACGATACATGACAGTGGATTATAGTACCACACACACTAGGGCCCTGTTCGATCCGTCGGAAGCACGTTTGTCGGTTGGAATGCGTGACGTCACGAGGGCTGACGGACCGTTCAGTGTGAAGGCTGACGAGAAGGTTTTTATTTTTGCCCTTATTTTTTCATTTACCTTTTTACTTAACTTCAGCCAGACACACTACCTATATCATGGTATACGGAAGTCTAGCCGGTTTAGAAGTGGAAGTGTGGTTCTAGTGTGGCTGGAAACATGGTCCTAGAAACCGGGGACAAGTCCCCCACGTCCCCCCGATGCCGTCGTCCCTGGTGACAAGTTGTGTCATTGAGCCGCATGTTTTATTAAGCTAGTGTTTTCTTATGACAGAGCATGTTTGATAATTTATGGAGAGCAAAGATTACCGAGGAGTCGCTGGAGAATTTGTGCGCGTGCAGTCAGTTTACTCGGTCCAAATGTTTGAGCCTACAGCAAAATGCTTTCTCACGTTGAAAAGAAGGCACGCCAATCTACTTTCTTCTCCTGTGCAGGACTCGACCTCAGCCTCGTTTGAAATGCAGAACTAGACGTTCCAGCAAATCGAAGTGTGGGAGAGAAAATAACATCAACCCATTCAATTTCAAGGGTTAGGACGAGGATATGATACATGTCATAAGCAACAATAAACAACAGTTAAAGAAGTGTTATGATATATTACAGTATTTCTGTTATAAACTTGATCCGAAACCCTTGAATGGATGGATTTCTGGGATTAGCGCTCACACCAAGCAGTGCTGGTGTGAGCCATGCCTCCACCATCCCATCGCGCAATTCCAGGCAACCGCAGAAGTTAGTGGCCAAAGCGCAACGTACCACAATGGTCGGCACGGTCCGCCCTGCCTCCTGACGTCAACTGACCTTTAATGCGACCGCTGCCACCGGCCGCCGGCCATACCTGTCAATGGAAAATAGCGAGCACCCTAAAGCGACTCGAACCCACCCCGTCACGGGTCGGTGGATCAGAAGGCAGGCGCTCTAACCAACTGAGCCACCGGGACGGACATCTTTCGTTTTGGTGATTATAATGCTACGTAGTAATTGTAATGATAGGTAGTGATTATAATGAATGGTACAATGTCACAGCAATATGCAGTCGTGTTACGCGAACTCTTTGACGTCTTCCTAAAGAAGCATGCTTTGCAATCACAAATTTCAAAACCATGCCAACGGAACATTCGGTTTACGCTCTAAACTTGAACTGCTATCACAGGTAAGCACAGACGAGGGCGGCGGTATCGGCCAACGTTTTGGGGGAACAAGGTTGTGCCTGTTTGGATGAATCATGTCAAGCTATGTTATACGCATAATGTTAAGCATTAAGTTTTAATATTTTGGGGACGCCTTCCCTGGAACCGTTTGTGCGTATATAGGTTACGTATTTCGCAATGTTAAACTTGGAAAGTAGGCACGTTTGCATGCTATCTCGTGTAAAACTAAAATATCTTTAAGCATTTACCGGGGCTAAAAGATTGTCCACAAACGATTTGCATTACACCGTTTACGTATGTTATCGATTGCATTTACGAGGGGCATTATGCATATAGATGAGACAGTACGAATAACCTTATGCTTTTAGCATATACAGGACAGGGGGAGATAGATGTGATATTTCAGCTGCATGCCTTTACCGAAACAAATGTGAAACATTAGCTTAGATGAAGTCATATAGCCAAAATATGATACCTGCCACTCTAATCTCCTGTTTATTCTACGAGGAATGATGCTATTTATACTGTCCCATTAATCCGTTTTTACACATATTCGCCCACTACGACGAGCCAATTCAATACCTGCAAACCTCAGAACTAAACGACGGCTCTGTCCAAGAGGAAGCGATTTATTGAGTCATGTGCTCCATACGGATGCATTTTGTTAAAGGGCCTTGCTCGTAACAATGAAGTGGCATGAATATTTCGCTGTTGGAATAGAATGCAACTTGATAGAAGTCAGTGTTTTCCGTGAAAATATAACATTGTCGTCAGTGGGCTAATTCGCACAGCCAGGGCTTTGGAAAGGGGAGGGAGCACAAGGTTGACAAAGGGCCCCTGGTGATGAAAAGGCCCTCCAAAAAAAAAATCGCCGGATATGACGATTTTTTAAATCATGGCATTCTTTCCTTTGGTATTTTCAAAATGTAGCGCTCTGTAAAAGGAACAGAAGCCTGAACCTATCACGAGATAAATTCTATTTGAATTTTATAGTCAATAAACTGAAGGAAAAGTAAATTAAACGATCGCAAGAAATCAGTCGCCGGCTCTCTCCATTTTGAAAGTCCAGTGACCTCTTTCTAAACCGGTGGAACTCCAACGCTTCGTCAAAGTTTTAGCCGAGTTCTCCAAAGATGCTAGGGACCCCGTGAAAATAGATTGTTAATCAAAGTGGTTCATCATTTTGTAGTAACTTGGCCATGTCATGTTTTTTATACGATCAACATCTAGTCAGAATCAATCATTTTTTACAAATTTTGTGACGCAGTTTTGGAGATGCGCGCTCACCAAATTTAGAAATAAAAACATCTACGCCCAGCGTCGCACTATCCGCAGACCGCGCAACGCCAGTCCCATGGCTAGCACTAAGTAGTGACCAACGTGAGGACGAGAAAGATGACGCAACTGAAAGAAGTGTCTTTGAACGCTCTAGGACATCCAATCCTATATCTAGAAGGTTGTTTGAGCGAGTATTTCACCAGCGCGATTTTTAGATTGGTGCTAAGAACGGTCTTTACAGCACTGCGAAATATCGCTGGGATCTCTTGTTAGAGCTGGAAGAGTAAAGGTATAATGTCTATTTCCGTGTCCCTATAGCTGTTTACCTATCCATATAACATCCCAAAAGTTGTGAAAATGATACGCCCAGTTAAAACTTGGAACAGTATGGAATGATTTTAAAAGGCATTCGAAACCAATATTTCATGACGGCTCTCGCGCGCACAACGCCTGTCGCCTAGTGTTAATTGCGGCGGCCAACGCCGTTCGGTTCTACGGAAACTGCAGCTTAGACGGTTCTGTAGCCTGGACCCATACCACCACTGTCCTTGCTTCCGGGATTTCGGGCGCGCAGGCTCAAATATTTTGATGTAATCTGTTTCACTAACAGATATGCAAAAGGTCTTTTGCTGCGCGGGTCAAAAGACCCGCGCAGTGGGCCCAGACTCGACGCAGAAGCCCTTATTGATGCACAACATCCCTGATTGCCGCAGGTGGTCCAATAACTGGCACGTAGACTCCAGTTCGGCTTAACGGGCCATGCTAGAATGGGGTTGAAGGGTCCGCCATCTGTTCCTGGGGGCCATGGCTGGCACAGGACCCTCCATCTGCCTCATTGTAAATACTCATCATAAGTTCTCATGCTTCCTTTCATTGCCAGAGGGCCTCGACCAACGCAAGAAGCCACTGCCATTCGGGGTCCTGTCCTGTCTCCGTTGAGCAAATGCTCTTCTGACCGACTCGACATCCCTTGTTGACGCTGAACACTCTGTTCGGCACTGGACCCCTAACCGATACGTAAGCCCGCATTGTTGCAGGGGCCCCGACCAGTGCAAATCGTCAGGATGACCTTGTTGTCGCTTGGGAGATGAGCTCCAAGAGATCTGACCCACACGGAACCCACTGTTCGGTTTTGGTGATCTCTGGCCGAGATAGAGAAACGCTCTGTTTCAGGAGTCCCCAATCGATACAAGAGGCTCTGTAACTGACATTTGAGATCATGGCCCTACGGGCAGGGGCCTGTTGACCGTCCTTTCGTCCTTCAATCCTTTATGTCATCTTCGGCCAGCCCTTAGTTCCCTGCAGTCTTCCAACCGGGCCGTTGATCTTTGTTCTCGAAAGACACTTCGGCCCCTCTCCGAACCTCCTCGAACAAAGCCCGTGAACGACCAGGGGTCATTAACCGACACAGGACCGCTTTTAGGTCCTGTGGGTCTCTGATCGACACAAGGGCCCCAACCATTGCTTCAGGAACCTAAACCAATACAATTTGTGGCCACGTGTTCCTCCTCGGGATATGGGGCCCAAGGTTCAGACAGACTGGGTGCCAACTGTTCGGTGTTCGTGGCCTCTGGCCGACTGAGACACCCACATTGTCACAGGCGGTCCTCAAACGGCGCAAGAAAACCTCTGACTGATATTTCATATCACGATCCTACGGGCCACGATTCTTAATGTGATTTACATCCAGTTTTTTCTGGCCCTTATGCCTCCTAACCAAGCTTTTGATCGTCGGTTCCGGTGAGCCGCCCTGGCCCTCCGCAGGTCTCATCGAACGCTGCCCTTGGTCGGCTCGGGCCCCCTTGCGAACACAGGACCCTGTGTCAAGCGCCGTGGATCACTAACAGATGCAGGGGCCCCAAACAGTAGAAAGCGCTAGCCCCGGGGTTTGTGGCTGATTGGAAAGATTGGGGAGTAGGTCCTTAGGTCCACGCCGACAAGCAGCCGACTATGTGGCGTGGTGGTACCTGACCGACATATAGTCCCATATCAATTCAGGGGGTTCCCGTTTATCGCAAGAATCGCTCTGACTGTAATTTGGGGGCACATTCCACAGGTCGGGGCCCTTGAATAAAACTCCGACCAGCGCTTCGTGCCCTTAAACTTGCCCTTGGTCCTCGGTCCCGATAGCTCTTTAAGCTCTGCGGGCCTCCTCAAACACTGCTTCTGGCCGACTCGGGACCCCTTGCCATCACAGGGCCCAGTGCCCCTGTTAGGAGTTTTGGGGCCCTGACAGACACTGGGGTCCCGACCGATATAAATCACTGGCTCCTGCTTCGTCAGTGCTTGGGGAATGCGCCCTCAGACCCATGCCGACACGGAGCCGACTGTGCATTATTGGTGAAGTCTGACCGAGATATGTGCGCTTTTCCACTGAGGGACCCCTGATCGGCGCACAGGGTCCTCTGGCTGGCATTGAAGTGCCTGGCCCTGCGGGCCGAGACCCTGAGTACAACCTCCGGCCGGCCTTTCGAGCTCCCTGGACATTCAAGTCGGAACCCTATTCTAATACCCCTCGGACCCTAAGAGGTGTAAGGGGGAGCACGTGCCCCCGTGTCCCCCCCCCCCTGCTTACGCTACTGAGTGGATTACTCGAGCTGTACATGTTGAAATTCTTCACTCCTCGTCAGTTGCGAATGGTTTCACAGAAGATAATTTATTGGCCTTTGAGAAAAACTGTCTCACATGAGAGGCACATCGTAAATATGTCAGTTATGTCTGTGTTCTTAATGAGAAACGCCTTCTACAACGGCTTTGTTGAAACCTTTCGGGTAGTGGAAGGGCTCACCGCGCTTTATGCGCAGCGTCGCCAAACCAAACTGATCCGTTAAGGCATAGACATATAATCAGGTATGTATAAGGACTCTCATGAATATGCTCATGGGCATATCAGCCCCACGTCAACAAAAGAATCAAACAAGGAAAAACAAGAAGATTTGGGAAGCTGGATCACACACCTTCCGGGTCTTATGCTGATTTCATGAGCTTTGTGCTGCTAAATCACACAGAGCCCAAATGTACTTTTTCCCGGTTTCTGAGCCTACTGATTGAGCATCGCGTCTGGAGGACTTAAAACTTAACGGAATATTCCTCTCTACACTTGTTACATTTCTGAGCTACTGCGCGCATTTGCTTAAGGTTTTTTAGGGGGGGGGGGGGGTCGGAGGCGGGCTGCAGGTCAAAATGACCCTAGGACCCTGACGGCCTAGAGGTCCCAATATCAACCAAGATACGGGACGTTTAAGAGTGACCTGATGTGCTCACCAACGGTGGACGATACTTCATCGTAGCACCTTGATCAAATGGGCCGGATTAAGTCCACAGGTGCACCACCATCTTTCAGAACAAGCTGTAACTGGTTGATATTCGATGGGTAGGCGAGAATTTTTGATTCGTTACCAGATTTTTTACCGCAGTTAGCATGCTAAAGGGGCCTCTCCATGAACTCTTTTATGACGTACAGCTAGGACTTTCAGCGGCGGAGAGATAAACTGAACAGTCAAGACGGGTGACCTGCAAAATCGCAGCAGCAAGCCATCGCCCGAGACAATACTTTCTGGTATTTCATTGTTGTGTGGAATCGGCAACGGTGTCTCCCGCAGGTAACTCGCGGTAGGAGCTTCAAATAAACTTGCATGCAATTTCGATAATACCCAGCCATCAAATGCACTAGAGAAAGTAAAATGCAAGAGAAAATACTGGCGATGGAGGTTCCACGACTTCACCTCGCGTTGTCGGACTCCCGGTCTCATTTTAGCCCCCCCCCCCTTCAGTGGCACTGACCTAGCCGTCGCTGGGTGACTGCCGTGTGACTCGCCTTCTGATGATCAGCTGACCTCTTGCCGACCCCGTAGTGCGTCAAGCCGACGCTATCCTCTGCGCGGTGCCGGCCCCTGTGTACCGCCGCCGCCCGGTCCGCGCGGCGCCCGCAGCTGTGCTGACTGTCGCCGTCGGCCGAGACAAGGCCCGTCTGAGGCGGGGCACCGTCGGACACCCCTGGCGCCCCGGACACCCCTCGGTCGGCCGGCCGGCCGCTGGGGCAGGCTCTCGCGGCAATCGAACACGACCGGGCCATCGATCCCACGCGCACGGCCGGAGCGCGTGCGACAGAGACGCCTAGCGGCCAACGGCGAAGTCGAGATAGGCCGTCCACCCGCTGGGAAGATGGCATAACCATAACAACGGTCTGTTTTATTTTGAGTGCAGTTCTGAGGAGATGCAGACTGGGCAAATAGCAACAGCGATTATTTGGTCAAGCGTTCTTTGTGTTCTTAGGCTGCTTCTCCCCTAGGGGCCAAGTTTGGAAGCTGCCGAATATCTGTTGACATTTTGAAAGATATGGAATCTTCATTTCTAGCACGAGCCATGCACATTGAAAAATATATTGAATCTTTACTTCTATCACATGTTACGTAGCGTGGTCGGAGCTGGGCAGATGAGACGTGACCGGTTGTGACACGCGAGGCTTAGAGGCCTTTAACAGTAGATTTATTTGCATTGAACAGTTTCGTCCACCATCAGACATCCTATTCCCATTCGTGAAGAGTTTGACACAGAATGGTTAACAACATATGGCCTGTTTTGAGCGCCTTACTATTTTGCATAGTTAATCGTAAAAAAAAACTACAATAACTAATACTTCAATATTTCCGCAGGCATCTGCTCCACACTTCTTGACGTCTCCAGCCCGGGCGCACCCGTACCCAACATATTCCGTAACTTTGGTTGTTTCTCAGTGTGTGCGGAGATAGGTATGGTATGGTATAAGTGTATAGGTATAGGTATATACAAAGGTATGCTCCACCCATGAAAGTCTTCACTGTGGATCACTGAGCTTAGACTTTTCCGCGATCTATGGAAGCATGTATGTGCAGATGAAAAATGCAGGGAAAGGCTCGTGTGGTGGACTTGCTGGGGCGCGCAGACTATGACGAACCATTTGTCGACACGGGCTCTTCCTCACCGGTCACAACCAATTCTCCTAGCCCACACTCATGCATGCGTATTGCTCGTACACGCGCGCACGTATTGTAACTAAGATGAACAAGACTCGCCACGTGACAGGATGTGAACAACGGGTCTGCCGCTGGCGAGGCACCTAGAGACCCAGCTTCAAAACCGTGTTTTTTGGGGTTCTGATTCAAGCGAATTAATTCAGTTTTAGATGAGTCGGACTCTGGCTCGTCTCGGAATAACACATGCTGGGCACCTTAGACGTTATGAAACGTTGAGTATCATTCAAGCTTCAAACATAGTCAAGGAGCATATAAACAGCGAAATGATGTTGCGAAAAAATGCTTCGTTCTATAGAGCGGGATTGGGTACAGAGAGACCGTAGCACGGCATCCGTATCTACTGTATTGAGTCGAGTGGAATGGATTACGTTCGTTTCTGTTGGTTTCGGTTCAATTTGGGTGTATTTGTTATGTTGAAGTTAGTCCAAACTTGGTTGCGAAAGATTTTTCACTGGTTGGTGAAGCTTTGCAATGGCACATGGTTAGAATTCAATAACTATGTTAATGCTGACCTGCAAGACATCACGTAATGCTTGGTTTGCTTAAAGAGAACGTTCCACATAATAAGACATTGAAACAAGCACATATGATGAAATAAGCTACCGTCTAACTATTGGCGTGCTTGCCATTGGAAAAGACTGCTTTAACCAACAGGATTTCTCTATTACGTAAATATGCCCCTCAACACGTCATTGTTTGATTTCGTCGTCGTACCTTGCACAACAGCTATTGAGAGCCAATTGACAGGGCTTATAGCTGGGAATCATGCTCACGAACGCCAGGTATGAACAACTCAACAATCATACTTTATCGGCTTAGATCGCCGCATGGCTAATGGTTGGCAGAATTTGGATGACGTTATTATAGCGTCATGGATGCCTGGTTGACCTTGAAATAGTCTTTCTGAATTAGGCGGCATATCATCATCTAGTGTAGCTCAGATATTAAAGGGGTTTAGACCTTAAAAAGGACAGGGCTGTGGACTGCACTGAATAATCTTCAAGATGGCCACTTCAGTTCAAAACCCTCGTACAAATGTGGAACACTCCCTTTAAGGTTATGTGATCTTGGGGCAAATGTCAGTTTACATCACTACGATTTCTAGCTTTCTGTCGGACGTCCCTCTGGTGATTTTCCAACATTCCTGGTATTTTTTTTGTGTTGACAGTCCCATTCCGGTAATTTTATAATGAGCCGAATCATATTCCGGGATTTTCTGCCCGCCGATCGCTCCCTGTGAGGCCTGGCGCCAAGACCTCCCTGTGAGGCCTGGCTACATCTGGTCGGTCGCAGCTCCCATAGTAGAAACCGCCGTCTGAGAAGGTGGCGTTCATAGGCCATTTCGTCTTTGCGTTGTAAACGCAACGGAATATCATGTTGATTTAACCATGATGCACTCAAATGACATCAATATGACAAGAACATGGCGACTGCCCCTATTTTCAGCATACCTTTACCGCCACCTGCCTTACCGGAACTGCGCGCTAGATAGAATGCGCATTCGGTGAGCCCGCGGCTGGTTTGTTCCTTTGACGCGGAGGTTCCCCTCAGAAAACGGTCAAGCTATTTTTAGATTAGCCCGGGGCCGCCGGCCAAAGGGGTGGGGTGGGGTGGGGGTGGGAGCGTGGGCAGCAACACACGACCCTATCCCCCGATTACAGCCCCCGGGAGGGGAACGCAGCGCCGCGCCCCGGTCAGGCTCGCCGGTCAGAAGCTGTTTGCGTCTCCGTCCGAGGCAGCAGTGTCAGTGTTGTGCCAGGGCCGGCGCGCTGGGATACGCCGGGAAGGGCTGATCTCCGGCTTGACCAAGCACGATGGGAACACTGGCCAAGCTCATCGAACGGGTGCTGCGGTTCGGTAAGCAACTGGTGCTTCAGCAACAACCGCTCACGCTCGTCTCTTTTTACCACTCAAAGGCTTTTTCAGTCTCTACACCATTCGAAATGCCCTTTCATATGACGTCACGACGTCCGCCAGTCCGCATGCCACGTTCACCCACTCGCCCACCGTTGTTCCGACAGGCGCAGCTGTCCGTGCCTGGGTGAAGCGCTTGCGCCAGCGGCAGCCCAAGTCTTCCGAGACCGTTCGCTGAGGCCACGGCGTCGATCTGATCTCCCGGCTGTCGGACGAACTGCTGCTGGAGGTGCTGGCGTACCTGCCGCCGGCCTGCGTGCTGCGCGCCAGCGCCACCTGTCGCCGCTGGCGCCGCCGTCTTGCCGTGACCGACGGCTGTGGCAGCGCTGCTGCGCTGCGCTGCGGCTGCCGCTGGCGCCGGGCGAGGACGCGCGCGTTGCCTGCGAGCCTGCACGCCCCGCTGGCGTAGTGGCCAGGCGCGCGTGCGCGTCAGCCGGCTGGCGCGACTGCCGGCGGTCCCGCCCGGCGGTCTCGTGCTGGACGTGGGCACGGACCGGGTGCTGGTTGCAGTGAGGGGGGTACCAACGCCGAGGTGTGGTCCACCGAGCGGCGCGGGGCGTGTCTGCGTGCTTGACACCGACAGTGCGTTCTGTCTGGGCGCGTCTTCAGCGAGCGCGCCATGACCACGTCGACCGACCACGCGGCGCGTGTGTGGTGCCTGATCACCGGCCGGCTGACTCTGTGTCATGCCGGGCCACACGGCACCCATCGAAGCGTTCGACCTGAGCGGGGCGTTTTGCGGTGACGGGTGCCCGCCGACCGGCGCATCGGCTGCTGGGACGCTGAGACGGGCCTCTGCCGCGGCCTGCTCGAGGGCCCCACGCCTCGCCGCCCGTGAAGGTCAGGTGCCGCGGCGCGCGCGCCGTCTCGGCCGACGGGCTCGGCGCCGTGCTGGTGTGGGACCTAGCCGCCGGGCGTCTCCTCTACGCGGTGGACCACGCGCGCGCGTTCGCGCAGTCCGGTGCGCTGCGGCCCTGATGGTGGCGCTGAATGGCAACGAGGGTGGCGGTGGCGCTGCGAAGCGGCCGGCTGCGCGTCACCACCGGCGACGAGGGCCGCGCGCGTGATGGACGTGCACACCGGGCGAGCGGTCGGCTGCGCGATGTCCCGCATGAACGAGCGCCTGCTGGTGGTGGCCGGCTCCAGCGGGAGGGTCCGCTGCTGGCGGCTGCCCTCGCTCGAGCCGCTCTTCACCGCGCGCGTCTGCCCTCCTGCCCGCCTACCGGATCGTGCTGGAGCACAGCCTGCTGTTCGTGCAGGGTGATGAACTGCTGCGCGTGTACGACGTCGAGACGGGCCAGCTGCACGAGAGCAAGCCGCTGCCGCGACTGGCGAGGGAGATGATGCGCGTGCACCGCGACCGGCTGCTCAGCCCCTTACCTACGACGAGGATGGGGAGCTGAGCTTTCATGTGGTGCATGTGTAGCCGAGCGGCGGCTCAGCCTTACCTACGACCGAGGACGGGGAGCTGAGCTTTCATGTGGTGCATGTGTAGCCGAGCGGCGGCTCAGCCTTACCTACGACGAGGACGGGGAGCTGAGCTTTCATGTGGTGCATGTGTAGCCGAGCGGCGGCTCATGCAGAGGCGCGGTGAACGTGATGGGGCTGAGCACCGCTCCAGAGAGCGCAGAGGGTGCTCTATCTGCTGACAGCCCAGGCTAGTAAAATTGAAATATGGTAAGTGAGCCTGGCGTCCATGTAAAGAACATATGAACAACGTAGAACGAGGTCTATGTTGTAGCGCCAGGCATGAAAAATGAAGATCTGGAAAAATTTGTTATGCATCCAACCCATGTAAACGGTAGCATGCAAATCCATGTGAACACAAACGATGTCAGGGCATATGGTTTCCGGTTGTGTCGCCATCACCATTCTTTCTACAAACCTAGCTGAGTAGCTAACTTATAATGTAAAACTTGCATAACAAGCAAATTTTTGACCGCTAATTTCCGCCTTTGAAAAACGCAGGTTTTTGCGAAACAACACATCGCTAAAATATCTGTTCATCTTAAACAGTGTGAGCAAACTGGGTCCCTATAAGCCGATTGAGTTGTAGGTCTACAGCACTGTAAAATATTGATTTGAATGTGAAGGGTGTTGTGCACGGCGAGTGCTACCAGCCAAGAAGTAATACATGTTTAATCTACCCAAAGTCTAACTCTTCGGCGATCGTCACAAAAAAACTGAATCCCGGGAGGAACTGGATGATCTTTCAGCCATGAATCGTCACAACCCAAACGCCCCCTTGGAATTGCTAAGACTCGAACCAAGATCCTCCCATTGCGAATCCAGTGCTCTGCCAACTGGGCTAGCCGAGTTTACATCAGTTGGTAAGCACTGGATTTGCGGTCAGATGACCCTAGTTTGAATTTCAGCAATTCCGAGGAGCAGGGATGCCACTTTATAGACTTCCGGGGGGGGGGCTTAAGCCCCCAATGCTGACTTAAGCCCTCTAATGCTCCTCTGAACTACCTCTACACGCGCTCGTGTGGGGGAGTGGGTCAAATTGACCGTTCCCGAAAGTTTTTTTCCGAAATGGTTTTCAAACGGCGCGGCCTAGCCGCGCCAAATTTGGTATGGTTGCATACAATTAAACCGCGGTTCGTCAGTTTCTAGGGAAACGTTCAATCTCGTGCGACATTGGAGTGTTAGACAACGCCATACATCCCTGAAATACTCTCTAGACAGCATAACAACTGCATGAACAAGTCCCATTGACCTTTCCAATTATTGATAACACAATTGCACGTGATATTCCATGTACTTTTTTAAGGTCAGGATAGGTACTATTCTAAAATGACCCAGGTCAACATTTGTTTTTAGGACCATACTGCCCTTGCGTAATCTTTGCCGTTTATTTAAAAGGCAAAAGTCAAAGCAGTCTCGTATGATTTTGTTCACTATGACCTTCGAAAAGGTCATGCTAAGTCCAGTGACCTTAATGAGCGTGTTAATTTTTGCTTAGGACAGATATTTAGGTTCTGGGGCACTTTGGAGACTGACCTAGAGTTTAACATTGTTTGACTTTATTTGACCCAACGGTTATGGCCCAGGAACTTAAAACTGAACGTAAGTGGGTTCACGTACAGGCCAATACACCCTGTGAATTTGGTGTCTCTAGCTCTCTTAGTTCCTGAGATCTCAGGGGAGCTCTAATTGACCCCTCACCCGGCAAAGGGTATCCAACCGGCCACCCGGGTGCGTGTTAACGCATATAAGCAAGCAGGGAATACTTACCCAAATAAATGTAGTTTTCACAAGAAGCCAGCTCACATTAACTTGAAACGGGAAGATATACCTCTACGAGAAAACAATTTTGACTATAGAAAATAGTCTTAAAAAGTTCTTGCTCCCTAAAATGTGAACATCAAGGAGGCACATTCAAGTGGACAAAATCCGGTGAGAAATCAGGATTTAGAGACAAGTTAGGTCAATCTTTTCGGCTGATCTACCCCACCAATTCTAAGAGGGTGACAGCCTTGCCAGGGAGCGTCACTTCGGCCGTGACGCGTTACACGGCTGAAAGCCGCGCATCTCCCAGGCCTTCTCAGAAAATCGATGAGCCTCTGACAACGGCTAGGGAGCAGCCTGCCGCTTGGAAGTCGTTGTGCGACGTTGAACAAGTTATAATTGGACGTTGCACTTCAAACATCTTGAGTCAAACGTTCAGAACAGCTATCACTAAACGCCATGGGCCGTGCAAAGGAATTGACGCATGGATTATGGAAATCGTCCAAACCAAGTGATTCCAGTGTTGAAGGCCCCTCCTATTTTTCCAACTAAGCTTTCCCACAGCAATGGAAGTGAGCACTGGCAGCTATCAATATGGTGAGTGAGGATAGTGGCTTTTGCTTAGTACGTTCTACGTCCACCCACCTCGCCCTGCTCTGGCATTCTAAAAAAGCATATTTGTGGTTGTGGACTTGCTTGCTGCACTACTGGATGGGAGTAATCAGCTATGCTGACATGCACACGATGAGTCCGCCGGCGTCTTCGGTGAGCTTTGATGCACGGCCTCATGCATTTACCAACAAGTCAGAATAGCCTTGGTTTCTGCTGCGCTTTATGTAACCAATTCCTGCAACAACGCCTGTGACTATAGCGCGCCGGGCTCCGGCAGACTGGTGACGGTCACGCGCTGACCCCGCGTCCAGAGTCTGGCGTCAGCAGACTGGTGACGGTCACGCGCTGACCCCGCGTCCAGAGTCTGGCGTCAGCAGACTGGTGACGGTCACGCGCTGACCCCGCGTCCATAGTCTGGCGTCAGCAGACTGGTGACGGTCACGCGCTGACCCTGCGTCCAGAGTCTGGCGTCAGCAGACTGGTGACGGTCACGCGCTGACCCGCGTCCAGAGTCTGGCGTCAGCAGACTGGTGACGGTCACGCGCTGACCCTGCGTCCAGAGTCTGGCGTCAGCAGACTGGTGACGGTCACGCGCTGACCCGCGTCCAGAGTCTGGCGTCAGCAGACTGGTGACGGTCACGCGCTGACCCCGCGTCCAGAGTCTGGCGTCAGCAGACTGGTGACGGTCACGCGCTGACCCCGCGTCCAGAGTCTGGCGTCAGCAGACTGGTGACGGTCACGCGCTGACCCCGCGTCCAGAGTCTGGCGTCAGCAGACTGGTGATGGTCACGCGCTGACCCTGCGTCCAGAGTCTGGCTCCGGCAGACTGGTGCGGTCACGCACTGACCCCGCGTCCAGAGTCTGGCTTTGGCGGAAGTCCAGATAACCCCTGGGCAAGCTGCCTGAGAGCGAATGCCAAACACAGGCCCAGGGATTTGAGCGTGGAGAGAGATGTTTAGCGGCATCCTGAGCAGCCTCTGAACAGCCCAACCCTCTGGACGAGAACCACCAGGCCTTCCTCAGATCTCTTCTGTGAGGCGAAGTCAGCATTTTTGCCTGCCGACGTCCACTCCCTGAAAGGCATGGTTTTTGCAAAGTAAGTTGAGCTGGGGTAATAAGTTGAAGCGGGAGGAGGAGCTGACCTAAAAAAAAATGGTTCAAAACACAGCCAAAACTCACAAAAAGCAGACCTTCCTCCCGGAGGTGACTTACTTCACTCTCAAAGTTGGGGGCTAAGCCCCCATTTGAAAGAACCACAACCTAGCTCTCTTTCTTTGTTGAGGGAAAAACTATTTGTGTCGTACAGCTTCCGTAACTAGCCGGAGAAGTCGGCTCTTCTCGTTTATCTGACGTGTTGACAGGTTTATCTGCACCCCGAAACGGCCGACCCAGTCGCGACGGTCCACTATCGGTTTTCACCGAAACGGTCACGAAGTGTTTCCGGACGTATTTTGGTAAATTCTGTCAAAGCGACCGGCGAACATTTCCAGCTCTGATATGAACAAACGTCACGAAATGCAATGGAGAGATGATATTTACAAACATTGTCATCACATCTGGATGAAAAATGTCGTCGCCAGACGCGCGATAACACACTCGAATTCTACAGGTGCTGCCGTCCGGATCCATTTCTTTGTGCAGCGAGCAAGCGAGCACCACCGACAGAACACTGCGCGTCAGTACCTGCATCACGTCAATCACGACACAACAGTGGGGAGGAAGCTGGCGCGAATGGCTGGCATCCCTGGCACTGCGTCTGAACGCGACACAGTCTTGACATGAGCGGGTGGCGTTCAACAAGGTAACCGTCTGACGGATGAGATCTGGGCCGGGCCGCGCTCGACATGCGGAAACAGATCCAGGCGCCTCGCACCCGCAGAGGCGCGCCAGCCACGCGCTACCAATGAGACATCAGGTACCGTGTATGGCAACGCTTCCAGGACGTGACGACCTGGGGCTGGCGGGTTGGGCCGTTGGAGCCGCGACAGCTTCCAGCGGACCGCTGAATAGCAACACCGCGCCTCTGAACAGACATGGGAGAAGACCCGCAAGATGTCTGAGGAAACCTTCCCCTGTGGCGGCCGTCCTGTTGGCGGTGCGGGGCACAACACACTCACTGTTCGCTGCATGTTATCAGACGGCTTCTTGCCACCTGCAACACTCCGTAGAATGTTGGCAACAAGTTCATAGCGTGGTAAAGGGGCGGGATGATATTAAATACGTTGGTTCAAGCGTGACGACATAGAGGCAAGCTATGGTAAGAAAACGCCTAAATGCGAGGGCTTAGAAATAAAATAAGCACTAGAAATATTGGGTGTAGACAATAAAGACAGTGAGGGCCATTGTTGCTAAGGGTAGCAAGAAAACACTGATGCGAAGGCTATCTGAATATGGGATTGCTGTCCAAACAACACAAAATCCTGAGACAGCGTGCTAATGATCTACATCATCGACATAAGTGCACATGACCATATGGCACAACAGCGGCATCAGTTGCGATGGTCTGAGGCGTGGCCGATTCCAGTCGTGGTCATATAACACCACAGTTGCTCAATTATATTTAATTTGCACTATAAGGTCAGAGCCATCTGCCCGATATGCGGGCAAGCTGGAGCCTGCTAAAACGCCACGCTAGGCGCCACAGAGCGGCTACCGGCTAGGAACACGCAGATCCGGTCCTCAACGTGACAGATTCACAAGCTTCCACGGCAGCTGCCGCCTGCTGGCCCTGGTGACCCCGGTCGAAACCGTCGTCCCCGCCAGACGGTGCGACGCACAGACAGTCGCTGGCCGTGTCACAGGACGGACCCCACCGCCGGCGCGTCATGACAGGTGCTGGAGCAGACCTCTCCGCCGATAGCGAGTTCGTGACCCAGCGTGCCAGAGCAGGGGCCGAGGCTGCACACCGCTGGCGAGCGCCTACAGCTGGTGAACTCTCGTCACCCACTCCCACGTGTCAGACGTGCCGCGGAGGGACGCGTTCGCGCGCGCCGCCGTCCCCGGCACTTGCCGTTCACCCCGCTCTGGTCTGTGCCGACCACGGCGAGCTGCTGGTGACGGCTCCTCCGTCAGCTCCTCCACTGCGGGCCGAATCCAGGCGACGTGCGGCGCTTGGGGCCCTCCACAGGCGACCGTGAGCACTCAGTCGCTAATCAGGTACGTCTCGAACGGATTTGGTCGCTTGGTCGGTCGACGTTCTTCTGGAATAAACGAACCGAGGCCATGTTTAATGGGGTGTGGTAATTGCCAATGAGCACGACAAATTGAAGCATGATGATGTCTTATTGTCTTCTATATACACTCCAGGGTTGCGTCTCAATCCTGAGTCAAAAACGTTAATATAGCGTGTGTCACATCACGAAAAACTGCACAAAGCCAATGTCTCACCGTTGTTCTGAGAGGTGCAGTAAAAGGACATTTGAACAAGCTGAACGAATGATTATTAGGTTTAAGCAGGTATCAAGAAAAGCGGTAAAAGAACAACCAGGATTAGTGATAAAAGGCAACAAACTAGCATTACGCTAAAAAATCAACACAGTGTTTTCCTGCACGCACTTCTGTCAGCCCCACATCGGAGGGTGAGTGAGCCGACGACCAACACGCGGCTCTGACAGGTGTCACTGGCAGCTGCTCGGCGCGCCGTCCAGCATCGGCGGCCTACCTTCGACGGCGCCGACACACACGCGCCACTCGTCCAGGTCGATCTTGCGGTCGTTGTTGGCGTCGCAAGTAGCGCGGTAGCCGCCGTCCACACCGCCTCAGGTCGGGGTCCCGCGAGAACTCCTCCCGCAGCGCCTTCCACTCCCGCCTGTCCAGCACCTGCAGCAAGCCCGAATTCATCGGTCACGGCTCGGCGGCGTTTGTGGCCTCAGGGGCGGCCCAGCCAAGCGACCATGTGTGTTATCTGGTCAGTCTCGCCGGCGCAGTGGTCGCTAGCGGTCGTTCGCATTTCGTTTTAAGCGCTTGTATGCGATATGTGTGTGATGCTTTCTCTTTGCCGTGAGTACATGATTGGCTTCGACTACATCGGCTACTGACATCAGTTCTAAGAGCACTGACAATTTCGTACAATCGTGCACTCTTTTTTAATTTCCTGTATGATGTCATGGACTGATGCTTTCATGCTTATACAGGCTGCAGGCCTTTTAAAGGAATTTTAAGTGAGCTGAAACATCCAAGTACATGACCGATTCCAAACATGGCTTTGACTAATGTACCGCTAAAACTACAACTCCACATATTATCCTCATGCTTCTCATCCCATGTTTCATCGCCCGAAGAAAAAAGACAACAATAAAAACTGTATCAAACTACTGGCTAAAAAACATGACTCGGCTAACACGCGGCTGGCATTTGCCAGAGCAGTCGTGAGCGACCGAAATATCTCGCTTATGCGGCATGGGAGGGAGGACAAAATTGACTCAGCACTTAAGCATTTTGCACTTACTCAGCATGTTGAAAAGGCCCTGATAAGTTGCATACATTTCCAATCGTCTTCTTTGTTTCACCACCCATCCCACCATACGTCACTGCCATCATGCATCAGCACAGGAAAGCCCCTTCCGTAGTTCCACGAGTTCATCCACTCAGGTATGACCTGTTCCGGTAGCATCAGACGCGCCGCCGCAGGCGGTGTTGCATCACACTGATCCAGGTAGGAAGACACCGCGCATTTGCAGCCGCCCGAATGGCATGACGTCATTTCAATGGCGCAATGAAAACAATGCAAGGTTGAGCGGAGGGTAATTGCGGGGCGGTGGCGTTCAGTCACGGCACGTTACCATCGCCGCCTGCGCCGGCTCCATCGCTGCGGCAAGCTGTGATTCACAGACGCGGACCGTCCATGGGGTATGCATAAGATGCCTATAGCCGTGCATATCATTCACCATGATTGAAGGGAGATGTTCATCGGTTTCCCACAGAATGCACGGCGCTGCAAGACTGAGCTGGAAGATATTCATAATGTAGGATCATTATGAATGAGGTCTCTGCTAGGCAGGTAACGGATACACGTTGCGAACAAATGCGATACCCGATCTACACCACCGAAGGCGGCGAGAATCCCCGCAAATAATCCCCGCAAATCGCCGCTTGTACATAGCGGCCAGGTGGGGATGTTACCAGCGACCGGCAGCAGCTTGCGACCGCTGGTGGAGCATGTGTATAGAGCATCGTGCAAGTGCAGCTGTCACGTATAAAATTGGAGCTAATGCACGCTAGCAACCCTTCCATCAGCCTGCATCTGCACGCCAAGAGGTGGACCAATGCCAAGTCCGGGTCATGCTGCGGCGTTTGTGTGGCCGTGCCGCCGACAGCTGCCGCCTTGAATGAGGCGGCGCTGGCGCTCGTCCGAAAACAACCGAGCTGCACCGGTCTCAGCCTGCGGGAAAACCTTCGAATTTTGCGAGCACAACATCCTGCAAAAGCAATGCACAGAAGCGGAACCGCATTACTGTTTGATGATCATGGCAAACAGTGTGCCTGTGATGTACTTAACCAGCCCACAAATACAGCCATAGCACCCCGCTTATCTTGGCGAGTTGGGACACATGGATGTCATAATAACGCTGTGACCATCCGGCCTCCATCATCGAACGCGCCGAAGCCCGCGGCCAACAGGCTATCAGACCCAGGAAGCCAGCGCCTGACGTCATCCACAACGCATGCGCAGTGAGACCCCAGAGCTATTTTTGCTGCCGGTGACTTGACCAGATGTCGTGTCCCGGCCAGTTCGACCTGGGAAGCCCTGGTGGTTCTGACGCGGGAAACTCCCACCGCTTCCGCACTTCGCCGGCAGTGAGGCATAGTGATATCCAGGGTGTTCTTACGTCAAAGTCGCGCAGAGTGCCCCGCCAGCGTGGGACAGTCCGGCGACGTTCGGGGAAGATACGGACATCCCGTCCAGACGGACACCAGCAAAACCCGCGCAGCCGCCGCTGGGCAGCCATTCGCCTGCAGACCGTCGCACGCGCCTGCCAGTCAGCGGCCCCCAGCGCCCCCCAGCTCCGAAACCCGAGACGGAACCGAACCCGGCGCCGTATCAGCAGACCAGTCGAAGAGCAGAGCCAGCGGGCGGCGAGAGCGAGCGGAGAGAGTGAGTGCGTGGAGCGGTGCCCGAGACGACACGATGTCCGGCCCCGGTCTGGAGAGCAGCATGGCGGCGCCGGAACTGAGCCCTGCCAGCCGCGACGGCTTTGAGGAGCAGCCGTTCAACGGCGCCGCGCCGCCCGGGGCTGAGCCTTTCGACGGCGTGCGCGCCGACGGCGAGGCGGCGTTCGGGCGCCGGCGGCGGCGTCCCAAGTGGCGCGACGTGGTTGATACGCGGCCCGCGCCGCACATGGACGTCGACGTGTACAGCACCAAGAAGACGGTGTCGCAGGGGTTCATGGACGTGGCGCTGCTTTCGGCCAACGCCGACCAGCTGCGCACGTTGGTGACCAAGGGTGACGCCGACTCGCCCTTCCACACCGTCTGCATCGTGTTTCTGTCGCTCAGCCTCATCCTGCAGGTGGTGATCGCGGTATGCTTGCTGTTCAAGGGCCGCGCCAACATCAACAAGTCGAAACACTTCCGAGGCTGCGAGGTGGCCAACAACATCTGCATGGTCGCCTCCGTGCTGCTGACAGTCTGCAACGTGCTAGCGTCGGCGTTCATGTCAGAGGTGCCCGCCTCGGCCGGCGGTGCGGCGGGGGCCGCCGCGGCGTCTCTGGGCGCGGTCTTGGGATGAGTCGCGCTCCGAGATCGCAGTGCGCTTCAGGGTATGGACCCACATGCGCTGCCCGGTGTCGCTCCGTGCCGCCTCAGGCCATGGGGCGCGCTCCCACAGGATGGATTCGTGTGAGGCGCCCCCTGGCCGGCCCGCGTGACAGGCCGGCCTGCCCCGGTGGCAGGGTGTGATGAAAGTCACACCAGCGTGACAAGACGTCACGCTACAAGCTACAAGCTACAATACTACGCCACGCCACACCACAATACGGTGCTACGCTACCTAGAAGGTAAAGCCGGACTGGACCGACCGGGCTTGACCGGCCAGCCGGAGCAGCCGAGGTCGCGGCTGCTCCGGCCAGCCGAACTCCGCGGGCCACGGTCAGCACGCACGAGGGACAGAAAGAAGGAGTATTGACAGTGACTGGACGCCGGCGCCTTCCCTCCCCGAGCGTGGAGGCGGGGAGGGCAGTGCAATATCGGCTTGGCCTGGCGGCCGGAAAACGCGGCCTCGCCGGACGGGGCGTCCAAACCGAGCACGATGAGTCAACGCTCGCGGCCCTGCACGGCCGGCCTTTGAATACGGCGCGCGGACGTGGGTGATTCATCAGCATAACAGCAGTATTCAAATGGGTATTACGACTTTGCCGCCAGCTTGGGAGCTGCGTGAAGATCGGAACACTGAGTTACCCAAGACACGTGCGGCAGACCGCCATATGTAGACACTGTATCCTGTGCGAATAATGATGTAATATATCACACTTACTCTACACAAACACACACACACACACACACACACACACACACACACACACACACACACACACACATATATATATATATATATATATATATATATATATATATATATATATATATATGTGTGTGTGTGTGTGTGTGTGTGTGTGTGTGTGTGTGTGTGTGTGTGTGTGTGTGTGTGTGTGTGTGTGTGTGTGTGTGTGTGGTGTGCGTGTGCGTGTGCGTGTGCGTGCGTGTGCGTGTGCGCATAGCAAACAAAGCTCGCTTCAGCGCAAGTTGCAGTTTGCTATGAATGTTGAGCTTATTTTCATCGTGATCGCACTTAGTTCTGTTGCTGAGTGAACCACTTGACCCAATACATTGGTAAAAGCTCCTACCACCAAATGTTCATACCATCAAGCGAGGCAACAACATTCAACGCAATAGCTGCAGCTGTTAAAATAAGACAGTCTTGAAGTTCATTAAAAGCCATTCGGCGGCGTTACTTCATCGACCATGCAACTCGCTCTATCAATTTCCTTGTTGACGTTACTTGCACCCAGTGGTGCTGATAAGCAACACTATATGTCACTACAAGTAGCGACCCAAAATATTAACTCACTTCGCAGTGTGCTTACAATAGTGTCCCCAATCCGCTACTGCTCATCCATAATTTCAGCCAACTGAAGACTATCATTCACTTCAGCCTATATTTACATTATCCAGCTACAGAAGAGACAGCAGTCAGCAGGGTCTTTTACTGCAAATGGCTTCGATTTCTTTGTTTAGTGGATGAGTTATTACTTCTTTACTCACTACAACAATTTTTAATTTATTGTAAGAAGTACAAATATTGTGTATTGGCAATAAGTATGCTAAAACTATTACACAATATTGCATATTACATAACTCGTTTTAAAAATAACTTATAGCTACCTGTACCTTCAAAGCATACAAGTCATTACGAGACTGCTTGTTCCATCATATCTGATGCTTGCTTTAAGATCCTTAAGTGTGGAACAATCCCTTTGATACGTAATGCAATATTAAACATAAAAGTGGCACGAAATATATCACACTTACTCTATGCTTAGAATAACGGCGAGCAAACGCGTGCCAAAGGTCTTATTTCAAGACACGTAACTTGTTCATTGCATTAGCGAGGACCATTAGTCACATAGATAAAACAGCAGTATCAGCCTTATTCCTCAGAAAAGCCAGGAAAATCGAAATATAGTTAGGTTGATATTTCGGCAACTGCCTTTCTCGAAACAATACCAGAAGTGAATTATTTGCTTTAATATCCTTAATGTGGAACAATCCCTTTGATACGCAATGCAATCTTAAGGATAAAAGGGGCACGAAATATATAACATTTACGTATAACATATGCATATAAAGTATAACAATATATACAAACAATTCAGAAATGAATTCACTTCTGCTATTGTTTCGAGAAAGGCATGTTGCCAAAATATCAACCTAACTATATCTCTATTCTCCAGGTTTTTCCGAGGAATAAGGCAAATACAATTGCCAAATTCAAGACATGTCAAAGGGACAGGAAGTGTGCTGCCCCGAACCATCGGCAAGTGCATTTTTTCGTCCTCTTAACACATTTCAGATAGCATTTAAACAGGACATCTCACTTTTGACGGTATCGAAGCAAGCATCAGATATGATGAAACAAGCTTACCCACAACTATCGGTATGCTTTTAGGTAAAAATGACTGATCTAGACAGCACACTTTCTCTGTCTAGCATATATGCTCCTTGATGCGTCATTGTTCGATTACGTCATCGTACCTTGCGCAATATTGATTGGGAACGAATTGACGGCCGCTATACTTGCAAATCTTGTCTGCTATCTTGCAAATGCGCTATGTAAATCTTGCAAATCCGTTATATTTGCACCAGGCATGAACAAGTAGAACACCATATTTTTCTCGGCCTTGATTGCCGCGTTACGTACAGAGTGGCAGGATTTGAATGACGTGATTATGATGCACTGAAATACTCGTCCCATTTTCGTGGGCGTGCAACTCAGAAACAAGAGGAGTTTCGGTCTTAAGAAGGCCAGGATTGTGAGCGGCACCGAAAGTCTTCCAGATGGTTACTTCAGTGCAAAATCCTGTACAAATATGGAACACTTCCTTAAACACGCACTCGGATAGGGGGTCAAATATATTCGCCGTCGAAGATTTTACCGGAATGACTTCCGAACGGCGTAGCATAGCCGCACCAAATTTTGCGTAGCTGTAGAAAATGTAATAACTGATTGTTTGGCGGCAAAAATATTGACAAATCTTGTAAGGACACGGATCTAAAGCAGGTCAAAGTCAGACCATGGAGCCAGCAAAGAAAACATCTAGGAATCGTTGAATATGATGCAATAACGGAGTGTTAGCCAAAGCCATACACCTCAGAGATGGTTTCTTAGGAAAGCCAGCAACTAAATGAACAAACTCCATTGACCTGGGGTCAGGTATGTAGGTCAGACCAAGGTCATACCCAGCCTGTGTTATTAATCAAGAGCTTGCTGAAGGGGCCAGTTTCTGATGGTCATTTTGGATTCATCGATAACATGAACCGAATTACACGTCTTTCATGGACTTCTTAAACGTCAGAATAGTTCACTGACCTAAAATGACCCAGGTCACTATTTAGTTTTTGGGAACGTACTGCCTAGTGTAATCTTTGGCGTTTGTTTGATTTTGGACACCATGACCTTTGAACGGTCAAACAAGGCGACTGACTTTAAATGAGCACTATGAACCTTTTGCTTAGAACAGATATATAGGTTCACGGTAGTTGCATGGAATGGTCTGGGGCACTTTGGACACCAATACAGAGTTGATGTTGTTTGATCTTATTTGACGGCAAAGGAACCTCCAGTTTTGGCACAAGTGAGTTCACCTACAAGCCAATACACCATGTCAATTCGAAGCCAGTACACCCTGTGAATTCGGTGTCTTTAGTTTTATTACTTTCTGAGATATCAGGGGCCAAGTTGACATCCTCACCCGAGCGAAGAGCATTCAATCGGCCACTCAGGCGCGGGTGTAGCTCGCTTCAGGATTATTTGTAACCGTCGTTCGAAAGAATACGCTCCTGCCGCGGCCGAGGAATTCGTTCCATACCACGAATGTCTTTTAACAAAGGCCAGGGCACTAAACGGTCATAAGCGCATTGTAAAAAGTCAGATAAAAATTATTGAATTCCTGACCTAAGAGGAAACATCTCTTATTTAAAAAAAACATGCCAGACCACCCAAAAAAAGAGCCCTTGGGGACAAAGTTACGCTTTGGGAGAGGGTATCAGCGTTGTTAACTGCCGGGTATGGGAGGACGTATCAGCGCTGTTAACCGGCAGGTATGGGAGAGCGTATCAGCGTTGTTAACTGGTGGGTATGGGAGGGCGTATCAGCGCCGCTAACCGACAGGTATGGGAGGGCGTATCGGCGCCGCTAACCGACAGGTATGGGAGGGCGTATCGGCACTGGGGGAGGGGGAGGGGCGGGGCGGGTGAATGTTGTGTTAAAGGCGATTGTTGTGTTAAGTTGCATCAGCGCCGGAGGGCGAATGTTGTGTTAAAATAACAAGCCTCAGGGTTCAGGACCAAACTGTGTGCATTGAATTGGTTTTAAAGGTATCCGACCAATACGTATGCCCCTGCTAAATGAGAGGAAGAAAAGGAAACACCATATAATTGTCTGAGATGTTTTCATCTCATCAGCACTCACATTGTTTTTGTTGCTATCAGTCGCGCTGAACTTCCACTCGGCAATTTTCTCTTCGAATGACTTTTCTTCTCCATCGATATCAGGAGGCAATCTGCAATGGAATAACAGTGTCACAGCTCCACAAGCTAAATATTTTTGGCGCACTACCACCTGTGTCTAGTTTTTTGGTTGGGATGGAAGGGACAGCCCGTCACAAGTGGCCCTCACGGACCGTAGCACTTCAGGGACGGATTCGCAAAACCGAACTTCACGCAAAGGTGCTTAAAATAGAGATTTTAGTGGCGTTTACAACAACAGCGTATGACAGCAACCGAATGAGCTGTAAAACCCGTCTCTCTCACGTGCCCAACCCATTTCTATATTTCAAACTCTCGTCGAGTGCGTCAGGAGGCCACATAACGGGGGAGCCTACTACTTGACACCCTGCGGCGTCCCACAAGAGTTGTGCGCGCCGCCGGACCCGGCCGGCACGTGCGGGCGGCAGACGTACGTGTACTGGCGCTGCTGCAGCGCGTTCACCAGCCGGCTGGTCAGGTAGTCCATTAGCTGGCGCAGGAAGATCTGCAGCCTGTCGGCACCGCGGCACGCTGCAACAGCGGCCACCGTCGCGTCAGTCGGTCGGCCATCCCGGCGGCGCCGTGGCCCCTGAACGCTCATATGGCTCTACAGTCGCTGACCCTCTACCAAAAGACGCGCGACGGTGTGCGTCATGCTCCATCCGTCACGCGGTCCGCTGCGGGCCGCGACCGACCGGCCTGCGCGCACGTGGGAAGCAGGGCGGCTGTGAGGCTGGGCGGCTGTAGTGTGGGACATGGGAGTGAGGACTAACTATCTGGCGTCCCCAGCGCGCTCGTGAATGCTTTTTCGTAGAAGTGGAATGGAATGCACAACAATGGAATCGGTGGGGGTGGTTGGTGGTGGAGACGCCTATGTTGACCAAAAAAAAAAAATGTTACGGTTAACCAGAAAGAAAACTGGCCATCGGGCGTGTAACGCTTACGGCGTCCTACGTTTGCGGGGACAAAGGTGTCTATTCGTTTCAAGAGAGAGGTGGCTCACAAAGGTCAGTTTCTGGGTTAACGTTCCAGTGACTATAAAAAGTGGGGTCCATGGTTATTGTGCCTGCCCCCTGCCCTTTTCCCCCGGTTTTTCGTTTATGAGGTAAAACGCCGTGTATAAGCAATTCACGCGGAGGACCGAGGTCGGGAGGGGGAGCGGGGGCTTGGTGGGAGTTGCGTGACCCACCTCTGGGCAGTCTGCCCCGGCCCTGCTGGTTCCGTCGGCGGCCCTTGGCATTGGGCCGCACCTGGGAGCAGTCGGGCACGCTGCCCTTGACCGTGCGCTGCACCGAGTGTCCCGTGTCAGGGTCAGCGCACCAGCAGTACCCTGGCGGCACAGGTCGCATACTGACTTATCGGAGGCGCACGCTACACCAGCAGCAGCTAACAGGTGAAGACGACACGAGTCAGGTCGTGGCTGGACATAGCGGCAGTACCTGGGCACGTTAAAGGAACAGCACCCGACAGTTGGCACATGGCATCCCGACCAGTACCACGCGCCGGGCATGGACGTCTGTGGACGCACTCGTGTGTAGGTAAAATCGTCTCATAAAAGCATAGATGCAATACGTCTTGTATGCTTCTCATGGTGCCTCCAAGTATAAACACAAAAGCCACTCTTTGCTGGCATATGTGTGGATCATGATAGTATAGAACGACTTCTTTATTTTGAAAGCGCACAGAAAAGTTTGGCAAAATGTAAACGGGATTTTACATTCAGACTTCGGCAGCGGCCGCGGCTAGACCAGATAATGACTGCTGCTTACCTCCACGTACAATTAAGCGATGTACCACGCACCCGCAATACTTGCTAACAAAGGTGGTTTTTGAACGTTTGGAATACGGGGGTCATCTGACATGCAAACCACAAACATCTCTTTATCGTCTGAGGCATTAACGTAAAGGTCACGGAGGAGGCGCGACCATACATTTGACATCAGTCTGGCTCTCACGCGTCAGTCTCCTACTCACCGGTGGCATTATGGCACTGTACACGGTTGTACTTGTGGTCAGGGGTGCAAGACGGGATGAAGAAGCTGTTTCCGCGCGTGCCCTCCAGCTCCGCCAGCCGCTGGTTGTCGAGGGCCAGGCGCCGGTCGGCCTCGCAGTTGTTCTCCTGCTCTGAGGAGCGGGAATGGGAGATCGTGACGTGACACACGACGTCCGGCATCGGCTGACGAGCCGAGCGGTTGGTCTCGTCTCCGGCTGGGCCAAATCGTGATGACTGAAAGCAAGCGCTCTGCTGTTTAGAAGCCTGGCATAAGCTTTATCATTGGCGCCTTTATGAGTTATCAAGCAAAGAGTAGCGCAATGGCATCGAACTGGCACCGAAAGGGACTACGAAGGCGCGGAGGAGTAGCATTAGACACACAATGACTGCGGCCGTCATGGGGCAGCCCGAATGCGTCATATGGCGGCGTTCTCGCAAGCAATAGTAGTGCTAGCTGCCGATAGATGGCAGTGAAATCTCACCCTCAGCGGACTTTTCAGTGATGCTCTCTTCGACCAGAAGCATGTCGAACATTCTACTCCGGGCAGATGCCGGCTCCGGCTGAGCGTCTAGGCAGCACACACACACACAAGCAAGGTCAGGCCAGGTCGGGTCGTGTCCGGTGGGCCAAGAGGCCCGGCGAGGCGCGATGTGCAATGTGCATAATCACGGCAGCCATTGCAGCATCGCACGTAAATTGAGTGCAACAATGCGGGCATTCAGAAACGAGGACGGCAGACTCGTCAAGGTCCTGTTACTGGTCGGACAGTTAACAGGACGCAGAAGCCATGGGATCCCAGCGCGCATGCTAGCGCCAAGCAAGCCGAACGCCAGAAGCGGCCGCAGACGCCGAGGCCCGCTGGGCGAGGTTAAGCCGCGTCACAGCCGGTTAATCACCACGTCTGAGGTCTCACAGCCTGAGAGAAACACGCGCAGGTCCTAGCAGCTGCTGAATGACCCGCAAGGCAAAGCAGTATATTGAACTACTTGCACTGCGTACTCTAGGCTAGATCATAATCAGGGGTAAATGTATATCACCAGATGGATGGAAAAATGCGCAAATCAGTCATACATTAAGTGTCAAAAGACAGGGCATGGTGCAATTCTCGATTCTGGTCCTTCTGGTAGAAGGTATTTTTTCCTTCGACGTAAAGCACGGGCTTAAGCCAACGAGACACAACGTAGGATCGGCAAAAGAGGTGAGTGAAGCTGAGGGAGCCCCACCGAACCTGACGTTACCTACCTGGCTGTGCACAGGCTCATTTGAACGCGAGGCGGTCATTGGCCAGTGCCTGCTCTGTCAGCCAGCACTGACCTGTCTCTGGCGACCGGCCGGCGCTGCCGCTCTCCGCCGTCCCCTCCTGTTCCTCGTTCAGCGCGAGAAACACACGGAAAGAGACTGCATCAATGTGGCGGCAAACACCCTGGCGGCCGGCGGAGGAACTAGGAGGGACAGGCGGATTGACAGGTGGCGCCCTCTACCCGCCATCACTTACGCTCGCTTCCGGGCCTGGCCGTAGCAGGATGCAGTTGGGTGCTGCGTGCAGTTATTACCAGCAAGTGGGCAGCCTTATTCACAGGAGCACGTGAGGGGCGACACGCGACGGGTGCAGTGCAGTCGGGCAGCGTGCAGTTGTGCATCGTGGGTGCGACTTAGCGCCAGGAGAACGTCATGCCACAACGACGGCGCAGCCCCGCAGTGGAATCGGAGCGAGGAATGCATGCACGCACGGCAAGCAACACCTTAGATATCAGCCGGCGGCGGGCAAGGAAGTGGCTCAGGAACCAGACAAAGAGGCTTCGGCTATGATTAGTGTATTTCGAATACCGATAATTAACGGGAGAGTCAAGAATACAAGCACATTATGCTCACACCAAACCATCGATTTGTATGCGTGCGTTATCACTCTGGTGCAAGGGAATGGCACAAGGTGGATATCTGAGGCTGTCGTGCTCCCCTTGGTCCAAACCGGTGCCGTTCCCTGCAGCTGGAGGTACAGGATTGACTGATAAAGAGACATGAAATGCCCCTATTTGGTATATTATCGTAGATGCAACACAATCTTAAGCATACTGGGAAACTTTGTTGTTTGGCCGCAAATAACCAAGAACCGATTGCGGAAGACCCCTAACACCTGAAAATTTCTGAATCAGCATAGAAATGAAAGGGTTATGCAACAGACTGATCCAGATCTGTGTGCGGTGAAGCGCGAGCAAACCTGTACCATAAGATGGCCTTACCCGACACGATTCGCTGCGAGTTACAGCGGCACTTGATCTTCGCACTCACATGATGTAAGTAGCAGTACAGTGAATATGTTGCTGGGCCTTATTTCCTGTCTCAAGCTGCACTTGTCCATACTGCTATCGCGTCACGTGTGGTCCCGGTCGCCTAGCAATCGACCGTTTGCCGCCAGGAGTGCTCACGGCGGGAAGTGGACCGTAAGGCTGTACTTTGGGCGTGTGTGCCCACCGAATGGTGAGCTGTTCAAGCAGCGCTGCAGGAGGACATAGTGACCTGTTCCGTGATACTGATCCTTAATGGACACTCAGAAACTGATGTGCAAACTCTGCCGTGTGCATCACGCTGTTCGCCAGCACAAGTGCATCGAAACTGAAAGCCTGATAGCGTGTTTTTTATGGGGGGGGGGGGGAGCTGTGTTGCTCCTGCAAGGTATCTACGATATGTTGGGCTTAAGCAAATACCTCCAGACCTCAGGCGTGCAAACTAAACTCAGCAGCTTTATCACTGCCAGCTGTACAAAAAGTGCTGTTTAAACCACGTATACCAGGTTTGTTCCATGCGAGAATCACAGGCTCAGCTGGGACGCCAGACAACCACAGCCAGACAAAGACAATTTCTGTACCTACATACTTCTAAACGTTCCATTTCCTATTACAAGTTAGTGCGCTCTTTGCAAGTGAAGACGTGGTCCCAACCTGTCTTGACGTCAATCATTGATAAATCTTACTGAGCAGCAGCTGTCCGCAGAAGCTGCCCATGCATCGGGACATGGTCTTCATCAAGCAAAATTCCCAGTCCCAACAAAACTGATCGTGCGTTCGTTACGAGCGTAGGCGGGGGCCCAGTTTGCATCAATGTCAGCTGCTCATAAACCTTTTGATTTCGCCGCCAAATCCGACCCTGACATTTACCCTGGCGATCACATTTTTCACAGATTTGCATTGCCTACCCGTCGATCGTGCCACCGCACACAAAAGCCTTCCCTCAGTGCGTTACAACAGCGACCAAAAGCGGACTGATACCTCGACGGTCCGATATCGACCCCTCTCGGTGAGTGAGCAGTTCTTTTTCCAAAAGAGCGGGTCGCTGTGCACCAACGGGATGCGTGCGCTCGAGCGTAGACAGTGGACCAGCCCGTTGTTCGGCATTTTGAACATGGATGTCAGATGTCCACGACCGGACCATCTACCGACAGGAAGGTGCCTGCGCCGTGCGGGCCCATGCATCGCGAAACATTGTGTAATCCTGTCATTGTCCGACGCATCGCAGCACTGGCAGTCCACCAGGCGGCGGCCATTGTCACCTTTTGCCATAATACTTTGTGTTCAGCGCGTCGGCCGGCGCGGCCTTTGCGGGCTGCTTCAGTGTGCTGTCGACGTCAGCGCACAGCGGCAGTCACGGTCCGTCTGTGGACCGTGACTTACCCGGGCGCCGGGAGGCTGCACCGGCAAAGGTGCACAGGTGTTTTCAGTCATTACCTTTGCTGCTCATCACTGCTGTTGCCCGTCGCGGGATCATAAACACGTTCAGCGCGGCCATATCGAGAACCTGTGTGATGACAGGAGGCTCAAGCTTACAAGGCGTACCTACGAGCGACATCGACATCGCGGGAAATCCAAACCACCTTCACCTTCCCGACCTAAACAAGATACGCTCAGGAGGCGCTCACTTTACAACCAGCATTCGTTGTGCCGCTCTGTGGAAATCTAATTAGCAATTAAGAAATTTCCCATTTCCTAGAATTCCCGAAAACAGACGTCCGTTTTCTATCTTAGGCATGACGGCTTTAAACTCGCTTCTACTGCGTTCCTGGTGCCACCTTGCCACAGTGCAAAGATCACTGGCACGAGCCTGACTTGCTTTATTTGGTGGAACCAGTGCTCTGATCAGTGGATCCATCAACAGTTAGGCCAACGGGACTGATTATTCCCACCAGAAAGACCTGTTTCTCGTTTGCTTGCAGATGTCTGACACGTCTCAGAATTAACGGGGTCAAATGGGTCTTGGAAACAGGGGAATTCTGGAGAGATAAAACAGAAGTGAGCATTCAACAAATTGTGTGCAGCATGGCCGGCCTATATGTGAGGCATAACCACGAGAGCCTCAAACGGCATACATTTCGACGGTAAAAACATATACATTACGGAACATCGCAGGTTGCCCAGAGTCTCGGAGTGATATGTATACGCAATGCTCTGAGACGTTTTTGATCCGTCAGTAAGAAGTGGGCGGACTGTGCACCTGCTCAATGTAAATTCTTCAGCATGTTGTCATGTCTCAAAAGAAAAAGCACTATCTTTCGGGCTTCGAGTGCCGGGTCATTGGAATGTGGCACGACGGGCCGAACAACAACGAAGGCTTGGTAACCGAACGGCAACAAAGGCTCGATGACTGAACGACAACGGAGGCTCGATGGCCAAGCAACCACGGAGACTCGGTGGCCAAATAACAGCGGAGGTTTGGTGGCACAACAACAACGAAGGCTCGGTGGCCAAACAACAACGGAGGCTCGATGGCCAAACAACAACGGAGGCTCGATGGCCAAACAGCCACGGAGGTTCGGTGGCCGAACAACAACGGAGGTTCGGTGGCCGAACAACAACGGAGGCTCGATGGCCGAACGACAACGTAGGCTCGATGGCCAAACAACCACGGAGGTTCGGTGGCCGAACAACAACGGAGGTTCGATGGCCGAACAACAACGGAGGCTCAATGGCCAAACAACCACGGAGGTTCGGTGGCCGAACAACAACGGAGGTTCGATGGCCGAACAACAACGGAGGCTCAATGGCCAAACAACCACAGAGGTTCGGTGGCCGAACAACAATGGAGGCTCGGTGGCCGAACAGCAACAAAGGTTCGATGGCCGAACGACAACGGAGGCTCGATGGCCATGCAACCACTGAGGTTTGGTAGGCGAACAAGACTGGGGGCTCGGTGGCCGAACAGCAACGAAGGCTCCGTGACCGTATGCGTCTGGACCTGCATTTTCCTGGTATCAGTTCCGGCATCTCTAACCACTCGTCCACTCGGATGCATAGTGCTCAAGTTTTCATCCACACATCCTGTGCCAAGGCCCGGATCAGAGCTCTGTACAAGACGTGCAAAAAGCCGGGCACAAGCCGAACTGACGGATTCTTATTGCATGCCGCGTGGGTATTGGCTGTCGTCTTAGCCTCAATGGTAGCCCGTTCGCGCTAACATGAGGGATTGGAGCAAAAGACGTGCGAAAAGCACCTGTCGCCATTCGAATACCGTTACATCAAACACTGTCAAGCCTGTTTTTGGCTGCGTGGCGGGCAGTGTCCCGCTCAGCTTACGCAAAATCCATCTTCGGTCGCATGGGTATCCAGTAAAGAGGCTCTAGCCCGCCCCATCATCTTCCGATGTGCTTCATATTTCGTGCGTAAAACGAGTTAAGGTTTGTATATGGTTTTTAAACCCATAACACAAAGCTTTTCATGTGGTTAACGTGAACAGAAACGGCAATCAAGGATGACGCCCAAATATTTGAAATTGTTCGCCATTGGTAAAACGCTATTGTATAGGCTGACCTCAATGGCTTCGTAGTTTCGAGATCGGTACAGGCTCGACGTCTGTTCTATTGCGGCACTGCGTGCCTGTCGTCTGAGACGAGGAAAAAGTAAAACCATTCGTCGTTCTCCAATACGCTATGTCATCCAAGCGCAGCTGCCTTTGACGTCCAGTTGAGGCTGACTCTGAATCAGGTACCTAAATGACAACAGGGTCTGTCTATTGACCGTCGTAGGCCAGAGAGCAAATTGCCTACATCGATTACCAGTACCACAAACATCGCAATGCCAGGGTTCTACCATGGAGAACGCTGTTTAGTTTTCGAAGCCGGCTCCGAGTACATCACGCTGTGGCATAAACCAAGACGTTCGGCCGCAGCAACTACAGAGGTGCGTACAGGAGTTCACGGGCATCGGCCGAGCATTATTTCATTGTTGGCAATGCCTTTGTCACAGTCGCCAAGGACGTGAACTCATACAGGTGAATGTGAACTCGTACAGGTGAATGCATATCGTCGAGTGATACTGTCAGGCCAGGCCAGCCCCCTGGCCATCCAATTAACAAGCGGTGAGGTGAGCAAATCAGCACGCTAGTACTCATCACCAAGACCATGCTCGTAAACTTTTAAACGCTGATAAGCAAAAGTAAAACACAAATGCCTAAAAACTCATCCACTTCCGCCTGACATTTTCAGGCAGGAGCAGGTCCAAAGCTATCCTGTGAAGCAACATGGTTGGTGAATTAGTGCATGCTGATCAGCGGCGGTCGGCCTTCTTAACTACCATGAAAGGCGGCCTTTCGGCCAACGTACTGGTTCAGCTCATTTGCATGGGCTACCGAAGGCGCCTGCCTTCATTAGCTCGGGGTTCAGTATAATCTACATGGTGACGATTGATGACTCTCGTGTCTGTTATCATCTCGCTCGTGCCTCGCCGCCCAAGCGGTGTTGGTCGTGTTTATTATTGATGCTATCAGGCAGCCAAAATATCCACCTACTACAGACAAATGAGAACTTCAATTACATCCTTCCTTGTAATCAGCAGTGGCGATCACAATTAGCCAGCAAGGTGATTGTCAAAACGCTAGTTTGTCAAGCCGATTCCAAAGTGAGCTTTTGATAGCGTCGATATACAATGGAACACCATGTGGGTGCCACGATTAATCCCTGCAGCCGGTTTGCAAGATTTACGGCTACGTGAGGCGATCTAAATGCAGTGCCACGAACTTCAGCAAGCTCAAAATGTTACTACCCAGAATCGACAAGAAGATCACAGTTCATCCGTAACTGATTCCGGGCATTCAGTCGGTAGTCTTACATAGCTCACGGCATGAAAGAACATGGCCAGGCTGAGGGCGTCCAGGGTAGCCTTTCTTTCGTGGAGAAATCGCGACCATACGGCTCCAAGGCCGCAACCCGATTAGACGGTCAGCATACCCATTCCCAGTTAAGTGTCGCGTTCGCGCCGAGAGGCGACGACCACGACGGCGCCGGCTCGAGGGGAGGGGCACACGACAGCCTCAGAGGGCGGCGACGGCGGCGAGTTGGGTAACTTACTATCGTCTCGGTTGACGCCGAGACAGAGCAGCCACTCCTGCCGGTTGAGACTGCGGCTGCCGTCTGTGTCGCAGTAGCGGTAGAAGCGGCGTGCACACGCCGTCGGCTTCAGCTGCCGCCTTGCCTTCCTGCAACGTTAGAAATGGTAGAAGCGTGTCGCGCGCCGGAGACGGTCAGCGGATATGGACACCAGAAAGCCATCGGACGCGGCAACCGGACGGTCAGCGGGCACGGACACCGGGAAGTCGGCGGGCGCCGGAGACGGTCAGCGGGCACGGACACCGGGAAGTCATCGGGCGCCGGAGACGGTCAGCGGGCACGGACACAGGGAAGTCGGCGGGCGCCGGAGACGGTCAGCGGGCACGGACACCGGGAAGTCGGTGGGCGCCGGAGACGGTCAGCGGGCACGGACACCGGGAAGTCATCGGGCGCCGGAGACGGTCAGCGGGCACGGACACCGGGAAGTCATCGGGCGCCGCAGCCGGACGATCGGCGGACACCAGACAAACAGCGGACGTGATCGGCGGTGAGGCGGGCACCGTGTCGTCACCCACCTTCTGAGCCGGCGGATCTCCTTGCGCGATATCTCGCCGTCTTTGTCGCCATCCAGTTGGGAGAACCGCCATTCAGCCGCCTGCGTCTCCAGATTGTCGGTCGCGGCCGGCCGCCGGTCTGCGGCAGGCGAATGCGACGGCTAACCGATCTGTCCTCAGCACCGGTCGCGTAGCTGAGAATGGCTTCGTTCGACACAGTGCCTACTGGCTTTCACTGATTTACTCGTCCATTTAAAAGGCCCGTTCCTAGCTGGCCTGCTCTCTGACAATACGCGTACACCCCGCACTGACCCTTTAAGTGCGTTGGTAGGATTTTTATCTTAGGTACGGGAGCAAGCTTCTATACGGCTTGTGTACGTGTCGGCCATGAAAGGCTGCTTTGTACGTGACATGTCCAGATTGGGAAGAATCCGGTAAGATAAAAACGTCATTTCACACCTAATTTGATGCGTCTGATGATAAAAGTGACGTATATTTTTTGGGCAGTGTGGTCATCGCCATGGAGGAAAACACAATAATTAGGTAAGGCATTCTACAAATGCTGAGACTCAGCGTGGTCTCTGAGGGCCAGCACCGGGCGCCCATCGAAGTACAAGATATTCAGATCAAAGGCATTTGCTGTGATATTACGATAAATAACCAGTTGATATTGCTGCGATATCCGGTTCTATGGCGACAATGTGTGTACAAAGCTAATCACATGTGTCACGATATCCAATCCTCTGGTTACAATATTTGTACAAAGTTTATATTGTAATACAAAGTCACTCTACACGTAACGCGGGTGTTTTTCTGACACGCTTAAATAACACTCAGTGAGTTGGTGATAAGCTTCATGGATATTTCAAAAAAATTAGAAGATGCTGTAGGAATGAAACCCAATAGGCGACAGCGGCAGCATCGCCGTTCCGAGAAAACGTATTTTACGGAAGACGGAACCTATATTACTGAACCTCAATCAGGAATGGGCCTGGTCTTACCACAGACCAAATTCAACAGGTGCCACTGAACTGGCAGCTTGATATCATTCACTCGCGGCAGGCAAATGTTTTAAGCGCAACTAATGCTCCTCAAACATCAAACGATCAAACAACATGATAATTAGTTGGTGGATTTATATAACACATGCGAATAACATGCTAACAGTTGTGTTTGGTTTTTCCTAAAAATCCGAATGAAAGTAACACCACGTTGCCATAATTCAGGTAACATCTTGGACGTGCGTGCATCCAGACTACACCATCATCTAAACACACCTAACGACGCATTTGATCGGAACAAATCACTCTCCTTCAGCTGAATGTCAGGGTGCATCTGGGTTTGGGTCATGTTAGGCATGAGTCGTGTGCAGCCAAGAGCTGACACCAAAACATATCGCACAACCAAGGACCCCCCCGTTTGTTTCGTTAGACTCGTGCCGTTGGTTTCGACGCGCGGCATCCGCCCATTTCGTGCAAATTACGCCTCTCGTGTTGTTCTCTGTGCAGTTCTGTTCTGCACTATTTCACCCCTAATGTGCACGTTTCCTGCGTCTGTGTAGCCGTCACCTGACGTGCGGACCTGTCCTGTCCCGTACGCCAGGAGCCCTTGCACAGACCTATCGTCATACATGCCTGTCCTGTCACTAGTCCTGTGCAGCTCACGTCATTTGTACCCACCTGCTCTACGCCGCTGGCGCCTCTCATACTCCTGCTTTATCATGCGCATCGCATTGTCCCTGAATATCGTCTTTGCTCGGCTGCCGCAGCCTGTAAAACGCAGGTGCACATCCAGCGCTAGGTGTCAGGTGGCCGATATCAGGCCCTGATGTACACATAACTTTGCTTACGCAATGAAGAAAAGAAGTAAATGAGCATGCAGAACATCGTAAGGTGCACGAAGAACAACGTGACTGATCAGTTTGCATTTCAAATATGGCAGCTGGCTTTGGATTGCTCAACCGTGCGGTATATCTTTTAGCAGGTTTACAGCTATTTCATGAGGGTGTTAAGAATCGACAAATGACGGCGAATCTCAAAAGCAGGGAGGGGCGATGCCACGCAGGTCTGCTAGCCACCAGATCATCATGGGCAATACCGGCAACAACTCACAAAACCAGCGGCTACTTACTTCGCCTCCGTTTGCCCCTGCCTCTTCTCCTTGAGGAACTTTTTGCTGAAACGGAAAGCAGGGCTGTTGCAGAATTTGCAAAAAGGCTCCTATAGACGACCGTGTATTTGTAATTCATCTTGTTCTATGGTGTGAGATGGAACGAGCTATATGAAAGGCCACCGCGGAGAACAGGCTGTAGCTGTCTGCACTGACCACTGCGATGCATTAGAGATACACTAACAGGCATGCAGATGCCCCATAGCCCTGGCGCGTGTCGTCACAAAATAACTTACGGCTCGTCCACAGAACCGCAAAGAACGATCCGGTTTACCAGATAAGTTGACCTCCTATGGAAACAAAATGCATTGATGGATAATGATGTCGTTTGCAGGAATGCAAATTGAAGTGGATTCTGAACATGCCATGCCACACATGTCGGTGACTCAAGAAGAAACGAGCTGTTTATGGCAGTTCTCACCGCAGTCTTGAAGCATGAACGTGAAACAGCACGCATCCACGTATGAAGCCAGCCCAGTGTGTGGCAGCAGTCCCAGTTGTGGCTGCAGTCCCGCGTCAGAAAGGCCCGGTGTGTGGCAGCGACCCGGTGTGTGGCAGCGGCCCGGTGTCTGGCAATAGCCCAGTTGTGGCAGCGGTCCCAGTTGTGGCTGCAGTCCCGCGTGAGAGGCCCGGTGTGTGACAGCAGCCCATAGTGCGGCAGTGGTGCAGTATCTCGCGGCAGCATAGTATGTGACAGTGACCTAGTGTTTGGAGGCAGTCGTGTATTGGGCAGCGGCCCAGTGTACGAGCGACCCAGTGTGTGGCAGCAGTCCAATGTGTGGCAACGCCCTTACGTGTGGTGGCGGCCCAGTGTGTGACAGAGGTGCGGTGTGTGGAAGTGTCTCTGTGTGCGAGTGGCCTTGTATTTGTCAGGGTCAGGTATCGGGTTGTGGCGTGTAGTGTTGGAGCGACCCAGTATGCAGCAAGAATGTGTGGCAGCAGTCCAGCGTGTGGCAGCGTGCGGCGGCAGTCCAACCTGTGGCACCAGCACGATATGTGGCAGCAGCCCGATGTGTGGCAGCAGCCCGGTATGTGACAGCGACCCGGTGTGGCAGCAGCCCGATGTGTGGCGGCAGCCCGGTGTGTGCCAGCGACCTGATGTGTGGCAGCGGCCCGGTGTGTGACAGGGACCCGGTGTGTGGCAGCAGCCGCATGTGTCACAGCAGCCCGGTGTGTGGGAGCATCCCCGTGTGTGGCAGCGACCTGATGTGTGTCAGTGCCCTGATGTGGCACAGCGGCCCAGTGTGTGGCAGTGGCCCGGCGTGTGGCAGTGGCCCGGTGTGTGGCAGTGGCCCGGTATGTGGCAGCAGTCTGATGTGTGGCAACGGTCCGATGTGTGGCAGCGGCCTGATGCGTGGCAGCGCCACGGTGTGTGGCAGCGCCCCAGTGTGTGGCGAGCCAGCGACAGTAGAAATTGCTTACCGTCGGTCGAGGTGCGCACCTTCCTCGCCGAACACTCGGGCCGCGCGTTGAGGACAGCGGTGCCGAACACCGCGATGCCGTGGTCGTCAACGCACCAACAGTGGCCTGCAGACGGAGCCCGTTCACTTGACTGCACACGGGACTGATCACACAGAACGGGCCGGGCTGGAGTCAAACGTACCCCAATCGATATTGGTCCCGAAAGGCACAGGCGGACAGACAGGCGGACCGATGGACACACGTAGACGGGCAGGCGGACCGACGAACGCGGGCAGACAAACAGGTGGGCGGACAGACACAGGCGGACAGACATGCGGACCGACAGGCGGACCGACGGAAAAAGACGGACGGACAAGCGGACAGACAGGCAGACCGACAGGCGGACACACAGGCGGACCGACCAACACAGGCGGACAGACAGAGGGACTGATGGACACAGGTGGACAGACGGAAGGGTTAAGATAAAAATGAGAATGTTAAAGAGTGTTACGTGTTAAACGCTGATTCACGAGACAGGGATTGACCTTAAATGCTTGGAGTAAACACAGGGACCAAGAGTGCTGCAAGTATACGCCCTCAAGGTCAATAGATTATAAACCTAAAGCATCATCTGGCATGCCAAACGTATCGGGAACTTAAACCCTATCGCACCATAAAACAAGCGAGCTGCGCGCACCTTGACCTTGGCAGTGCAAGACCAATGGACAGAGCCTAGCCACCAAAGCTCAGAACAGTGGCTTGAACGATTTATAAATAACCACGGCATTAGATTCGATAGTTGGTGCGACTTACTCTGATCTCACCGGCGGCAAGCGCCCCCAATATTCCCCCCCCCCCCCGCCCCCTCCACTGCCCCCGCCCCGTCGGCGGCGGGGCGGCCGCTGCGCCTCTGGTCTTGACACGGTCGACCGAGATCCGTCTGTCGGCGGGTCGCCGGCCGACCGCGCGTGTGTGTGTACAGCGGCGCCGCCGAGACGACAGCCGACGGCTCAGCGGCGTCGGCACAGAGCCTCGGTGCACGGTGCGTATCCAGCCGATGATGCGCTGGCATATACAGCGGAGCTGCCGGACCGCTGTCCTGCCGCCTAGGCGGTGGAGCCGGACAGCCCCGGCACAGTGCGTGACGGCACCCGTGGAGAGGCCAGTGTGGAAGCCAGAGCGGGCAGATACCGTCCGGGAATGTTCATACTCCGGCATTAGAGTGGGAACAGTCACACTGGCTACTTTGTCTCAGTAATCCCGTGTACTGCGTTCACGCCGCAAACGGCACTGCATTCCAGAGCCACGTGCCTGCCACTCCCGCCACGGCAAAAGCCAGAGCCCAGCGCCTGTCGCCGCCCTCTGACGTCACCGCACGCAGCCCGGTGCGTGGCGCCGGCGCGCCGGCTCCGTCGCGATGAGGTCAGAGAGGGGCGGCGTCGTCGCATCTGACGCAACAGCGGTCCCCGGCGGGCTGTGTGCGGCGCCGCTGCGTCGGCCGGCCGGGGGCGGTGCCAGCGCGGCAGCGACGCACGCGGCCTGAGGCGATGAGCGAGGCTACAGCACAAGAGCCGGCCGCAGCCGCCGGCCCGCGACAGCCAACAACGCTTCAGCCATCCTCCCTGCCTCCGTTACTTCCGAGATCTTACGGCGTCACGCGGCTGTTTGTTCGGCCGCAAGAATCTGATCAAAGCAGCGAGGAAATGTAACGTAACACATAACGGTAGTTGGGGTGCCATAGCAGCGCCTTCCGATAAAACCGCCATCCAATCGCGAGTTGCAGCTCACTTTTTGTCAGCATTGTTTGCCGCGGCCACATTGTTGCGGTAAGAGCTCTTTGGCGGTGAGCGTTCGTGACGCGCTGCGCTCCCAGCTCGGGTGCCACTGGTATCTGCAGTCCTATGAAGTTTGTTTATCATTCGGTGCCGGACAGCTTCCTCACTTGTTTGAGGCCAACTGCAAAGTGGCGCAGGGGACGGAATGTTCGTTGGAGATATGGGCTGGGTCGCCGGCCAGTTCCTGATCTAGGCGACACGCACGTAACATGATAACCTATGGGGGTGTGCTTGGGACTCATGGCTCTCTGACAGCCTGTGAAGAAGCGAGGCCGCTCCCGGTGGCGACCGTGATATATAGTCCTTCAAACTTTATTTATTCAA
Organism: Pollicipes pollicipes; assembly: GCF_011947565.3. Lineage (NCBI taxonomy): Eukaryota > Metazoa > Arthropoda > Thecostraca > Pollicipedomorpha > Pollicipedidae > Pollicipes > Pollicipes pollicipes. The sequence continues at coordinate 16,015,815 of NW_023596420.1, read as the reverse complement.
GCGCGGAGAACAGCCATGCCATCTACTTACGAGGATATGCAATGACCGGGCGCATTCCAAAACTCAGCAAGGTTTGGAAACATCTAGCGTCGCTGGTCTGCATAATTGGCCGACCGTGCCGATTACGACATGCCCATCGAGAACCTTGGCAAGCGATCGTCCTGACTGGGAAGTTGGTGAGTCCTCACCGGAGATGGCTTTTTTGGCAACCGCCTTCGTGCGTCTGCATGCGCTCACACACATTTGTGTTGTGAGTTATGCGTTCATCGACAATTAGCCCAAACGAAGCGTGTTGGCTAAATTACGCATAAGAAAGTCCTAGAGCACCTTCTTGAATGCAAACGGTGTAACTTTGGATCCTCTAGCTTGACATATGAAAGCATACGTTCCGGCTGGTTGCCGACATTTGTTTGTTTGGACCGCCCACAACATCCCGGAACCTGTCCCGGGTCACATCATTTTGTGCCTAAATTATTGATGAGTTAATTGAGCATATCCACCTTCCGCACTGTGAGCAGGGTTCAGAGTCGTACGTCAACCAATTGTGCTTTAGGATAGTGTGCCTGTGTAGTTATCTTCATACCCGACCTAATCTACGGTCGTCACTGCCCTGGCTCTGTGGAAACGTGTCGCCGTACGGCAGGCCTGTGCGTTCGGTGCTCTGGGGCGCCAAGTATTATTTGATTTACAAAAAAAATCTGCAAAAATGTCTCCCAGAGATATTTGATGATCAGTGATGTCTTTCCGTAAAATACGTTTGAGGGCTGGGCCGGAACGAATGTCTGAACATACCACAAATGAATGCACAAAAAAAAACACGTTTCTCCACCGATTCTACCCGCTTTTTCTCAGAGCTGTGATGGAGCCCTCCCCCACCGTGAAAAGGAACCTACACCCCTGCCAATAAAACTTAAATGAGGAGTCAGTACGTTCCGCGTGTACACAAAGGTCTATTATTCAGAACGAACGGATCTACATTCCGTCAAGACACGGAAGTCTTCAGGCATTCAGCAGGAATAAAGAAAGAGAATAATGGGTACAGCAGCGAGTACCCATTCGTCCGACAGCGATCACTGGGATTAGCTCTATGGCGAACATTACAAATAACAAACACATGCTCTCGCCCTGGCTCAGCAAGGACACAACCATGTGCCTGAGGCCAGACCTTCCAGAGCTTTCTGTTGCGATGTCGGTAAACTACTCGGGCTGGCAAAGGCTACCACAGAACTATGAGATGAAAGACGGCGCGAGGCAAGGGACAGGGTGAAGACTGGCGATGAAGCTGTAAAGATGGATTCACTAAGAGAGCGGTGGAATCATGTACTTTTGGGGCGCAGCGCGCGCGCGTCGATGGTGCGGCGCTCCTTCGCTGATGTTCGATGCGTGGTGACACTGAGCAGCGCGAGGGCCAAACACTCACCTGAGCCGGGGTGACACTGGATCTCCGCGTACAGGCCGTCTTCCGTGCACTGCGGCACATAAATGTTCTGGGGCAGGGGCCCGCTGGGCTGGCCCTTTAGCGCCTCCGCTCTCTTCTGCAGACAAACGCTGCCCGCTGCCGACACAACACGAAACTGATGAATGCCACACTCTAGCAGAGCGAAAGTTCACATCACTACAGCCGATCGTACGCCCTGGGCGGGGTGGGAAGAACGAGGTGATAGCAGATACGAAAACCCAAACGGATGTAACTGAACGCCTTCGGAGCTTTCACAAATGGGTTTTAACAATGCCTTGGAATATTTGCCCTTTATGATGTTTTATCAGATTTACTGCGTTTTGGTCCCAGTTTTCGTCATCTTATGAAATTGTCATGAGTAACTGTCATGAGTATCACCGGGTTAGCCCACTTTAATCAGAATCAAGAAGAAATTCGGAATGGTTTACGTTTTCAGTTCAGAGCCGATCAAAGTTGGCCCTTTTGATTATGCTAAAGAAGTTGTAAAGTCATAGGCACATGGAACAATCCATGTAGTTGCAAACCCCGGAAGCTAAGGTGGCTAAACAAGTTTCGAAATGTCTGGGTCAACGTTTAAGATCGACCAAAAAGGACCATTTTGCTTGAGCCGGAAATTCGTAGGCTCATATACCTAGCACTATACATTTGAAAACTCCAAAGACTACGGTGGACAGACACAAATTTTCAAGACTTCATTGGTCAAAGTTTCATGGCCAATAAATGCGGACCCTCGTAATTGAGCTGAAAGTTTGTAGACTTATAGACCTTGACCTAACCATTCGAAAACTCAAAAAGCCAGGGCGGACATACAAAAAAATTCGAGACATTATCGGTCACACTTGTCCACCTTACTTTTTAATGTTTTAGAATGCTTAGGTCAGGATCTATGGATTCACACGTTTTAAGCTGAACCAAGAGCTCGCTCTGATTGGTCTTGAACCTTGAGCTGTGCTATTTTGGAACCTTGTGTGTGTCCACCTTATATTTTTTTGGTTTCCAAATGATTGGGTAATAGTCTACGGGTCTACAGATTATGAGCGGACTTGAAACGGTATGAATGGATTAACCTCGCTCTGGTTTGGTTTTGAACAGAACTAAAATGCGTGGCCGGTTCCACATGGACCCATGCACTTGACAATGCTAGTGTCCGCTCCTTCCTTCGTCCAAAGGTGGTGGTCCCGGCCCGACGCGTCGCCGGGGGAACAGATCCGGCTCGCCTTTGACCCACGTCGCGAGGCTTTTCTGCCACTGGCAAAATTTACGCCTCCCACCTTAACCGAACAGGGAAAACTATGTTTTCACATTGCAATGCAATGTTCCCTCAAATCAGCCCGAACAAGGGGCTGGTCCGTAAAGGTGATTGCAGATGCTTGCAACACGACTTTTGCATTGCTGCAAGTTGAAGGTGCGACCAGCAGCCGCCAGGAGTTCCAGAGACCGTGACCGGCGGTCCGGGACGGACTGGTTAAGTCAAAGGTGTATCTATATTTAAGTAAACATCAGTTGTCCTAAGCCCTCTTTCGTCTGTACCGCACGGACGGGAGGACAAATGTTTTGCAAAATGTGCAATCAGGTGTAAAATGTCACACAAACGGCCAAAAGAGCATATTGTCACTTGCATCAGCAAAGTCTACCACGATTGGACCGCGCCTAGTTCGCGCTTAGCGTGGCGTGTTCTGAGCGGCAAATGGCGCAGTCGGCAGCGCGGCACGCTGGTGGGCAGGGGGTGCCATTTTTCTTCACAAGGGTTTTGCGCAGAGTGAGATCACTGGCATACGCCGTGGGAGACTGCGGAGCAAAGCAGTCGCAGCAGCATGCGTCACGGTCGACAGACACGTGTGTCGACAGCCAATCTCGTGATGGGGGACACCACCCGAGGCGAAGCAACGCTTGCTCGGCCCGCACTTGCCTGGGTTGGCCACGCACTGGCCCCAGTGTCGGAACTGGACGTCGGTGTCACGACAGCTGGCCAGGCCCAGGTGGCACTGGGAGGCGTACGTGACGCCGTCCGAGCCGCACACGTCACGGCGCATCGCGTGCTGGCAGGACGGCGGACACAGCCGGCCCGGCGGGCCCGTGTCCGAGTCGGCCCGGATCGGCAGCTGCAACAGCGGACACAGTCTGTCACGCAGCTGCAGCCGAGGATGCGGTTTGCCATGCAGCTACAACAGCGGTCACGGTCTATCAAACAGCTGCAACGGAGGCACGGTCTGTCGTGCAGCTGTAACGGAGGACACTGTCTGTCAAACAGTGCAACGGCAGACACGGTCTGTCAAACAGCTGCAACAGTGGACACGGTCCGTCGGCAAGCTGCAAAAGCGAGCACGGTCCGTCGGGCAGCTGCAAGAGTGGACATGGTCTGTCAACGGGCGTTGCCTGCCGGGAGCAGCGGCGGTTACGGCCTGCAAGCTACGTCAACGGTCAAAGTAGTTCAGGTAGCGGCAACATGATGCCGATTGGATCTTAGATTGCGCCGACGTCCAAGCAGCAGCAACAGCAAATGTTGTTCACCAGACAGCTGAGATAGCGAAGGCGGCCTGCCAGACAAATGTCCCAGCGGACACGAGCCGTCAGGCAGCTTGCCGAGTGGTCACAGCTGGCCATGGCATATCATTCGCTCCGGACATGCTGGGCTCAGGAACAAGGCAAGTCGTGTTGAACACTGGGTGGCGTGCTATGAAACTCGGAACACGTCAGATCAAAGGCAGATGAACCAGGACGACGACAAGCATGTTGGCACGGCGTATGACAATGGCGACATTTCGGGCTTTAATAGCCGCCTTTTCCCAGTCAGACACGCCCCGCAGCCGAGAAGGCAGTGCAAGCACCGGGGTGACGGGTGAAGGGCATCAGTTGTGGTGATAAGCGGCGGCTCCGGTGAAACCACACAAGTACAGGGCTCTGTTCCCTGCAGTGCCCACCCGTCCTGCCATGTTGAGAGGCAGGCGACGCCATATAGCCTTAGGAGCTAAGTGCGCCGTAAAGCTCCAATGACATAGGAGTGGCGAGTGGAGTCGCGGCCGAAGTGAACAAAGTCGTCCACATGGTGGCATTGGACGGGGCACTTTCGGTTGCGCGAGAGAAACTGACACGGATCTCAATAGAGAAATCGGCACTACACGGCGCGTGCATTTGTTCCCCTCGCTGTCGTGGCATTTGCGGCGTCTGGCGGGCCGATGTGACAAGTAATGTCCATTACGTCCGCGGATAATCGCATGCCGCAATGGCATGGCTTACAAACGTGAAGGCCGGGTAGGCAGACCTTCGGCAGCTGTGGCCGCCGCGGCCGAGCCTGCTGCTCCAAAGCACCGCACAACCATTGTCTGGCAAGCTATTACGTTGAACGATAGCAACATCGCCACTGTCATCTGCAATGAGCCCAGATCCTAGATGGCGGTGCAAGAGCGACATAAAATCGCTGGCACGTGTGAAACGTGATCCACACTTCATTTATTGTTTATCTATTGACATGATTCGCACACCGAAAATGGTCCCGTTTGTAGCACAATTTGGCGAAGGTTTCATCTGGCGCGGTTCACATAACTCAAGCAATTCAGCCAAGGAGAAACATTAAGCTCGGTTCAGATTAGGATTGCTGGCTGATAAAAAGCTCGGCCTGCGGCGAGAGCACGTGCGCCCCGTCCTCCGCACGCCAAACGAGACGGCGCGCCTGCCCGGCTGCGACTACCCTCACTGAACGAGACGGCATGCCTGCCCGGCCGCGACTACTCTCACTGGCTGACCGGGAAAAATCTCAAGGTAAAGCGGCATAAACCCGTACAAGCTGTAAAAATCCTCACAACACAGACGTCGGAATCCAAACCAGTCTTGCCGAATGTTGGCAAAGCATGCGTTTTGCCAATAATTATTGTCTAGTGTCATTTAGGTCATGAATCATGGAGATAAAAAATCTGGGCGATATTTACTAACGGTTGCAATTACAGTTGCAACAGTTCATAACAGTTGCAAGTTCTCATTTCTTTTTTACATCCGACATACATTTGCGAAGACCGCATACAGCAGCCGCTTTGCCGGCAGATGATATGGGTCATCTGAAAGACAGCGAAAATGAGAACCTCATCAGTGACTCAAACCCCGACCGTTTGGAGAGTCATGGTAGACGATAAAAACCTGAACAGGCTGTAAAATTCCTCACATGGACGTTCCAAGCTATTGCAACGAGAATACGGAGACCAAACAATACACGACATTAACTTCCCGGCAACAAATTCAAATATTCAGCTGTATTTGCTGAATGTATTCAACTGTACCACATTTACCCGATGTTGTCATTTAAATAACACAAGATATAAAGCGCATTCCAACCATATTGTCCAGATAACAAAGACATACGTTCGCTGTTTGGTAGCCTCCCCCTCCTTCCTGAAAAAAGCACAGCAACATATTGCAGTATGCACGTTTTTCGGCCCGCCAAACGTTAACGCCACAGCCTAAAACACTGAAGTAAGCCCTAGCTGCTGGTTCATGACGGTGGTACCTAACAGCCCTTCAGATGTACCATTTTAAAGCCAGAATTATGCATGAATATTGCAGCCTCAAAATCCAACAATGGCAAAAGGGAAGTCGTCGTACGAACAAAGAGAAGGTGCGCCGACATTCTGCACATATCACACAAACGTCTGGCTGCATCCAACTTTACATGTGAGTAAAAGCGATTGTCTGCGGGGAAGGCATGCTTACATGTAATTAAACCCAAAATGCGCTGGCTAGTACATTCAGGATCGTTGGCCAGTTACTTTATTGCCACAACTATTTTACCTGAGTCCACGCAGCATAACCAAATTATGTACAGTGAATTATTAGTTCGAGTCTCGAGAAACCAGGCCAACTCCTGAAATGAGTCTCTACGTTGGTTGTTCAGGGTCGTAGCATTCCATCCTTCTCAAACTCGGCCACCATCTTTTGAGGGGCCCTTCTCCAGAAACTAGTTTTAGCATTCAGCTGTATACCTTGAACCTCTCTTTATACGTCCTTCAGGAGTCAGTCCCCCCCCCCCCCCTCCGTCTCCATCGGACCCGCCTCCGGTCCGCCATTTGGCCCTGGCCGGGGCAGCCCAGCGGAAAGCAGCTTCAAACGCCGCCGGCTATTCTAATCGCGCTGTTCCACGGCCGTGACGAGCTGGGGCTCGAATGTCGCCGCCGTCTGGCAGCAGCCACCTGTCGGATGCGGTCGGCAGGCACCGAGGGACGACCTGGGTGGACCCAAAATACGCGCCGCCTCCGCCGCCGCACGAGAACGCCGCTAAAAATACGCGCCGGCGACAGCCAGTGACGCAGATAGCGGATATTTCGAGCCAGAAATGTTACGCTCGCGGTGTTGATCGAAGGAGGAGAATGTCGTGAACACAGTCGACCCCAGAAACGACAAATATTCGGCAGTGGCTGCCAGTAGTCGAAGGGCGACCGAGAAACAAGGCAATTTATGCCACGCAGGCCGCGTCTTGAAAACAAAGATAGTCTAGCATGCGGAAGAAAATATATGGCCATGTAAAAGAAAAGATGGGTACACAACAAACAAGTCACGCAGTCGTTTGTTTTAACATCAATCCAGACTTCGCGCGATTGTGCTCACAGATGACCGCTGGCCACCATTGCCAAACCACTCTGAAGTGCCGTAGAGTACGGTAAAGAGTCTTTACGGTAACATTCGCCGGTGTTGTGTGAAGAAATGTATTACCATGGAGGCATAATATCTTTGTATGTAGGCCTGATTTTATGTTTTGCATGGTGTGCTGTATTTTTTCGTCTTGTTCGTCACCAAAATTTGCTGTCCAACAACAGTTTTTGGCACCAAGCGTTGCGGGAATATATACATTTATGTCGCCGACCATATCCACCAAGTCGGCAGGTTCGACCACCGCTGGAGGCCAGCAGTAGTCAGCGGCTGTTATTGGAGCACCAGAATGACACCTTCTGGCATGGCAACACGGCGAACAGGTGCTCACTGTAGTTAAATACGGAGATACCACGCCAATAACGATGCTTATCCCGTTCCATAACAAAGACATGGCTTGATATAAGAAATAAGAAAAAAGACCTTAAGCCCCTGTTTTTTGGCATTATGAGTTCGAAGTTTTATAAAAATTGTTAAATCAACGAGGGAGTTTCAACCCATAACGCATGTATATATATATATATATATATATATATGTATATATATATGTATATATATGTATATATATACATATGTATATATATATATACATATATATATATATATATATATATATATATATGATGTAAACTTCTCATTTAAGGCAAGACAATTCAACTCGGATGATAAAATTACAAACGATCGCCGGTTACACCCATCGCAGCTATCGATTAAACAAATCTATAGCATCTCATCTGCTTGATTGCGGTTTCTCCTTGCGACCGTCTGAAGATGCATAGTTGCGTCGATCGGAGAATAAATGATTGGAGAAAACAGCTTAATATCATGACACTTTCTTGTGCGAGATGTGTGAAGGCGCTCATTTTTGTCGTGCAGTGAGCACCATAATGCTCATCGAGTTCGCACAACAGCAAAACCATGCAGGGCGCGCTTGCGTTGAACTGCACGCTCTGGCCTGTCGAGTGGCGCTGCACAGGTCATTTAATGGCGTGTGACACAGTGGTGCGCTAATGGGATGCTGTTGAGTCATTGCGGTTTTGACGATGACATTGAACTATTTTTATTGACAGTAACGGCCGACCGCGTGCAACAATCGGATCCGTGCAGAGTAGCCATGGCCAAACGCTGATAGCTCGGGCGGTCGAATGTAACGGCACACCGGCAGCACGGGACGTCAGGGTGGCCCGGTTCATAACGCGCCCACGCTATGCGGGTTCATGCAGGCAACTGACGGGGGCGGGGTTAGGGGGGGGGACACAGCTGACTGTCACGGCATCAAACGACGGACGAGGTGCGGTGGAGTGTGCTGCCACTGGGCTGGTGCTGCCCCCCCCCCCCCCCTCCCCGGAACTGACGCCGCCACTGCCTTTGCCCTGATGAACCGCCGACGAGGTCAATCAGTCATGAGCCACCATGGAGTTCACTGGGCCTGAGCAACCAGAGATTACCGACAGGCGCAGTGTCTTGCCGTGAAGTGCGGTGTAGTGGGATGCAGTGCAGTGCAGTGTAAAGCAGTGCAGTGCTGTAGTACTTAACACCGTGCCGTCCTTCGGGCTCGGCAAAGGTCGGCCCCGCGACAGTGTCAGGTACGCCGGTGCAATGAACACAGAGCTGGCGTTGTGGCGGACCTGACCTGAAGCCCGCCCTTATCATTGCACGACACGTGCCCGCCCTGCGCGAGACAGTGACCGGAGACGAGGATACTCAACTGAATTATTGGTTCTGCGAAAACAACTGTGCATACACAATCCGAGAAATAAACAACACAGAACCTGAGTCATGGAAGAGTAATGATAGCTGATGACAACATCGAGCAGAAATGTTTATCCTAGTCCTTGCCGCGATCCGTTTGATGTTCCAGTTAGTATCAAGGCAATCAGACCCATCAACGGAATATTAGTTTACGTTCGCACTCAGAATTATAGGTATATACAATGTGCATAGTCTGTGGTGAGAAACCGGTTAAACGCATGTCACCGCCGAAGATTATATCGTTAGAGATGTATACGACAGGGTGACCCTTCATGGCATTCTCGCCTAGAATCTATGATTTTCCGGCACCAATATTGACCAGTGAACAGAGTTATTATGCATCAAATTTGTTCGCAATTTCCGACAAATTCTGACCACCCCACGGTTAACGGTTTTCATGTTTTGACGTTTTGGATCACTTTGACACGTGCTGTCACCTCTGGGGCAGGTTGAGTCACATCGTTCGTGTTACAAGTGACAGTAAATGAAGATGCATTCGAGGTATATATCGACATAACTCCTTGGGTTATTCGGCACTGTCAAGAAGCCACACGGGAACAAAAACTGTGCCCACTTTGCTCGCAGTTATACATTTGGTTTATAGATGGCAGCACCGACGCCGCAGTAAATGGGCACAGGCACTCAGGATTAACACGCGCCCGGGTGGCCGGTTGGACACCCTTCGCTCGGGTGGGGGGGGGGAGGGGCAGTTTGACCCTTCCCCCCTGAGATCTTAGGAACTAAGACGGCTAGAAACAACAAATTCACAGTGTGACTTGGCCTGTGCGTGAACTCACTTAAGTCAAAGTTTGAGCCTCTAAGGTCATTATCTTCGGGTCAAATAAGGTCAAACAAGGTCAAACTGCAAGTTGGTCTTCGGGGTATTCTCAGAACCCAGATATCTGTTCTAAGAAAAAGGTCACATGCTCATTCAAGGTCAGTGGCCTTGTTTGACCTTTCAAAAGTCATGGCGACCAAAATAATAGAAGACTGCTTAAAGTTTTGCATTTGAATAAGCAACAAAACTAAATTAGACAGCATGCTCCTAAAAACGAAATGCCGACCTGGGTCATCTTAGGTCAGTGACCTGTTTTGACCTAGAAAAGCCCGCGAAAGATGTCTGATGTAGTTCGTGTCATCAATAGATTCGAAATGAGCACCAGAAGCTACCCCACACAGCAAGCCCAAGACTAATAACACAGGTTGTTCTTGACCCCGGTCTAACCTTTATATCTGACTCTAGGTCAATGGAATTTGGTCATTCAATTGCTGTGTTGCCTAAGAAAGTATCTCAAAGATGTATGGCTTCGTCTAACACTCCGTTGTTCCATCAGATTGAATGATTCCCTTGAAATTGACTTCGCTGAATCCATGGGCCAACTTTGACCTGCCGTACGTCAGCGACATGACATGGTATGTCCAATTTGTTGGTACCACACGCTTTGCTATTCAGTTATCTAAAGCCATGCAAAACTTGGGGCTACTCGGAAAAAAATCGGAAAAAGTCCTGGGGGAGGGGCAGTTTGACCCCCTCCCGAGCGCGTGTTAATTCGCGTAGCATGCCTACAAAGATATCGCAGAAAGACGTTTGACACACAGCCCACTATACAGTTGATCAGGCGGGCAGCCAGGCTTCAGTGGTGGGTAGAGGATAGAGCGATGCTCTTGGCGAATTAGGCGCCTATCTTTATCCCCATCCAGAGTCCAAGGACTGGTGTAGGGGTCTCTGGTCCCCGGGCCGGGGACCCCGCTTTTCCCGCTTGGTTGCGCCTTTGAAGATGGCACATCGGTAAAGGTTATCAAAGAATAGCACCAAAGATGGGTGATCGCCTGACTTACAGATATAACGACGGTACCAGTGCACCCATGTATCTATGGCGGAAGATGACAGCCGCACTAGTGCGCTTGGTTGCCTGCAGTTCACCGATTCCACAAGATAGGTGTGTACCCATCATGTGGACGCTTGGAAGGTATCGCTTGCGTAGTTAATCAAAACATTAGGCTTATCCGCATGCCTGCGCAATTTGCGTCGATGTGCGGTAGCTAGCTGGCTCAGTGTCCTGAACGAGAATCTAGTTTTAAGTCTCGGCGGAATTTTCGTCTGATCTCGCAGTCTTGGCACGGCCGCTGTTCAGTTTCCGGTCCGCGCGGACCGGCGCGTCGGTGGAATTTATCTTACGGATGAGCGTATTAGGTCCACCTGTGCACACTTTGTGTGCAAAGTTTAGCAAAAATAATATGTCTCCGTGAGCTTTGTTAACTCTACGCTATTTGTTGCTACTTTTTTCTGCTGAGATCAGCTTTACAAAATAAGACGACCACGTTTATCAGGTTTGCCAAACTACGCTTTAGCGGATCAAACTCGAGAAACAATGAGTGTTAATCCTACAAATCAACATCCTACAAATCAGCACATTTTGTATATCAGCCCCTTCTGCTGGCATAGAGAAGCTGAAGGAACAAAATAGTACAAAGAAGATTCATTATCATTTCAACAAGCATCTTTAAAATATAAATTCACCCACATCTATTGCTACCCAAGCCGCATGGCTTCAAAGAGGGGCTCGTTTTGCCGTATACGCTGCATATTTTCGAAATGACCTTGGGGTTAAATAAGGGCAAAAGGCCAAACTCCCCATTGGTGTCCAAAGTGTTCCCAGATCTCCTCACGCAACCGGCGTGAACCTAGATACATGGTCGAAGCAAAAGGTAGATGACATTTATTCAACGTTAGTGGCCCTTTTTAACCTTCAAAATGTCAAAGCGACCGAACAATTACGACACTGATGCTATCTTCCTATTCAAATAGGCATCAATGATTGCGCTAGGTGGTATGTTCTTTAAGGACAATGTTGACCTCGCTCAGTGACCTAATACGACATTTAAAAAGTTTATGGAATATGTCTGTCACTGTCCCTGTCGTTGATAAGTTCGAAATGAGCACCAAAAACTGCTATATGAAGAAAGCACTCGAGCAAAAAAGCAGGTTAGTTTTGGCCGCGGTCTGACCTTAAGACCCGATTCTAGGTCAATGCAATTTGTTGTAATTATAAATAAGTCGGTATATTGCCTAAGAAACTGTTTCAGATGTGTATGTCTTCGTCCGACACGCCGTTGACGCATCAAATTGGACGACTCCCTAGAAATGGCCCTCGCTGACAGCCAAGGCCTGGCTTTGACCTACCATAGGTCAGCGAACTTGCAACGTAGATCTGATTTTTTTATACCAAAACGTTTGCTTTTCAACTACCTACAGCTATGCAAAGCATACTCCTTCACGACACAATCATCGAGCTGAAGCTGCCAAGTGAGTAAGTAAAGGAACTTAAGAGGGCGTCGACACTTGTATGTGGTTTTGAACTGAAATAGCCATTTTGGAAAGCATTCGGTGCGGTTCGCAACCCCGCTCTTCTTAAGACCTCAGCCTTTTTAGTTCCTGAGCTGCACGCCTGCGAAGATGTGCAGACTATTCTGATGCCATTCAGGCATGCATGACGCTATCGCAACATGATTCAAATCCTGCTTGCCCATGGGCCATGCGGCGTTCAAGGCCAAGAAGAATATTATCGTCGAGTCGCTCAAGTCAGGCATCCGTGGGCACACTTTCCAAATACACCGGACGTCAATTGGCTCTCAAACAGTGGTGAGCAAATCGCCGATCACGTTTTGTGCAGCCCAATGTGGGAAATTAGACATGATTGCCAGTTATTGTGGAATGAGACTTGTAACTTAGTAGCTCAAGAATAATGCTATAACAGAATATACAAACACAAGCCAACTTCTTAACTTGATAGAGTCATCTTTGCAATAGCACCACGAGGAGCCAAAACACGAGCACAACACGACGCTCGATTCAACGAACGCTTCCAGCACGGCCACCACCATCTCTAGGCGAGTTGAAGTACATGCTAGTGATACGGTGGCAATTTCGCAAGGCTAATTTGGCAGAACTTTAAGTCATACAAATGTTCCATGACTCCATCAAACGCTGACGGGGGAGGAGCATATTTACTAGATGAAGAAATTGTGCTGTCTAGAGCAGTCTTTTTTTCTTAAACGTATGCTAATAGTTATAAGTGAGCTTATTGCATCATGTCTGATGCTTGCTTCAATGACTTCGGATGTGGAGCGTTCGTTCCCAGTAAAAGGACCTCAGATGCTCGGCCGAGGGTTGGGGATTCTGAAGCCCAGTGACCAGATTTACCGTATTACCGTGTTCGAAATTTTAGCATACACTCTCTGAACAATGGATGAGGATCAAGGTAAACATCGAGCTGTCCACACATTACAGCACATTAAACAATCCTGGTAGTGCGTCTGATCAGTTTCATCATGTGTTGTGCAGAAGTTACCTGTTTATGACGTCACTCAAAAACCGATGAATGTCTTTTACCCATCGGGCAACGCCTTAGTCATGCCTTCCCGTGCTCATTTGCTGCTGCGCCGGTGCTGCCACCAATGGACAAATCGCTCAATTACGAACAAAACCAAGCCGTTTTCGTCCTCGCTGCAGAAGTCCACATATGACAAAATGTGGAATCATATACAACGTCTAAGTAGCGATGACTTTTCAATTTTTGTTGGGACCGAACATTCAATCTCGTCGTGTCATTTCCTCACAAAAATGTGAAAATAGGTCACCCCAGTTTGCGTGTACAGTGCAGAGCTACTACATTTTTTACGCAAGGAACCGCTTTGCTCGTTTTAAAATGCAAGCCGCCCAGATGCCATGGCTACATAACTATAATCGTACATGCGCTCTGTGAGTACTTCGACCTGACCAGTGAAAAGGCGTTACAGGATCAGGAAATATATAAGAAATCATATATTTGCTGGCACGTGACTGGCGGTCCAGACCAGTCGGCTCGCATGTGTCGGATGCATTCGCCTTCAGCCCCCACCAGCAAGAGCGTTTAGTCAGCCGGAGGTCAGAAACATCAGGACCGCGCACTTCACGCCGTCTGCTCGTGCTCCAAACCACGTCTTGCGCTTTGCAGCGGGCTTGACCGATTTCGTTCGACTTCCGATCGATCGCACCGTCTTGTCCACAGCACCCTCCCATGCGCGGGTACAATGGTGGGCCTGCGAGCAGGGTTGCTGCCTCTGACCCGGCAGCATCTCAGTGTTCGCGGCTTCAGTGCAGTGGTGAGTCAGCGAGGGGTTCGGCCCGTCCCTCCCACTCGGCGAGATCCGGCGCCCGGTCTCCGCGCGGTTGCTGCGGCCGCCGGCGCCGCCGCCCGGCGCCGCGGCCGCGCGCGGGCCGGACGCCGGTATGCGCCGCTCGCCGGCCCGTCTCCACGCCAGGCGAGCGGCCGAGTTCCTGCACGCGCCACCGACGGGCCGGTCGCGCCACCGGAGAGCGCGGGCCAACGCCGCACCGCCGCGCGCACAGCGACGTGCAGAGCTTCGCTGAACGCGCGCCCCGCGTTGGGACGGCACGTCTCGCGGTGGGACGGCACATCCCGCGGTGGGAAGGCACATCCCGGGGTGGGACAGTGGTCCCGCGATGGGATGGCGCAACTCGCGATGAGCTCGCACACTTCGCGGTGGGATGGTGCACCTCGCGATGGGACCGCGCACCTCGCGGTGGAACGCGCGCCCCGCAGAGAACCCATTTCCTGCCAGGGTGGGAGGCAGGCGACGCTGTAATGAGTACGTCGTAAACCCTCCATGGCAGGGAGACAGAGCCGGCGCACCGGCACGGCACCCATGCGCCGTTCGATGTCAGTCGAGCCGGGTGCTGAGCCGGCTCCGGGTTCGTCGACAACCGGTCCATCGAGGCTCGGGAACGAAGACTCCGGTCCCTGACATTTATCCACGCCAGTGCACCATACGTAAGCACGGACGCCTTCATATCGGTGTGTATGGCAGGCCTCCGTCCTATGCGGGTGGATCAGGCATTATATTAAAGCCTGTACCAACGACGCTTCGTTTAACGAGTGACGCCCATACTAGCGTGCTTTTCAACCGCTAAATGTGAATTAACTGGCGCCAGAGCCCTAAATCTCGATGATCTATATCCAGGGGCGGCGGATTAGGAGGGTCAGCGAGTGCAGGTCCTCTCCTAACTCGGGCAATATTAGCAGTAAGCCTTATGTCGATGCTTGTGAAGAAAAGCAGGTAAACCACATTTGCCGCATCCCACCTCCCGAGGTTTCGTCGGCATCGTCTGCATCCTCTCTCTAGTGAATCATCTGTGAAAGCCAGGCATTGGAAATTAAGTTACGTCACACGCATGCAACAATATGAGACTAGTTCTGCTGCTTTCATGAATCACATTTCCTCCAAGGACGGACTCCGCCTAAGCCCAATGTTTGTTTTGCTTGCTGTTCCTAAATCATTTACGTCAGCACCACAAACTTTGTGACTTGTCATGGAATCAATATACACGCGATGCGCCAACAATTTAGGGGAGTGTGTCGCACCTATTGGCAATTTCCCCAGCTGTTCTTTTTTGGGAACAAATCTGGTGTGCAAGGGTTATGTCATAACATTTTGCGGCTCACTTCTGTTTTCTTTGGGGGTAGTATAAAGATCATAGACTCATTGATGCAGTCATACACATCATCAGCATAGGGTACATACACAATTTCGTAGCAGAGACACACTCAGGTACTGAAATATGGTGAAACACACTGGCGAGTTATTTGTCTTTTTTTGCTTTGCACATGTCATCAGCGTATGTTGAAATCGCCGGAAATCATCTGTACGTTTCAAAACATCGATTAGGGCAGAACAATCAGCTGTTCAATTAAACCATAGGTTCACGATGTCACATTGACTAGTCATCTAGAACCTCGTGGTGCTACATTAATCTGCTATCACCAGCTGCGACACGGCGATAGTTAAGCCCGGCCGCCACGCGCTCGTCAGCACCATCAACCTAGTACATTTATTTTACTTTGCTAGCTGAGCTGCTAGTTTGCATCTACCCGAACTCTGTTGGTAAACGTGTCACGTGCAACCACGTGCCCCTGAACACAGAGCGCGTTAAATAGGGCATAGTTTGTAACGCCGGGGATTTCTTTTGCTGCAGGGCATTTTGAGCAGCACCGTTCATTATTAGAATTGGCTCCATCTTCACTGAAATGACGTCGATTGATTTCAAGGCTCGTTCTGATATTCGCCGGATTTTGGCCAACGCCTACGGAGCCTAGAGACTAGCCCAACAATTCACCCAATGATTTTCAGTCATGACCGTTTGAAAATCTCTCTACTATTTGTGCTACGTAGGAAGTGTATTGTCACGTGGGATCATGCCACGGGCAGGACTAAAGCTGTTGTTGCCTTTTACCATGTTCACTGCTCTGAAGTCATAATGTAGTCTGCGCACTCTTGTAGTGCCTGGAATACTGGAGGCCTCGGCGTGGCCGTTGTATATTTATCTTGGTTCCTTTGAGATGTCCGATTGGCCGTCAATCATAGTTCTTGTTTATCTCACCACCAGGCAGTTCGAGTCCGGATAACAACAGTCTACTCATTGGGCTATCAGAAAAAACCAGACCGTGCGATCGAGAGCTGGGTCCGTGCTCTAAAACAACCAAACAAAAGCCAAGCAGTTCGCTTAGTGTTAGGCTATCAATCGCCTAGTACAAGACTATCGGTTCGGCCAGATACAGTCAATGAGTACTTGGGCACTGAACACTTAACCTTGCGATCTCCTTGAGATGAACAAAAAAGTCATGGGCTGCTGACTTTCGGCATTACTAGGCGAGAGGTCTTGTGTTTATAATAATCTGCATTCAGTATACCAGCAAGCATTGATCAAGCGACAATATCAAGCAGGCATTGATTGAAGCGGGTATCCCACTTTTGCAGCATATTTCCAAACACATATTTTACTAAAACCTCAGAACCAGTTATATTTAACAAAAACACTGGTAAGTGTCAATGCAGCATCAAGACATAATAAGACATATTTTGATCATTTTCTAGTCAAAATTATGACGTCAACGCTTTGTAACAGCACTACACTTCTTCCCTTTTGGCAACCCCAGAGTATATCCCGAGTCCGCGACAGCTGCAGCAGTCGCGACCACCGTCGTCATGACAACCGCCGTCGTTATGACGAAGGCAGTGTCTGCTGGGGCCGGTTGTCAGCTGTTGCGGGTTAGATGTAGAACTTTTGAGCTGTTTTGACCCATACGTTGCCGATCTGCAGGCTTAAAAGTGGCTCCTATACTGGCATGAATGACGTCAGTGCAAGTGGACGTTTATGGTCAGCACAGCGGGCGGCAAGGGCCAGTTATTGAGAAGAGCATTGGCTGAAGTTTGAACAAGTGCGTCAAGGTGTGTGGTAGTTTGTGATAGTTTATGTTGATATGATACGAGTAAAATGTATTACTTTCATGGTGGCGAACAGGGAGTCCAATGAGATTTCTCCAGCAGAAGCAGCTATTTCAAATCGAAATTGAGGTATTCAGACCGATTTCAAGAAAAGTGGGATTTCCAATCAGACTGGACGCATCTAATCTAACACAATAAGTGAAAAGTGGCATGCTTCCTTTAACCAACGATATGAACGAAGAATAGGTTTATTAACAAAAATGGACGTTTCAAGTTAGGCTCACGGACAGCCGTGGTCATGTCGGCGATTGCCATCAGTAACCACCGCTTTAAACGTCGACTAAGGTCACAACGGCCAGTGTCTGATTCATGCTGTCGTTTAAGCAGTAGCTCCTGGTAAACTATATGTCGATTGTTGTGAGAATAAGAACTCCCTACTCATTTTGTTATCTCCTTCGATCTGAACTTTCCGATGTTCGATACATAATATTTGTCATAATGCATGGCATTTAAAATTATTACCGAAAAATTGTGACGATATAATGTATAACCGTGTGTTGCCTGTGAATGTGACAGCTGCAATTTAATTCCTCTAATGTCAACATTTCATTGCATCATGCCCCATAAGCGATGCTGGTGGTAAGTGCAATGTACGCAGGCAATGTTTATATGAGCCGTCGTCAATGAGGCGTTATTATAGTTTAATTCCCATTCCAGCAATATATCACTGTGTGCACCTGCTTATTACCGGTGTTATTTTATGCTATGATACCAATAAATACAAACCTCTAAGAACCCCGCGGTGAATGGTAAGTCCGGGCGAGATGACCAGCCTGTTTTACAGTTCAGTTTAACAGATTAAAATAAATTACACCTGTCTTTGCCGGCCGCTTCTGTATAAGCGACCGCATTGCCAGGCCCGTCCTCAGTTGCCATTTGTCATGCACTGCGGCACACGCGGTGGCAATCCGCAATTAGAAGCATGACTTGACGCTCGGACCAAATGGATAGGGCGGCATTCACCGGCTGGGCGTTCCAGCACCCAGCACGACTCCTGCCAGACGGCAACAGGTGCCCGCCAGGGCATTCGAACTGCAGACAGTCAACCATGTGTTACGTAACGCTGCTTGGGAATTTGTTCACCCCTTCCCCATGCAACACACCGTTACGCCAGGCCTACGTGCGCCGCTTCAATAACGCCGGGTAACACCTAGATTTGTATACGTGAGAGAACCCCAGAACAACTGTGAACATAGAACGCACCACCACTATAAGTCAACGAAAGCGAATGAAGAATGCTACCGTGGGACATCGTCAGATACATGTGTTCGCTCGACTCACGAGGCCAAGGGGTGTATCCATCACGCTTGGCCAAGGTCACAAAGCTGCCCTTCGGATCACCATGCATCTCAAAGCTAAACTGCCTTTGTTACAGCATTAATCTAGGGGTTTTCCGCATATTTTTCTGTGGGTCGGCGGATGACCAGTGGCCTTGGATTGACGAACCTGATTTGGCCTCGTTTGACCCACTCTGGCTACCAGTCTTCAGATGGCGCTTCAGGTGGGCAACAGTAGAGGAATTCTCCTTACGTGGAAAACTGTGAAACAAGCAGCACATGCAACCATCCTCCCGCATTCTTTGGGATTAGGTCATATTTACTAAGCGGAGTTAACGGAAACAGCAATCATCTTGGCTACCCAAAATGCGCTTGAGACATCCTTCACAGGGGGTTCAGTGTTACGAACCAGATCTTTGCTTGCAAGCTAGCAGCTTGTGCAGTCATTGTCGGCTAAGAGCGGTGAGTGCAGTTTCGCACTGACGCAAATTGTAACACCGTCGTGGAGCCTGCTCGGCAGGAAAGCACGATCGAAATACGTCATGGTCCGGCTGATCCGTCCGAGATTGCCAGCTTCCGTTCGTGACTCCGCCAAGGCGAATCACATTCCGCATCGCGAACTGAATGACTCATGTCCGTCGCGCTGAGAGTTGAAACCACAACACGCCAACAGCTGACCTCTGAAAATTGTTTGTTCCATGTCGAAGACTTCCGCAGCCTGCACATTTGCCTCACCACTTACATGTAGATCTCAAAGAGTGAGCACAGCCTTCTTCTCCTTGCAGTGGGAACCGTGGTTAGTGAGATAGTCCAGCTCTTTCGCCCTACCTACTCACTTCTGCGAGATGCTTTGCATGATGTATCGCATGATATCTCATCGTTTCTCACAGGTTGGTAGCGAGGATTTTACGTTGGTTAGCTGACGCATACCAAATTTTCTTAGATCCAGCATTCGCCTCCTGGAAACGTGACATGACCTAAGGTCATCGTAAACGTCACCTCGCCCCCTGCCCCCCCCCCCCCCCCCGGCCCGCACGGCCGTTGCCTGTAACGTCCCGCCGCCGCCGCCGACCGCGCAGCCCCCGCCGCCGCCGTGACGACTCCAGTGCTGGCCATCTCGGGCTGCGCGGCCGAGTGTCGCTGCGACCGCCGTACGTCGTCACGCGAGACGTGACGCCATGTGACGCGGCGCTGGGCCGCCGTGTGGCGCGCGCCACTGGCGCCAGACTTCAACAGAGGGCGCGCCGCCGCCGCCAGCGAGCCACCACTATTTACAATGCGGGATGACCTCAACGCCAGAGCGCCGGCCGAAGCTTTAATGAGGCGGAGAATCAAACAAGATAAGGCAGGCCAGCCGGCCGTAGCCCGTGCGATGAGCGAGGTGCGGGTCGGGTCACTGTCTGGCAACGACTAATCGGCACCGTGCGGGCCAGTCAGGTCACCGTCTGGCGGCTGCCAATCAACACCGTGCATGTCAGGTCACCGTCTGTAGGCGGCCAATCGGCGCTGTGTGGGTCAGGCCATCGTCTGGCGGCAGCCAAGGGTCGTGGTACGAGCTAGGCCATCTTTTGCGGCCGGCGAGTACGACGACGGTTTCGCGTGCACGCCCGGAAAGGCTGGACCCTGTCAGTCAGCTGCCGTTGGACCACTGGGCCAGCTGGACGGGCACGGAGGCCCAGCTGGCGGCCCTCAGCTCACGGCGACGGGAGCCGAAGGCTGTGGGGCGTGCGCCCGTTAGCGGTGCCGTGCTATAAAAAGGCGCGAGCGAGTGGCGCAGAACAGCCACAGACAGCTGATTGGCAGGGATACGACCGGGTTTTTCTGTGACGTACACTGCCACCTCAGCTCAGAGAGCATATTATTAATACCCCGTGGAGGCCGACGCTGATGCTGAGACGTAGTGAAAGTCTTGATAAACACAAACTGACTTAGGATGATAAGCCTTGAGACTCGAAAGTGACAGGCTGAACAACACGTTTCTCTAAATGATTGATTCCAAACGGTTTCCTTGGGTGGCTTTCAGGTTTAAAGTGCCTGCTAATCATCCTGAACCCGCTACCCAAGTTGTCTTACCCAGACCAAGAGAAAGCTCTACCTCCATCCCCTTTTGCCAGACACCCCCGAGGAGGTTTTCGCAAGCCGAACAATTATGTGACACGGCCCATACGGGTCAGGGTTAGCCCCCGACAGTTGAACTCAGTTACACTGCGTGGTAGTTTGCACTGAGCCTCGAGTGGAAAGGCCTGAGCTCTCATGCAACGCATTATTTTTTTAGCCATACCGCAGTCCATACCCAAGCCTATTTCAAATATGGCAAGGAACATGGTGTTGGCAATGGGACTAATGTAAGCCACGACACAAAACTCTCCAAGATACGCCAGCAAAATCCGAATCGACAAGCGGAATTTAAACAGCAGATAATCGGACGGACATTACAAGCTAACACCAGTGAAGCCAGTTTACAAACGTTGCTATTTGAGCGGCACAAGTGTTCTAACCTTGTGGTTGTGATTCCTGGTATCTTCATGGCCAGCAAAACTGCCATGGCTGGTATGTGGGTTCGTCCACAGCAAGAAAACCTCGGCCGTCTCTTAACAAAACTTCACAGCTAAGAAGTCATGAACTAACGAGCCTTGCCTAGGGCGCCGCTTTGCGTACTTTTGGTGGTCGTACTCGCCCAGCTCCAACGATTCAACGTGTTGAGCGTAAAGCGCACGGCGCGGTATGAAAGAATAGCCTGACAAATTAGAACTATACCATGATTTGGGAGCTATTCTGGCGAGAATAAGCGATCAACGCCATACCGGGAAGCAACGGGTAAACAACGTTATGGAGCAGGCAGTGGTGCTAGTGACTAAACACGACGTTTTGTCGTTTGCAGTCTCGACTCGTAACCATGAACACAGCTTGAAACGTCGGGTTTTGCAATCGTCATCGCTTGCCTAATAACGTCCTCTAACTAGACCATGAACACAGCCTTGAACGTCAAGTTTTGTCAATCACCATCGCTTGCCTAATAACGTCGGTTAACTGGTGTCTTCTGGTATCCTGAAGGCCGATTGTTGTCAGCATAAGACCTCCCAACTCGCAAGGGTAGAATTACTGTCGGATTCCAAATATTTGTGTGTTTGTTGAAAGTGTCGCCTCTATCGGTGCCCACTTGCTAATCGTGGATTGGTGGCCAGTCGGCAAATCGCCGTTTCTACTGGGCTGAGCTCGTTTCTTGCCCACCGGCCCGAATTATCGGTATATCACAGCGATTATGACGACATTTCCAAGTAGTGCCTTTGGATTTATCAGATAAGCGTGCAAACGAAAATCGGCTTCAGCTCAATTGTGGCAAGGGGAATGTGCAGGCACGCAGTTCTACAAAACGCTCGTTCGTCACAAATGTTCTACAAAACGTCAGCAAGCGGAAGCTAGGTGTTCAGTGTGAAAACTTTCCAGCCCAAGATGACATGGTCTTTGCCTTCCCCTCCCCCTATGAGCCGTCTTTGATCCAGTGCCTTCGCATTGATGTTTGACAGGTCACAAACGGGACATGTTGCATCACCCGGGATGAGCTACAACACTATGCTTGTTGCCCCTGCCGGCGAAGTCCATGCAGTCCCTCGACAAGTTCCAATATTCGTGCGCGTCGAATCAAGCTGTATCAAAACTCCGTCTTCGACCAGGCGGGTGAACAACAGCAATGGCTTGTAGATTACCACGACATATGACTCAACTAAACTGTGCAGCTCCCGTCGGAGGTAATTTTGTGAATTAAGACACTGAAAATAATAGTTTACTCTCAAAAACTCACCTTCTGGACCGTGGTTAACCTACGTCTGGCTTTCACGAAATGATAGGAAAGCATGCGCTTATGCGCGATACTGACGAGCTTCATATGCCCACAAACTATCGGCTGGTTTCCGAGATTCCATAAGTGATGCGTTCAGCCCCAGTCCCCCCCCCCCCCCAAGCCTTAATTCACATTTGGAGAGGTGGCAGCGTTTCTAGAGTATCCACCTCACAGTCCGAAGCAGCGTACATTCTGCTGGGTCACCGCTGCCTGTGACGACTATCACAGGTCTCCAGATCCCCGCCAACACCGGATCGCATCCCAAGCGACCCCGCACGCGCGCGCGCATACAAAGCAGTGGTCCGTCCGGGTTAGGTCGCATATCTGTGGCACTCCTGCACCGGGTTCAGCGGGGTCCCTTCTCCTGTCTCTATTGTGTAGGATTATCGTGAATCTGCCACGGCGCAGTCGTGAATTGTGAGTCATGAATGTCTGGCTGGCCCATACCGGGTGAGGCTGGCACCGAATACAGCTTACACCCTTCTCCTGATGTCATCAATTTACAACCTGAGTACTTACTGATGTGTGCTAGAATGTGGCTAGTCTGAATCACAAGCCTAAACGATGTTTCGCGTTTGTCCTGTCCCTTAAAAGGGAACGGCTATCAAAAAGCCGGCGGAGAACATGCGTCTCAGACAGTGCTACAACCTGTCTTACTACTACCTACTGAACCTACTGTGACCACACGCGACGGCGTCCAGTTTGAGTAATGCGGTCATTGGGCGCAGCAGTGGTTAGATGACGGACACTCGAAGAGAGCAGAGCGGGGCATGTCATCGTTGGTCTACGACACAGCGCGTGAAATGTCACAGTCCACATGACAGTTCGTTGACGAGAACGTCTCCAGCAATCCACTTCAAATCACAGCCAGCATGAGAACATGCTCATGCTATTTGGAACAAACACACAGAGAGCTTATGACTGCCGACACAAAGCGTTCGAGCCTTGGCCGAGCGCTGCGCGGCCAACGCCGTCCATCAGTCGACCTTCGCCGCGGCTAATCAAAATATGCCACATACGCCGGGGCCCATGAATCAAGCCGGCCAGGTCAACACAAGAGTCCAATCGACCCCGGTGAGCTAACCAGTGTCAGAAAACACCGGTCCAGCTGACCTGGGAACACGGATCTCTTCCAGCGAGCATCAACACACAAGGGCGGGCGAAGTCTCGGGGCCCAGCTTGCCCTCCTCTCCACCCTCTGCCCCTCCACTCTACCCAGAGTCACGCGCACAGTTCATGGTCTCTCCGACCGTTTCCATCATGCAGCCGAGGGTTTCTGATTCATATCGGATGGTTCCCCAGCTAGCCAAACAACGGCTCCCAGCTCCGTCAGGCGATCTACATGGGCCAGGCAGGCGGAGCCGCGTACTGGCGTCCACTGTCCCACGGTCCTCCGCCAGTGTAATCGTCTCCATGGTAACGGCCGTGACGCTGGCCGCCGCTGCCGTGGGGCTTTGAGAGCCGACTGGGCGTCCCGCCGTCGTCCTCCTGCAGGGTGCGCTGGCTGCCAGGCGAGTTGTAGAACATCGCCAAGGTGCCACAAGCGTGAGGAGCCCGGCAGTTAGAGCAAGATTCGAGTGTCAGATGCTGCAGGAGACCCAGTAGCGATGGGCCGGCTGTTGCCGAGAGCATTGCAATCGAAAGTTGAAAAGATAGTTGCATATATTGGCGTTATTCGGGACATATGGTGGGAGTTTGGGTTGCACGTTACGGTGTGGCGTTTGGAGTGTCTTATTTCACGATCGTTTCCGAATGGTTTAAGCGGATGGTCTCACCTCCGTGGCCGGTTCCCAAAGCCTACTAAAAGGAACGATTGGGGCCAGCGGTCGCTGGACATCCACAAGCTTACCAACATCTTGCGACGTAAGGTATTAAAGTTGTAGCTATCGTCAATTCCAAGAAGTTTGGCCACAGCTGTGGACACCACTAATACTACCAGCCGACAATGACTTTTTGTTAACTCGAAGGTATTTACCATAAGCTGCCATCACTATTTCCCATGAGCTTTGAAACAACTCGATGGTATTTGGCATAACCTGCAAGCACATCACGCCCTGTCAAAAGTCGTTTTCACAACTATGGCCGGCCAGGTGGGTTCAATCCCAACGATTGCCAGAATCGCCCCACTGAAGTATCGCTACTTCTGGTGCGCATCTCCATAGAGGTGTTAATCTCCAAGACCAAAGCCACCCATAGAATGACTGCAACGGATCGGGTGTCACGGATATGTTTTGGGGCTGCTTTTTCGATGTAGGTTAATTTTTGGAGGCTAAGGAATAGCTTAACAATATAACAGTTGTCGGTCAACGGTGGCAAAAGATAGTTGTTCCGATTAACGTAAATGAAAGATACATTAATCAAAAAGCTGATTAGACTAATGCTTCTCAAAACCATAACTTAGATAAGACAGTAGTATTAGCCTTATTCCTCGGAGAAAACCAGAAGAATGGAGATATAGTTCATTATATTATACTTAAGTATTATAGTATAGTTTATAATATTTATAGTAACTCATGGTTTTTCTCCGAGGAATAAGGCTAGTACTTCTGTCTTATCTATGTGAATTGCTAATGCACTGAACAGCTTACGTAATTTAAAACCATAACTTCTAACATATTAAGACAACTTCTTATAAGGAAAATATCACAACAACTTTTAAAACCTAGTTTTTGGGCTTCAAATATGGAATTTTTGAGAACGAGCATAATATTTCAAGTCGGACAGGCATGCTATACCACGGATTTACATCGGTAACTTTCAGTCTCATACATGGGAATGTCTCAGAAGTGAGCGCTGGACGCTTCAATGTACAGCCGCTTCCAAATGTAATCATTTCAAAGATTAACGGAAAGCCTAAGGAAGTACTGAAGTCAACGAAATAAGTGTTTAATTTGAGCAATTCTTTCATAACTTAGCTTAGCCCGAACCGTAATTTTGCCCCCCCCCCACCCCCCGACTTGAGTAAGATGGATTGGATTTCGATGTAGTGTGTCCGTCTGTGTGTCTCTCCTGTTCCGCCGCCGCAATACTTCCAGTACAAAACGCCATCTGGAACACGGTGTAATACGACAGGATACAATAGCATGACCTCCGCACCAAAATCGACACTATTTGTGGTAAGGACACTCGATTCTCTAAATCCGCCTGCACGTGTAAGTATTATGTTGCCAAACATATTTTATTCCACATGCGCTCAGAGTGGATGGCTGCCGTATAAATTACAAAAAACAGACACTTGGGCTTGCCAGCAGCATGCATATCGCTACCATGGACGGGCGGGAGCACAGTTCGACCGGAAAAGCTGCGTAAAAAAGGACAGTACTCGATTACCGAGATAGGCAGCAACTTATCATGAACGGTTGTAAAATAGACTGAAGTGTAAGTGATTGTAAAACGTGATCAAAGGTTCGACACAAGCTTAGCCAGCAAAACATGCATGGTTCTTATTACTGGTCTTCACGCTCGCCATGCAGACTGAGCAGCTGCCAGCATCAGGTATCGTGTTATTAACAATGCATGCCATTATCACAGCACCCAGCAGGTGGCATTGCATTTTTTGAAAAACTCAGAACTGAGTCGCCGAAAACATGGATTTGTAACGTGTATTGATTTGCAACATCATAGGCCTCACTACAGCTTTGCGATTAGGTTGCGTGACAAAACTGTTGCCGAGCTGAGCTTATGAACCCACCTGCGTGAGTTAAATCATTTCACGACATTGCTCGCATCTCAAGCCACATCGGGAGCCATGTCAGCCCGTAAACCGACACGAGCTTGTGCGTCGTGACCAGCGGAGGGGCTGGCGGCCAGGGCTGACTAATATTCGATGGCCACAGGAGGTCTGCTAGGCCTGGGGACTGATGACGACTGCCAGTCGGTACAAGGAACGGATGTTCGGCGCCTCCGGATAGCGCAGATTCCACCGGCACGCAGCAGCCAAGCCTAACGCGCAGGACACGACACCGACTCGTCTTCAGGCTATGTCGTGGACTCACGGATCCCGTCATTTCCGCCGGGATACAAACCGCTCTTGGAAAGAGACAGCGCTCGGCTGCGTGCAGACCCCAGCCGATTGGTGGCGACTCACCTGGGCGCTGACACCTCGGACGACAGCAAGCAGCATCAGAACCGTCGTCAGCGCTGACGGCTTGTACGCCGGCGCCAGCGCCGCCGACCGGCGCCCGTTGCCGGCCAGCACCTCACCAGGAGTCATCAGGTCACAGTTTAACGTCGCCGCTGTTCGCCGCGCCGCGGCCGACGATTGTCCGTGACCCGCCGGGCGCGTGCGTCGCTGGACCCGGCCGCCGCGGCGAGTAGTGCGCTCAGAGCGCGTAAACAGAGCGTCGGGCCCCTGCAGGCCGGCCCGGGCGCACCGGCAGCCTTGGGCCAGAGCGCCGACACAGCCCGGCGCCGCCGCCAGCACGGACGCGGCCGAAGCTCGTCTCCAGTCACGCACGCCACACCACCGCCGCCGCCCGAGCTCTGAAGTGTTTCTCGCCGTGTCGCTCTGCGGCGGCGCGCTTCCCGCGATCTCGCTTTGCTCCGGAGCGAGCTAATGCCGGCCGCCGAGGTTCCGCACGCCACTAACGTCCCCTCGAGAGCGTGCCATGCCGTGTCAGCGTGCAGCACACAGCGCGCGGCATCGGACCGTCACGCGGACGCCCCGACAGCACTCGCCCGACTGAGCAGCAGCCGCCGAGCGACCGTCTCTCCAGCGCAGTGTTTACGCCAGCCGCCGCTAGGGTCGCGGCGAGGCGCTGGTGACCCGGCGACAACACTTGGCCGGCCGCCCCGAGCGAGGTACTTTTTTGTATGGCTGGGATCTAAGCATTGATATCCGCAACCGCAATAAATGAATGAACAAATTGTCGATGTCTTTTCATGTACGGACAAATACAGGATTCCGATGAGGTCTAGCGGCGAATGGATAAGAAACAGTTAGATATCTTTGTGCGACCTGGGCCAGTCAGGTTCATGATGTGCGTGGGGGTTAATAATTGGCATTAAGTAAATAATGTGAAGACATCAGCTGGAGAAATGAAACACCTCTGGAGCTGAGGAATCCGATCAATGTGTAGGAACCTTTATCTTTATGACGGCATGCAGACGTTTACTGACGGAGTTCGCAAACCGATTTCGGAAAGGCACGTGTTTGAATGTGTATGTTGCGACCAGTTTACGAGTGTCCACGCTGACCTTTACACACGTCCGTGTATAAGTTGGATACGTCAATGACCACTCGCAAGCGCTACTTTCACCTCCACCTCGGTCAGCACCGCTGTCAGCCGGGGAGACCAGTCAGGTGGACCACCTTCCCGAGTCCCATAGAGTGTTGGCGCTCCGGCCAGCAAGTGGTCAGCGACTAGCCAATTCGGAGAACAGTATGCACACCTTACACTGCTGTTGGCGTGGCGCATAGGGGTGGACCGGAGTCGTTGTACCCGTATCAATCCCAAATGTGGGTGTTAACAGTGGACCGAGTAGCGGCTCGAGTACACCACATCAGAATAGGTGGTGACGCCGCGAAGGTTGTGCTTGCAGTCCTCCTGTACGTCAATGTAAGGCGAGATGTCCGGTCCACCGGCGAAGAAGTCCACAGTGGTGCTGAGCTTGCCTTTGCGTCGCTTCTGCTGCAGCGAGAACTCTTTCAGTTGCACCACAAGATACGTGGGAACTCCTGGCTCAGGACGTACTTAGAGCACTTCTGGAGCTTTTGGCACGTGGAGCGCGTTGACTTTTCGCCAGCGTCAAGCACCTTTTCCCTGGTGAAAAGGTCAAAGTAGGCTTGCGATTGCACCTGATCAGCCTTGGACGGGATCAGCTCGCTCAGGCCCAAGCACAGGTTGAATTTCACGAACCGTGCACAACAGAGTTAACTTCAGCTGTAAGACAAACAGATCTCCAAATTTGGAGTTCTTCAGGGACGAAAAACACTTCCTCCAGACTTCCATTAACGTCTGATTAGCACTGAGGCTCCCGTCGATATCGTTGGTCGTCGGCTTCGGTGGGGCGGTGACGCGGTGCACGTCCTTGTGCAAACTTCCAGCAGGTATCTGGGAAACCCCCGCTCGTCCTGCTGCTGATAGACCATGGCTCGGACCGCAAACCGCTTGAGCTCTGCCTTGACAGCAGCTACTCAGGTCGCATATTAACGTGATGAACACTCTGATGAGTGTGCCCTTCGTGGCGGACCGCTCCGATGAGTGCGTTTTTCATGACGGATCGTTCTGATGAGTGCACCCTTCATGACGGAACACTCTGATGAGTTCGCCCTTCGTGATGGAACGCTCTGATGAGTGCATCCGTCATGACGGATCGCTCCGACGAGTGCACTTTTCATGACGGACCGCTCTGATGACTGCGCTTTTCATGACGGACCGCTCTGATGAGTGCGCCATTCATAGTGGAACGCTCTGATGAGCGCACCCTTCACAGTGGAACGTTCTGATGAGTGCGCCCTTCATGACGGACAGCTCTGATGAGTGCGCTCTTCATGACGGCCCGCTCTGATGAGTGCATCCTTGATGACGCACCGCTCTGATGAGTGCGCCCTTCATGACGGAAGCGTTTATGTTGATGCCTCTCAAGCACTCGTCCCGCAGGGCATGTCATGTAGGGCGTGGGCGTCGATTGGACATCGCAGCAGCGCGTTTATGAAGCACATCGAGCGGTCGTGCGGCAGGCCACGCTTTAGCGCTGCCACCTTTGCTGGGGCTCACGACCCGTGGACAGCTCAGCAGCCAGGCGGCCAGACCCACCTGCAATTGATTGTGAATAAGTCTGGTTAGACCTCCCAATATCAGACCCAAAATGCTCGAAATGTTCATTATGATTGCGGCACTTGCGCATGCGACTGATGTGCTTCAAGTGACGTAGCTTTGAGGGGTTGATGTCATCATAACAAATCAGACTTTGCTCATGCAGTTGTTATGGCCCGTTCCTCATAAGGCTATATTTGTAATCCAGAACAGAAAGACGGTTTCGGAAGCTGCTTTCCGATTTATTACTGGCACAGCTGTACGTTGGACAGTGTGGAGATCTAGTGATTTGTGGACGGTGCAGTTACACACGCAGCCCGCTAAGCTTCACCTCAGTGTTTGCTCTGACTGCTAAGATCTCACTTCAGTCCTGAGGGACACTCCCAAACCGGTGCTCCTTGTGAAATCATCAAAGCATGCTCCTCGCTCGTGTACGTATGACTGGCTGCACACAACAGTTCGCACACCAGCAGATTCCGTTGCCAACGGCGGTTGAAAACTATATCTGGTAAACCACAATGGGCACAAAAACTGAAATTTACGGCGAAGACCATGCCTATCAAATGTGATAGCGAAGCGCTCAATAAATCATGCTACCTAATGCTAGCAACCACATGGCTGCGGGCCTACAGGTTGACTTGCAGGATTGCCTGCCCAAACAGTGACTGACGGGTCGGGCTGGGCCGGGCTCGGTCGCAAAGGCTTCAAAATGTGTGGTTAGTTGACGTTAACACTCCCTGGAATGACAGATTTGCTCGTAAATAGATATTCGGCTGTATCATTTTTGGGTTTGACGGCACTGCTGTGGCTTCCAAGACACGAATTGGGGAGTTAAATAGTTGAACATCTTGAATCGCCGCAGTCCTGAAACCAGTCATATGCTGCATATTCTTATGTATTCCGATCGGTTTGCGCGGGTGATAATGAGCTGGATGAAATAGGCTCTGCTTAGTACTTTCTAGGATTTAGCAAAGATTTAGTGTGTCTCAAGCCAAATACCCGAACTGTGCTGTTGCAGCTCACCAAAAAGCTTTACCAGTTTTGCAAATAGCTTTATCAAATATTTGCTTGTGTGTGTGTGTGTTCTTTTTTAGCGAGAAAGACCTTCGGGGGATCTGTTGCCGTGCCTATCAGGCGCCAACACAGCCACCTTGTGTCTTTGGTCAGCCGCCTCCCATCTTCCGCCTCCCATCTTCATACTTGACAACCGGATGTGTCTACAAGACACATTTTGTAGCGATCCGCTGGTGACTCAGGTGACACCGTAGTGGCAGACTTGGTGACAATATTTTGCCTGGCACATGACATAATTGGAAATGCCCAAGATTATAAACCTTAGAGGGACACGCTGGTTGGGGCGGCCCAGCGGGTCGGCAGTCCACAGCCAAGCCAGGTGGCGAGTCGCGAGAAGAGCTTGTCGGATTGGGTGGGTGAATTAACACGGAGACCTTTTCACGGCGCTTGCGGTCGCTGCGGTCCAACGTCATCCGATGGCATGACGTCATAGTTCTGGCATGACGTCACGGAATGCTGCGGTCGCTTCAGTCACACCAATCAGCGTCGAGTGTTTCCGTGACATCAAGCAATGACATGACGTCACCATTTTCAATGACGTCACGGAATACGTCACACTTCTGCGGTCGCTGCGGTCGTTGGAAAACAACCGCAGACGAATCCGCGGCATAATCCGACGCGCTTAAGACCGCTCGCCCTCGGCTTTCATGAAATTTTGTGGGCAGCATCAGTTGTGTGCACAAAGCGCATTGACTTGGGATATTTTAGTATCACTGGCAGCCGTAGTTTGAAATATTCATTCTCATGCTCCTAGAGGGAAAACCCACGCATGGGATCCGTTTCGCACGAACGCCACGTTTGAATTTCTGACGACCACAGAAGCGTTCAGGACATAAATCCCTTGCATCACACTCAGACCGGGTGTGATGTCATTCAAGGACCGCATAGCCAGAGTTAAGTCGGGCAGCTGCAGACCTGCGGACGACGAGTCGACAGATGCCCGACGGCTTGGTCGCCGCTGGCCCTGTGGGAAAACCCATGGGACCGGTACATAGTGACCAACAGTTCAGGTTGAGGGGTGTGTGCGAACGATTGAAAAATCACAGTTACGAGAGCACGGTTATCGGGACGGACGGCCACAACGCCGCATATATATATATATATATATATATATATATATATATATATATATATATATATATACGTGTGTGTGTGTGTGTGTATGCATATGTATATTACACATAATTCCACAGCACATCACGAGTTGTTGCTTTCTGTCATAACAGTGTTTAGTGGTGACAGCACCATTTGTTCACTGGAGGGACGGAGGGACCACTCCAGTGCCGGCACAAGTCCCCTGGGGCAGCTTAGGCACTGAAACAGGGCCTTGCCATCCTCGCAGATACATGAATATGGTCTGTACATGTTTCTCCGTGGTCTTAGCATTATGAAGTTCTCAATAGGCGCTGAGTCTATGAATTGGGTGCACTGTTCACTCATATAACCGCTACAGCATTGGCATTGGCCAGCTTGAAGTGCTTGTGGTGGTGCCAAGTAATTAGGCCTAATGTAGCGATTGCTGGCCGAGATTCTGGCCGATTACCTATCCTAGACAAGTATTTTAGCCAAAATGCCTTGCCTTAGGCTGGGTCAGACAGGCCTTAGTGTCTTATTTTTGGTGCGTGGCCAGGTCATGCTTTTATTGGGATGAATCCAGGTAAATTTTTACTTAGATGATGTTATGAAACATGCATGATATTGAAAGGCATATAACAAATTTCGATGGTTGCCTAGATGATATAGGTCTAGATACTTTGCAATTATTAAGTGCGTTGAATCAAGTTATAACAAACGAAGTTTCATCGTAATCTGACGTTATCAAATAGTTTCCAAGAGATGCTCACGTAAGCAATGAAGTTTTAGTAGGACAATGCCTAAAATTCCGTGATGGAAGTGCGGCCAATGGATAATTAGCGGACATGAAAGGTATTTTGGGTCCATTACTTTCGTACAGAATCGCAGGCGCCTGCTTCAGTCTCAAGCCGGGTTCATAAAGCCCCCCTCCGTTCCCCTCCGCCCCCCCCATCACCCGACGCCCCAGTCCGCATTCACAGGACTTGCATTTATCAAGACAATAATTGCGAATCTGCGTGATAATATTTTTTATTAGTCATAACATGAAACTCAAATATCTTAAGATGGTATAGGGATGTGTATGATTGGCAACTCACAGGCGGGGGACGGGTTTGGCGAACAATCAACGGGTCGGGTGGTTCGGGTAACGAGACCTCTACCCATGGAGGCCTCAAGGGCCGTGCGGTGTGCGTCGCCGGCGGTAAACAGAGGGGCTCATTACGGCCGGACGGCGCCGGGCCGGGGCCGACCAGCTGCAGTACATACCGGCCGGCACTGAGGTCAGCCGTGCCTGCGCCGGCGCCGGGCCGGCCGGCACGCGGCCCAGGGGCAGGGGAGCCGGCGCGCAGCACCGGGCGGCGGTCGCGCGCCCGGCCCATCTCTCGAAGCAGCACTGAGGTCAGCCGTGCCTGCGCCGGCGCCGGGCCGGTCGGCACGCGGCCCAGAGGCAGGGGAGCCGGCGCGCAGCACCGGGCGGCGGTCGCGCGCCCGGCCCATCTCTCGAAGCAGCACTGAGGTTGCACCACGCCAGTGCGCCGGCAGCTAGCAGGCAGCTTGAGAGCTTTTGGATACTGGATACAGAGAATGCGTGTAGTTCAACCGCAGAATATCCAAAAACGAGTGCAAATTATCGCCGCCATTAAGGACGCAGCATTTCGCGGCAGCTGACACCGGCCGTGGGTCAAGACATCGCGACATCGAGCCGCTACCTTTCAGTACCTCTGCCCGGGACGACGCTGCCAACTGCGCCACTTGCGCGGCTGCGTCGCAGATAGCGGCACGCTTGCACAGCGTCAGCAGAGGCGGCCGCCAGGCTGCGTGTGCCGGCGGAGCAGTACCGCTCCCGTGTGTGCCGTCACTGCCGGCACCGCGCTTCGCCTGGGTTATTCATAGCGGTGCTTTAGCGCGGCATGAGCTTTAAACAATCGTAAACTAACATCCTTTAGCGTCAGCCTCCGTGCACGTGGCCGGCCGGGGATAGGGCCGTCGACGACAGAGGCGCCGCGTGCGACCCGGTGACCTCCGTCCACGTCACCGGTGGAGGGGAGGGGACGGGTGTTCACCCCGGCAGCGGCGGCACCAAAGCGCGCCGCCGTTGCCGGTGTTGGTGGCCCGTGCGGCACCGCAGTCGCCGCCGGCCGCCGAAACAAAGGTCCGGCGTCCGGCACAGGTGGCGAGCAGGCGCCGGCCGGCCGGCTCCGGCGGCGGCCAGCAGCCGGCACAACAGGCCCGCCCCGCCCACAGGTCTCCCGGCGCGATGCCAGCCGGCCGCTGGGCGGACAAAGGCGCCCGGACGCACCTGGGCGCCGCCGCGCGCCGACCGCCAGGGCGCCGCGCCCGCCCGTCGCGGCCGCCGCGCAGTCTGGTCAAACGAGCGCGCCACGCGGTCTGCGCGCACAATGGCGCGGCGGAGGCGAGCCTCGTGTGGCTCCGTCCTCCCGGTTCCGCCGACACCAGGATAGAACTGACACCCATCCATCCCTACCCCGCACTTCCGGCGAGGGCCGGGAGGGGCGGGGGGGGGGGGAGCGCCACGCTGTCTCAAGGAGAGGGGCGGTGGGCGCGAACCTGATCCTCTGCCGTTAGACGTTGGACGCTAATGGGCACCTCGCACACCTGGAGGCTTGGGGTTATCCCCTGTGAGTCGCCGTGAAAATCCCCCTGAGCCCGCAGGTAGAGGTCAAAGAGACGGATTTGGGGGTTTCGGCGGCGTCCGGTAGGTCGTAGTCTACGGACCTGGCTTCCAGGTAGCGCCGAGGGTGGTTTGGATCACGCTTGGACTGCGGACCCGGGGAGGGGTGCGTACTGACACCACAGGCGGCGTGCATGGATTACCCAGAGTGTCAGGCGGTGATGGAGCACCGTCGCGAGCCGTCCGCTGCTGGGTGCTCACCTTTACCCGCCGCTTTGACGCGCCTGGGATTCGTCTTAAGGTCGGGCTGCATTAGCGTCCACGGGTGAAACGTCGTCAAAACAGGCGCGAGGCCTCCGCGTAATGACATTGGCGGACATTCGATTACGGTTGGCATAGGTGGCTGATTCCGGCAAGGAGCGATGAAGCTTAACGAAAAGTAGCTCTGAATTATACACATGTTCAGAGAAGCACGCAAGTTGTCCCACATTCCCATGTGTGTAGCGCTGATAATTACCTAACCAACCGTCAAAACCTAGCAGCACCCCAGATTACAAGCGTCGGAAAACAGCCATTATCATTGTTTGTGCTCTGGGGGTGCGTCGACTACGCCGGCCATATCGCGCCTTCAGAAAAATTACAACAGTGAGCGCCTGTTACCAGACGAGACATGGGAGAGATCCGAACAAGTGTGTCATAGTGAAACTTTCGCGTCATCTAAAGCGCTGGCTGCCCTGAACATTTTACCGGCAGCGGCACCTGTAAGGCGTGACGTGGCCTCGACTGGCACGAGATGGACGTGAGCAGCTGGCGCCACGGGCGGCAGATTGGCACTTCCGGCAACACTCGGGGAAGAACACAGCACAGGAAGTGCCTCAGTAATCGGGCGAGGGGCGCGCAGGGATTTCGCTGAGGTGGCCACGAGAGAAGGTGCGGCATTAGCACCCCGCCGCTAATGGTCAAATATGTTCGCCGGGCTCAGCAGTACATTCCAAACACCCCGTCAGATTCTGCACATCCTGTACGGTGCATACCACACTAGAGTGCGGCAGTCGCTAGCACCAGGTCAGCATTGCGTGTCAGATGGATAAACAGCCACCTCGTTATAAACAAGCAAAAATCGAATTTCCCGCGCGCATCATGGATGTAGGGTCTGGCACTCCATCATAGTATTAGTAACGTTCTGCATGGGATAGCAATGGCATCGCCTGACATCCTGCTCTGACCTAATGTTGTCCTGCGGAGAAAAATTCCAGGCTTGTCGTGCGGGTGGAGAGCATGCAATGCCAGCAAACTTTGCACACAGCAGAACGGGTTAGCAAGGATTTGTAGTTTCCAGCGTCTAATTCAGGTCTGGATGCGTTACGCTGTCTTTGTACTTACGAGCACCCCGGCCCTGGATGACTCAACCAGGATTTGCAATTGCCGGCTTCTATGGGCGTTTACGGTACGTGACTGCAAAAGCCCGTTGTGATACAGTGAGCGTCCGCAGTAGCATCAGAAAGCTAAATGTTAACGGTGGTCACGGTTTGTAAGGATTCTCCATAGCGCTGGACAACGAGCTATACTAGGCTGACCTGAAAAGCGGTTCTTGCTATTTCTGCGTGACAACCTCAAGGCCGTGAGTCGGTGGTCAATCTCGAAGCCTCCGAGTCGTGGATGATCGAACCAGAATGAATATGACGTACCAATGCGGACCTAAATGACACCCGGGAGTGATCACCGGAGTAGAATTGGCTCAGTTATCGACCTAGCGGCGCGCAGGAATTTCTCCAGGGCGATCACAAAAGAAGGTGTGGCGTTGGCAGAAGGCACGGTATTAGCGGATAAAGGCCCGCAGACTCAAGTTAGGAGACAAGGACCATGTGTGCTTACAATTCTGGCATAGTTGTTCCCTTGCTCGCTGGGTACTGAAGCATGCGTATGCGACAATGGCATATGTGATGCATTTAAATTCGTAATGGATAGTAACTCATATCACAAATGCAGGTGTGTATCCGCTCCTGATAGCCACAAGGATGCTTTTCCGAATTCCGGCGTTTGATGTCACTTTTACCGTGGGTTTCCGAAGCTTGATGTTAAGATCAAAAATCATTTTTTGGGGCACGGGCGCCCACATTTTAAATGACACCACTGCTGGAAGACGAGTAGGAAAGTATGCGTTACATCATTTTACTATTTGAATGCCTTGATGGATGTGGAAAACACGCGGACATGTTGCGTGTTTTCTGTTCTGTTCGGAATTAGTGAGCACTTGGAACGAATTAGGAGAAGCATGTTGCCTTCGGTTAAATGAACTCTTCAAGCAGGTCCCTGAATCTTAGCCCGCCAGATTGTCAGTGTATTTTTATACGCCATTTATCTCGAACAATGTTTATGGCAAATTTCTGTCTGGTATCTGCTAGTTATCAGCCACTTTAAAGTAAATTTCCCATTGAAATGAGGTCCAGTAGCCCACCTTCAGCTGACTGAGCCTACCAAGCGAATGGGCGAGAAAACGAACTGCCAGGGCTACTGACACAATCCCAGTGCTCCAGTTTCCACGGCGGGTTTTACCGCAGTTGATCACTGGGTCCTGTTCACCGCAGTTCATGGTTCATGGCTCCTGCCAAAGATTCATCTCCAGCCGGGAAGTGGGGCTGGGTAGCAGATGGCGCCGGTGGCAGGTGTTCTGAGTCAGCCAGCCCAGATGAGATGAGTGGCAGGCTCAGGCTCCGGCTGTGCCGGAGTTCCGCCATCGCAGCTCACACATCGTGACGCTCGTATCAACTGTCCATCGACCAGCTCAGAAGCTCACTGCAGCAGTGATCAACGGCTGGCTACCACAAATACGCTGCTGCATTCGATGATTCTGACGAATGTGATAGAAAAAAGGACAGGAAATTTTCTTACGCGAAACGATGAAAGGTCGTATTTGGCGACAAGGTCTCCAGCCGATAAATCGTGTGTTTCTCTTCCACTTAGTATGATTGTTGTAATTGCTTACATCATTGTGATGTAAGCATTTAAGCTTAAAACTGACCAGTAATAACCTTCGCTCTGATGAGGAGAGGTGATGCAACTCCCCCCCCCCCCCCCTCCCCCACGTCGATAGTTTTTCAAGATACTTCTCCGGTATGCTGCGTAATCGCGCCCTATGGGCCATCTATTGCGTGTGTTTTAGAATAAAAACCATGTTTCTAGCTTTTCTGCTTTCGGAGCAGCAATGTTTTTTTTAGGAACACTGCACGGCAATCCACGGTCAGAGCGGGCGGCGCACCGTAACCGACGATACCTCAGAAAGCCCACGGGGCCGACAGTTTTACCTTAACGAAGCCATTTATCATAAACTTATGTTCAAAGGCATAAACATATACACCATGACACTCCAAATTGAACAAGAAATGAGCCTACTTAATTTTCGTGCCACCACAAGGCATGGTCTCGTATGTATGCTGTTGTGAAGCTGAAAAGTGTGATTTCTAGAAAATCTTCCTTTAGCCTGCCATAGCGGGGTCAATCATTAAGCCAACTTCATCAAAACTAGTACAAATCGCGAGATGTTGTTGGGCCCAATCCATTCGCATTTTCGCCAAGCCCTATCTTTGTTAGGTTGGAACCAAGATGGGATTTACATCAGCCACCTATCAGTCCGTGTGCGTCCGTGTCCGTTTTATGAAAAACGGTGAATCAGGGCGAGGGTTAACTGCCTATTTCTTTCAGCAAAATGCGTGTTAACGTGTTCATGTGATTCTTAACATAAAACAGATGCACGAAGTGTGGTAATATGCTGAAAAAGGCACGTAGTCCGTAAATGATACATGTCATCATTTTGTTATCACCAGCAGCAGCAGCATCGTTCTCATCATATATTCTTACATCCTCCGCAAAGGTTTTTCTGGGCAAGGTCTCAGGTACAGACAGTTATAAGTATACGCAAAAAGTGAACGAAAGGATTAAGAACGCAGAGTAAGAGATCCAGTTTCCTCGCTTGTTTGGCTGCCAAGCGCTCCCCATCATCGTACCAAATCCCGACACAGTGCCAGTACCGTCTCGCACTTCCCTGGGCGCCTCGTCCGGCAGGCGAAAGCCGACGGGTATGCTCCGTAAGAGCAAGATGGGGGTGAAGCAGGCCTACCACAGGGCTCGGGTTTACCTGACGAACACGTCTGCAGATGAAGCAGGCCTACCACAGAGCTCGGGTTTACCTGGCGAACACGTCTGCAGGTGAAGCAGGCCTACCACAGAGCTCGGGTTTACTTGGCGAACACGTCTGCAGTTTGTGTTCGCAGGACAGCAGGTCTTTCAGACAGGTCTGTGTGTGTGTGCGCATTATGCAGCGGATGGTACAACATGACCAGGTCTCGCTCGGCAACAGGATTGTCTACTTTTATAATTTCAGGTCAATGAGATCAGCATTATCATACTAACGATGTCAGCATTTTGAAATCATTGGGCTGCAAACATGTAATTTGACGAGCCAAAAGGTTCAATCAGCTAAATGATGAACTGCAAAATGGCGACAAAAAAGAACGGCAGCGTGCGAAAATGGCAAAAAGCTAAATGGTGGACTGCCAAATAGCGACGTGTCATAAAGTCGACACGTCAAAATGGTGACCGGCTAAATGGCCAACTTCATAATGGCAAACAGCTTCAAGGTAACTGGTAAACTGGTTTTGCTGGAAAAATAGTGGCGTGGGAAAATGGAGACGTACCAGAAGGACGAAAAGAGAAATGCTGGCAGGGAAAAACGTGACAGCTTTAAGTGTTAGGCGAGAAACCATCATGTTCTCCATGGCCACATGATGTGGGGAATTACTATTCGATCTCCATGACCACTACATCTAGTATCGCTCTGCCGAAAAATGGTTCCTGTTTCTCATTTTCTTTTTCGGCGACTGGCCAGCGCCGCCGCGCCACAGTGATTACCACGGCAGCAATAGCTCTCACTATTTCCGCACTCAGTCCCGAACCTCTTACCAATACTTGCCAAAATACATGACCTCAGTACATTCAACTAACAAGCGGTTTCAGACGGTGACAGGTCAAAATGATTTCCGCTACGGCGTAACGAATCCGAATATTTAGCTCTGATAGACCCTGTACCACCAGATTTGATCAAGCCAGCCAGCTGGGTAGCCAGCAGGCATTTTGGAATTTTGCGGTTTTCCA
Organism: Pollicipes pollicipes; assembly: GCF_011947565.3. Classification (NCBI taxonomy): domain Eukaryota; kingdom Metazoa; phylum Arthropoda; class Thecostraca; order Pollicipedomorpha; family Pollicipedidae; genus Pollicipes; species Pollicipes pollicipes. The sequence goes on along the minus strand of NW_023596420.1, from coordinate 15,976,817 downwards.
ATGTCGTCATTTATTCAAACGTAATTCAGCAGCAGTTCGCTTTTTAGCCGGTCACCAATTGAGCACGTCTACGTTTTTGTGCGTCGCCATTTTGCAGTTCGTCATTTATCTGTTTGTCAATTTGGCATGTCGGCTTGTCGAGTTGTTAATATTTCGACTTTTTATAGTTAATTGTTTATTAGCATCTGTGACATTTTTGTGCGCCGGCTTTTTTACTTGCCGCCGTTTCGCGGTCGCCATTTAGCGACCAAAACAAGGCTATTTGTCAAGCGGCATTTTCGAACTTTTGTCGAAAAAGGAGAAAAATGTGAACTTCAATGCAACGTAGCAGCATTTCAGCATAAGAGAGACATCCCATTGTCTTTTCTGGTGTGTTAGGACGTGCGCAACGTGTCGATCAGTTAACTTTCAGGCCGTCATCAAGGGTCATGCAGTCCTGAGAAGGACTGGATGATGTTTAGCTTTCAGCCATGCATGCGCCACAACCCGAATTCTTTCCTTGGCATTGCTAGGACACGAACCAGGGTTATCTGATTGCGAGTTCAGTGCTCTACCAATTGAACTAACCAGGAAGAACAGCGCAGGGAAGGACGGCGCCGGCGAGCAGACCCGCCCGGTGAGCTCAGTTGGCGCAGCACCGGCCTCGTAATCAGCAAAACCCTAGTTCGAGTCCCAGCAATTCCAAGGAGAAAATTCGGGCTCGGAAAATTCGGTGAAGCCCCTGCAGACCCTCTGAGATGGTGACGGCTCAGCTTGGCCCTGAACCAATGTCCGCACACATCACACCAGCCCAGCTTGTCCAAGGGTCGGCCGTGATGGACGCTGTCAGACGCGTCAGCTGTTGTGAGGCAGTCGATCTACTCTCGGTCCATGTTGATGGCGAGGTAGCTGACAGAGTCCGATATCGCAGACTTCTTGCATTGCCCTGGCTGAAGTCCATGCTTCTGGTTACAAAGGATCCCGCCAGATGGCAAGCAGCGCACCAGCGGGGCACGCGTCACGCTCTCAGAAAAGTTGGCCTCGGTGGACAGGATCGTTACGGGGCGAAATCCACCACGCGTGGCTTCACATCTGGATTTGAACATGGGGACCACGGTTGCGACTTGCCATTCTCCGGGACCACCGCTGGACGTGGTGGAGATGTTAATCACATTGCCATTGGGGATGGCTGAAGGGGGGTGAGGGTGCGAGTGGAGGACATCGCCAGCCAATCGCGACAGGCTTGGTAGTGATTCGGTCATCTCCGCACACAGCCATTGACGACATGCATTTTAGTGCTCCCTACAGCTAGGGTAAGGAGGCAGGGTGCCCTCGGAACGTACCACTCACAACACAAGGGGAGCCGGCCGGCGGGGGGGGGGGGAAGGGGGAGTAACGTTCAGCCTGTAGCCCAGTCGCTACGTCAGACCCGACCGTCGCAGATGGTGGTTCAGCCAATCGTCCCAGGTCTTGGTACGTTTGCTTCGTACGGTAGCACCAGATCAACCTTTGGATCTGATCAATAGGCACTGCACGTCCCTACGTGCGGTTTTACGCAATTGAGTGAACGACGATTAAGGTTAGATGACCTGGCTCGATTCTGTGAGCTTTTCCTCGCTTTCCGCTTGCCAATGTACGCTTCACGAGCCGCGGTGCATGGGTAAGCGGCGTTCTTAGCACGCGCGAGGTCAAGTCCCCCATACTCGTCTACAATGCACAGCTAATGGACACCGTAGTTATATGAGACTACAGGTGATTAACGCCACCTCAGAGGATCGTGTTACATCCGAAGCGAAATGTCAGCGGTCGGTACGGCGTGTGTGCTGGTCGGGTTTCTTATCACGCCATACATTTGCTAAGAGTGATCTATAGCCTGTCGTGGACGCCAGCTGCGAAGTCCATGGCGTTACGAACTGTTACAGCATAGCTCGGTTTGGGATTTGCGCAGAAATAACCGAATGATACTGCATACGCATAGACACAACAAGATTGGCTGAGATCATTAGGAACAAAATAACGCTGTATGACCTTTCCGAGCGGAGAGAAATGCATCGTCCATTGGGCGAGCTTAAGACAAACCATCCGTGCGCGCGTCTATCCCGACCGGACCCGGGGCGGCAGGAAGGGAGGGCCGTCCGCGCCGAGGGGGTGAGGGGGAGGGGTGAGCACACCTGGACTCCCTCTGCCCACCTGCGCCGGCCCGGTATGCGGCACCGCCCACCGCCGCTAAGGCCGCTTGGCCGGGGCCGCAACGCACGGCTGTGGCCCTTGGCGGCGTCCGGCGGGCGCGCAGACTGCTCGGCTCCGGCGGCGGCCGCAGGCGAAGCGTGCGCGGCGAGGAATCCCGGCCGGCCGGCCAAAAAACGCCGCGGACGCCGCTTCTTGCGTGGCGGAGGGCTGGACCGGTCCAGTGCAGCCGGCCCCGGCCCGCCCCGGCGGGCACGCCGTCTGGCATTGGGCCGCATCGTCGGCCGTCAGCGCGGGACCACGCCGTCTGGCATTGGGCCGCATCGTCGGCCGTCAGCGCGGGACCACGCCGTCTGGCATTGGGCCGCATCGTCGGCCGTCAGCGCGGGACCACGCCCGCCGCGACCTGCGGCAGGTCAGGTCAGGGAACGCCGCTGACCAGCTGGCGCCGCTGACTGGTGCCTGCCACCTCGCGGCGCTGACGAGCTGGGGGCACGGACTGCGCCGGGGGGGGGGGGGGGGCGCAGTCTCTCGCAGTGTGCTGGGGCACTCTGGCTCTGAAACAGCTGGTGTGTGAACTCACGCTGCTGCATGAATGCCCTCCATCTCTCCCGCCCACTTTTCGAGAGGAGCACCTGATCGTGGCAGGTGTCACTGGCCAGGAGTGACTGATCGGGTTCAGGGTTCACCCCTGCCGTCGTCACCGACCAGCGGGCGTCTGCAGCTGCTCCGCGTCACGGCCTCGAGACAGTAGAGACGACCCATCGCCTCCATCAGGTGCGCATGGGCTGACATGGGCCATCATGGAGCGTGCTTTTGCTTGCACGTGTCATGCAGGAGACAGCAGCGTCATTTGGGATGTGCCACCATCGCTCGGAACCGCCTGACCGCGATTAATATAAATGTATCAAAGCGTAAAGCCTTGATGTTTAGTCAGGCTGCGCTCAGTTTCCACTTTAAATACACCACTTACGCCACTGCTCCACTAAGATAAAAGCAATGAGCAACAGTTCAGAATGCTATAAGAATAGTGTTCTTAACAAAGCTCCATCTCCGGAGGCTGCGTTCTGTTTCTTCTTCTTATTTTGATAGAGGTGCCTAGATTGACGTCTTGGGACTTATGCCTAAATCCTTTTGCTTAATTTAAGCCCTCGTGATGTTTAACACATTTGAAATACAATAGCACAAAAACAACCACTCACCATAGGAAACAGCACATCACCAGCACGTCTCCGGGTCAGACTGTCTGTCACCAGGCCACCAGTAGTGCTCCAGAGATGCTGATGCTGCACCAACGTGGCAGTCAAAGAAGCATCTCTGCCAGCCAGCACCATCTGGTCTCGGAGCCGGACTATCGTCATAGCGAAAACCTCCAGGACAAACGTGCAGCACCAAACATTTCTCCTCACACTGGACATCCGAGCCTCTGCGAAGCACATAGGGAGGAAGCTCCATAGAGCGCATCGGCGGCGCGTGCAGTGTACCTGAAGAAGTCGCGGCGGGCCTCGATCGGCAAACAGAGACTTCAGCGCGTCTGGTGGCTAATGCACCGATGTTGTACAGGACTCGCTCATGCCCGTCCGCATAAGCTAAAAACATTTGATGCACACTTGACGAGGCTTCCATTCAGAAGCAGTACAGCACGTGTTGCTCCACCTGTTCGGATCAAGCCGAGCCGTCGCCCGCAAGAAAGCGGCTAAGTAACTGCGCCGTGTTGCAGAGACGCGTGCCCGACTTCAGCGTTGCGTGCTCGCCGGCACATTAAACGCCGGAGTTCGTGTCACGACTGAGAGGATTTTGGTCCAGCACTCGAGGCTTGAGCCAAAAGCTCATACCAGGTGTTCTTATCGTTTGAACTGATAAACTGAACGCTGTAAACAGGCCATATATGGCATCGCTACCGCATTTCTATTCTACTCTTGACCTGAAAATGCATGAGCCTGCACCAATGATGGCGCTGACTGCAGCTTTTGGAAGGCCTGACGACACGGCCGAATCGCGCAGATCGGGCTTTTTCAATGCCGTTCTTTTAATGTTCCCTCGCCTTTGAGAGTCATCGCGAGAGCCAATCGAAGGCCGTTGTGCCTGGAAATCGTCTTCATAAACGCCGGATATGAACGACTTGACAGTGATATTTGGCTTGGCCTTGATCGCGGCATGGCGAATTAAATGCAGGATTTGAATGGCATTATTATGGTGTCATCGGTGCCTGGATGACCTTGAAAAAGTCGCCCGAAAACATCTGCACATCTTCGCAGGCATGTGGTTCAGAACCTACAGGGATCTAGGTCTTAACAAGAGCAATGCTTTAAACTGCACCGAATTATCTTTAAGGTGGCTATTTCAGTTCAAAACCCCATGCAAATGTGGAACACTGCCTTAAAGCTGGTGTAACACCGGGATCTAAAAGCAAAGATTTGCCCTCTTTTAAAGCTCACGATACTGTAATGACCAAAACTGAGGTTCATCGATGGGGTGTTTTCATACAAAGAATGCCTCGCTTTCATTCTGATGGAGCGTATAACAGCGCTGATGACTTACCTACAGACGTTTTAAATCACAACGTTTATATCGCAAATCGCAAGTTTTATCTCTGGGATAATCGGAAGCCACGTGCATGCTGTTTGCATTATGAGTTCAAAGTTTGTTACGCTGAATTATTGACTTTTAATATACCAGGAAGTAATGATTAAATTACTTTATCGTTCGCATATTCGTTCTATTGACAGTACTCGGCGCTTCAAGCTGGGTTCATGATTAAATCATGTGCTCTGAGGGCACTGGCCTCAATAATAATAGGGAAAAGGTCAGATCAATTGATCTGATCGTGAGCCGAGCTTCAGATATGGAGCACTGTCAATATAACCAGCGCTTGCACTATGACGTTGTTTAACCATTGCCTCGTGGTGTTCTGAATGCCGACAACTAAGCACAAAAATTGTGAAGTCATAACGCCGAAAACCAGGAGCTGAAGGCGTTTCCCTTTGATATTCAGTGTTGCTTGCCGTTATTTTCCAGGTTCGTCGCTTATTTATCGGTGAGGTCGCCTGTCCTATGTCGGTGAGCCAGAAAAAGAACTGTGGGAATTGAAGGAGAAACGGGAGTGAAAGGTGGGTGGCGAACGTTGGAGATTAATTTCCAGAGCTATTTGCTAGTTTCGTGGTCTTGAAAGCCGCTTATTTCGTAATGACCGCGTGACAATTCCTTCACTTCCAAGCCGCTATGATATGTATCCAAACGGCTCAGAGTTTGTGCCAGGCGCGCGTTGGAGTATCTAGAGCGGTAACGGTAACCATCATTATTGAGCTTTTCAGCACAGTTGGCAGCAGAAGACAATTTTTGGTGTCAAAATCGCTTCTTTCTCGGATCATAGAAAGAAGCGATTTTGTTGAAGTCCGAGATGCATCACCCCGGGTCCCTGCTAAGTCACCAAATTTGTCCTTCCAAAGAGAGAAACACATAATGGTAGGAAGCCATGTTGCGGCCCCAATGCATGCTAGAAATTCGGACTCTGCCAAGGTTGTTCCAGCCTCAGTTCAGACCGCGTGACCGGTGGGGTAATGTCCGTGCAACAGGTTGTCGATTAGCGAGGACGACGGCCTCAAATATATTTTGCGAGCAAAATGACGTGGGAGCTCGTGCCGAAAATGTGAGAACGCAACAACCTATGTACAGTTTTAACAAGTGTTGATAGCGTTTCTACTTGTGGTTAGTATATTTTGCTAAGCGCACAGTGATTTGGGCCAGATCTTTATCTATGTGGGAGAATCACAAATCTTATATTTCTTTTTCGTCCTCACCAGTTGAAACATTCTGTTACCAAGCCCTGTCCAAAGCCCATTTATCGGCAGTAAGGCACGAAAGGCACGAAACATAAGGCTCTGAAGTGGGCGGTGGGCGAAATGGAGTGCATGCACTACGCTCAGGCACTACGAATAGCCAATTTGCGATGTGTCAGAGAGGCGGGGCAGGCGCGCTGCGCCGGTCGGCTGGCACGCGAGCACCTCCGCGAGTGAGGCAGCAGCTGGCGGCTGCTGTCCGATGCCGCGCGCCAGCTGCTGCCTCTACTGTCAGTTGTTTACTGATGCCGGTTAAGACCAGTTAGGGTACGTGGGTCGAATGGAGCCTACGTCTTCACGCGTCGCCCTGCGGCTGACCGTCATTGAACGATCGGGCCGTAAGTTTCGACCGAGGAGCATCGGCCTGCAGCCTTCACCTCTGACTTTCGAGATATCAGACGGCCTTGGGTCGACAGGTGTGACCGCAAAGCGATAAGTCGCTTTCGGGATTTATCGCCAGTGCTAGCGTTTCTGGCTGTCGGCCTCGTGCCAGGAGGGATACGTACCTGTAAGCGGGGGCTCTTTGGCGGCGTGAAACAGTGTCGTTCGTGGGTGGCCACGGTCCGCTACTCCGCTACTCCGTTACGTTGCAGAATTAGTTTTTCAGTGGGGTGTACCAAACTCGTTACTTTAAAAGACCTGATGGCTATTGCTACTTCAGCAATGTGTTGCTTGATAACAATTAAGTCGTTTTCCCTGTTATTCCATTTGCTCCGTTACTTCTGGTTTTCAGACACAGATGTTACAGAATAATGTCGCCGGCGAAGAAAGCAAGCCATATTTGGGCATGTTTTGTGCGCCGCTTTCTGAAAACATATAGGGCATAGCTAACTATTGCAAAGATTATGAATTTGAGCCACAGGAAAGGGTTCAGATGAGACCATACACAAATATACGAGCAACGGGATTTGTAGGACCTTGGACCATTTGTAAGAGAAATGTTTCCTAACTTAAAAAACATGTTTGATGGAATGGATCGAATTATGAATTCTTCAGGAACAAAAAAAGCATAAAAAACCAACTCGTTTTACATAAGATACGTTCATCCTCAACCCTTATTGTGGAGAGGAGCCTAAAAACGGCTGATAGCTAGCGGTTGGTATCGCACTTATGGTGAGCAGTAGGCACAGTGAAAGTCAAGCTACGGCTGTTGTTAGGGGTAGTAAAAGTGCATTTTTTTCTGCAGTTAAAAATTCTGCAGGAAAAATCGTCGCCAGCAGCGTAACGCGTTACCGCATCACATAAAATGGCAATGAAGTTCATGCCCAGTAGAGACGTCACGGATCAGCCTATGACCAAAAACGTCTTTCATTATGATAATTTTCAATATTATGCAAACAAACAAACCGCTCATTTATTTCATGTTCTGCAACTAATGTCAAGATAACTGCTGCTGCTAAGAATGCAGGCCCACCGGCCTTGACTACAGAATAGCCCGATCACTAAAGCCGTCTTCTTCAACCCTCGGGACTTGCCGGGCCTCACGTTCAACCGCCACCTAAAGCTGGATTTGCTTTCCCCGGCCGCGAAAAGAAAACAGCGAAAGACTCAATAGCCAGGCCAGCTGAAAACATAGCAGAATTCGAGCCGTCGGCACGCAGCACTGGGAGGTGACGTCCAATATGCGGGTCTTCTCGCCGTCGTGTCCCCTCATGAAAATTACGTGTCCGCTTCGAACCCCACCTCAACAGTCGCCAAACTCTTCAAGATACCTTGGGCATGGTCCAAGCTAGGGCGCCACGTGGTACCTGGAGGACCCGTCTCATCGAGCCCAAACAAAAAAGATGTATTGAAATTTGCTAGTTCTTTCTTAGCAACAAACTCGCCCTAAGGAGAGGGAGACGAGGGCAATACGCCCCCCCCCCCCCCAACCCCTATGGTTTTCTGAGGGTACCAGCCCGGTATAGAATGCAGTCGCGCTCAAATCTCTGGTAGCCTCTGCGGCACTCACTACATGTAAGACTTCAAAAGCGTGTCCCCAACCTTTCTCGTGTTGGAGAAGCGATGCTTTTTACGAGCGCTGCAATACGACCAACGGCCGGCGGGGACCGACGCGCGGGAAGTGACGATTCCGCGGACCGCGCACGCAAGGCTGGGTGTTTTATTGACGTAGTCCTATATCATAAGCAAGGGATTGAAGCAAATACAAATGCATGCTTTTGTACTCATAACTAAAAAAGAGGCACGTTTGTATGTTCCATGTCTCTCTGCTGCATGGTGTTGTGCATATAAAGATGTGAAACTCAGAAAACGAAACAAAATTCTCAAAAAATATGAGACTTGGTCTTGTGGAGTCATTTGCCATCATAAGGTTACCACTCAATAACAAAGTTTCGTTAAAGACGATGCACTGTATTTTGTGAGACTCTAACTTTGTTAGTTTGCAAACGGCAAGGGATCACCCCCTCCTATCAGTCTGCCTTGTGAAAACCGGCGAATCAAGCTAAGGATCAAAATTGGTGCCCTCCATCCTTTTTGCTTATTTTGCATTTGTTGGTGTAATCACATATATTTTAAATCATAAAAAGCTTCCTTGCACAGTAGTTTGGCATATTCTGATTTTATTGCCGACAGGCATGCATTGGTAGATATTTGATCACCACGTCAAAATTGCCCTTCATACGCTAAGCAGCATGCAAATATAAGTTTACCTGTGAAACTTGCCATGCGTAATGCAGGAGTGTCAATTCAACTAAATTTATAGGACCCTACCCAGCTCCTATGTTAAGTTGGAACCCTCAGTACTGGTCCCCCTCCCACACACAATAGCTTTACCTTGAAAATAACAAAAAATATGAAAAAATTATCTCCAACACAAAAACTATTTCATTTGGGTTCTATTCACTGATCATGACCATTAGGCTGCTCAAATAATTCATAGAAAATATAACAAACAAGTTAAGTACAGAAATTACCCGTAAACAGAAGAGACTAAATCTGTTGACAATCCCATTTAATGGAAGGGCGGCTGTGAGGCCAATGGGTCGCTACCCCCCCCCCCCTACCCCCTCCCCCCTCCACTCCCGTCATTATGCCACCACCAGGCAAATTACGTGTATTTCCGCTATCAATGCATGCTGCATATGAGGAAGGTTGTCTGCCTTTACGACCTACAATTAATATATACAGTGATTATGTTTAGGCACCCATCAGGAAATGTGTTAAGCTCATTGTTAGCAAAGTCAATATTGAAAGACATCACACTTACATTAATGTGAACGGCATGCTCACAAAATCCAGAGAAATTATACATACGAGTGGGCACGGCAGAATGACTAGCCTGCCGACTTTTCGGTTACAATAAAGGTGCGTAAATAACCGACATTGTCCTCAGAGAACCAAATGGCAATCTTTCACAGAGCTCCCACAATTGGACCACAATCCCACAAAACCTCCTGCGATTTGAAGCAGACGTCCTGGCAAATGGGGAGATGGCAGTGGACCCGTACCTCTGGTGCCCGTCCCCATTGTCTACATTTGTTATACCCCTGACTTCTTACTTCTTACTGCCTTTCCATGGGCTACATAATTGGCTATCATATAAATTTCCAGCAACGAATACTATTATTAGCAAGGGTTGAATCGTGAATGTTTGTTTAAGTGCTAACAAAGCGTTGGTGAAATGACTGCATCGCAAGCAGGGGTTAGTTTTTGAAAATGAGTCAAAAACGAGTAATTGAAAAGCACGCAACATTCCCTCGAAATAAGGATGTTTCCAAGATTTTCACACCTCTTCACAAACTTTGGGCGGGGGATGGAGGCATGAACTAAGCAGGAGACTGAGCGCACTCCTTAGCTGTAGATCCTGATCACTAGTAACCGTTCTCAATTAGAACAAAGGCAAAAATGACACAAACTGACACTTCAGAACCGTACCCACTTCGCGCCATTCCATTCCAAGAGGAGTGCCACCAGCTTTCAACACCGAACCGACAGTTCTCAAATGAGGTAAGGCTGGGCGCTAATGACTGCTAAAATGAGTCAATAAATTTGTATCGGCGTTTTGAAAAGGCGATCTGGATAATCAATGATCAATTTGTACCCTGATTGGATCGTCTCGCTGGTTTTCCCTGAGCTGCCAATGCCTGTCGTCGCTGAGGACAGGATGTTGAATCGCCGTATCGCCAACGACCAAAAATTCAACCCTAGGTAAGTATTTACGACACTGCAATACGAATGCCGCTTGCAAAGTTGTTTTCTATTAAAAGTCACCGCCCACTTCATATCAGTCGCGTCGCTACGATTAGAACATGCCCTTGCCGCCCGAAAAATCCCTATATCTAGGTCTTTTTCAGTATTTTGTAACTGTCTAGTTTGGGACACTGAGAGGCGGCTGGTAAAAACAGCGAGTCGGCCGACCGGCCAACCCATAGGAGTACACTGACTTGTCGGTCTGTCACTCAGCGGAACGACCAACTAAAAATCATGGATACGCTTGTCACCGCGTTGGGATTTAGTCTAAAATGATACCACTGTGCGCAAGGTACGGCAGAGGGACGGGACGGACATGATACCACTGTGCGCAAGGTACGGCAAAGAGACTGGAGGGACAGGTTTGGTTGTGCCGAGTTACGAAATGTATTGCCATGGCGGCATAATCTCTATGTACTGAGGTCGCATGTTAGGCTATACAGTATGCGCTGCCTTATTTTGCAGTGACCAAAAAATCCAAAAAATTCCAAAAAAAATTGACAACACCAAAGACGTCACCAAAAAATTCTGACAACAACATTTGTGGCACCAAAGGTGGCTTGAAAATATACCTTCGAGTCGTCGAACCTATTCACCAACTCAGCACGTTTAACCACTCCTGGCACTTGTTTACCTTCTCCTTTAGCGGCATACTGACCACGTCAGATGCTATGTGAACAAAGTTCATAATACACATTCGGTGAACAAAGTGAGACATGAGTTTTGTTTACATGTGCATGTAAGCGGGTTTCTTTTCACCCGAGCTTTGTACCATCGCTAGAGTTGAATACAACAGACTAGGGAAACAAACCGAAACGAAACCTGATTATCTAACATTTCGCATGCTATTTAGAGAAACTAACAGTACAGTGAACTGGAGCATTTTCAAGCAATTTTCCCAGAGAATCAGAATAAGCAATAACTGAACCATATTTCTAAAGTAACCGAATATCGGGTAAAAGAGTTAATTTTAACTGCAGTACCCGCCTACAGTATCGTCTCCGTAAGCTTGTATCCGTTTCAAGGACTTTCAGCTTCGCGACGTTTGTCAGAATTTTAACACTTTAACCATTTCATATCCCAGTATATTTTAAGTTACATCGTCCGTATATTTGTTTCTATCTATTCTTTCTATTTTCTTTACGGGAGAGCAGTATTTAAATCAGACCCTGCGTTTTAAGGAAACGGAACGCAGTTCGTAAGTGATGGACATTTACGCATAAATGTCTCAAAGGTCTTTGTGCGTCACTGCTTAACGACACACGGTGCCTAACATATTTCAGACATGCTGGTACACCACGGCGCTCTTTCAGTCCTTCAAGTGCTTTTTTCCAATTGTGATGATCCCCCTGAAATGAATTCCGAAGCTATCTGTCCTTATCCGTTATATATCATCAGACATATTTCTTGCTCATCGCCTCACAATTGGCAAACTTCCGAGTCAACTGTGTTTCCATATACTCCATGGATAGGTGCTTAATAATATCGACAGGTGTAATTTGTGGGTCAGTGTGCAACCCTCTCTCTCTCTCTCTCTCTCTCTCTCTCTCTCTCTCTCTCTCCTCTCTCTCTCTCTCTCTCTCTCTCTCTCTCTCTCTCTCTCTCTCTCTCTCTCTCTCTCTCTCTCTCTCTCTCTCTCTCTCTCTCTCTCTCTCTCTCTCTCTCTCTCTCTCTCTCTCTCTCTCTCTCTCTCTCTCTCTCTCTCTCTCTCTCTCTCTCCCTCTCTCTCTCTCTCTCTCTCCCTCTCTCTATATCTCTCTCTCTCTCTCTCTCTCTCTCTCTCTCTCTCTTCTCTCTCTCTCTCTCTCTCTCTCTCTCTCTCTCCTCTTATCTCTCTCTCTCTCTCTCTCTCTCTCTCTCTCGCCGCTCAGAACGCCGCAGTTTCCCGGTTTGCTGGCAGGCGGAGGTCGACGGCTGCCGCTGGGCTGCTGGAATAATTATAAACCCTGGTATACTACACACGGATCGCCGGAGGTCGACAGCTGTCGCTGGGCCACTGGAATAACTACAGATCCGCTGGTATACTACACACAGATCGCATCAAGCCGGCGTGCGCGGACCCGACCGGTAAAAGTTGTCGTGCCGCTGGTGCGATGCTATCGCCAGCTGGCCGTCTCACGGCAGCGCCGAAAAACACGGCAGCCTCGAGCCAGGCGGCACACCTGGCACCCGGCAGCCTCGTTAAGTCATGCGCCTCACGCCGCTCACCCAGCTGCCGGCCGCGCTGCTGGCAGTTAGAACAGAGATAAATCCGTCCGTGATGTGAGCGAGTGGCGTTGAAGAAAGATATGGTGCTGTGTGATTGACATCTTTTGACCCTCAATGTGATTTGAACTTGCATGTGCGACGGGTGTGCACTGACGTGGTCCAGTTGCTGTTCTCTTGAGGTCCAGGTTGGCGTGTTTAACCTGACTTACCACGCACGTCTTATTGAAAGGCATGAACATTTATAAATGAAGATGAGCAAGTTAATTTCCCCACGAAATTCTGGCTTATAATATGCGCAGTTTCTGTTCCCGACCTAGGATTGCGATCATAAGTGGCTGGTTCTTGTTAATCGTCCCTTTAACGGTGGTCTATTTGGTTTCCCATAAAAGCTTTCAGATTTGCCGAACTGCACTGACAAAATTTAAGAAAGAAAGACATTCAGCTTTGGTTTAATTCGGCTTTATGAGTTCGAGGTTATCGTGTTAAGTTAATGACCCTCAATACACCAGAGGGTACTTCTAAGTATTGTCACCGTCACCATAATAATATCGTCGATATGATTCGTCCACATAATCCCTCAGGACCATGGCACCGTTAATATAATCGATAACTAACACTTCTTCGTCGTTTAGCCAGTACCTCTTGAGATGCTGGAGGCCATTTAATCAACCCAATAACTTTCAGCTCATAATACCCGAACAAGTTCCATACAAGACTTCAATATCGTATATAGCTCCACTTTCCAACGTACCCTGATATGATAAGACATAAACAATGTCAGGTCTCTGATACGCACGGATGATCATAAATGCACATCGGACTAAGCGTGGTTCTTTGCGTAAGTCCCTTTAAATTATGTTCTCCGGAACGTTACTGCTCCTTTCCTTTTCCAGCAGCACTGCCCCCCCCCCCCCTCCCTCCTCCACCCCACTTCCGGCATGCCAGAGGCGTTAATCGATCGCCATAGACCCTGACCTAATATGTATCTTGGCGGGGTGTAGCTTCGCAAAATAGCTGGGGACTGGACAGTGGAAAAATGACGCAACCTACCCCAGACTACGCCAACAAACGTGTTTCTCCTGGATCCCCCTTCCCCGACTGAACAAGAGCTACATCCCTCTCCTTCAGTTCCAGTTGTCGTTAACGCACGGTTCGTCCGGAGACGTTATTGGTGTTTTCGGCCGACTGGATGTCGTTCCATACGCGGTCAGTGCTCATTTTGGACTAAAGTTTCACCAAAGGCAAGTGAACTTAGTTAGCATCTAGCCCTCACTCTTCGCGGCTTCGTTGTACGCACTTTGTTTATTACTGTCATAAAATTGCATTCCTGACAGCTTTATTCCGTCACCTAGAAGTGCCATTTTGTGACAAAAGGTCACCATAGATTGGCGACTTGGAGATGCATTTACGGCCAAGTGACTCAATACAGTAACCTCATGCTTAAAAATAGTCAGCATGACAGCCACATTTGCAGCGGGCTCGATATGTAGGCGTAACTTAACCGTGACATCGGGAGAAAATGGCACGTGATTTAACGCGCGTTTGGTTCGGGGGAGGCTTAATCTGGCACCCCACCGCGAAAGCTTTTGTTACAGATAACTTCCAACGACGTGGTGGAACAACATTTAAATTTGCATAGCTGTAGGCAACTCAATAGCCGACTTTTTCCTCTAAAAATTACGCACACCTAGCAGGGTCGCTGACCAACAGCAGAACAAACTCAGGCCATGGCTCTCAGCGAAAGCAATTCCGTGGTGAGTGGTTCACTATGATGGGCGAACGTAGTGTTAGACGATTTCATTCAACTTTGAGATTACTTCTTGGGCGATTAAATTGTAAAATTCGGATCACGGCTAATTCCAGTGACCTTGGGTTAGGTATAGAGGTCAGATTAAGCTTTAAAACCTAGCTGCATTATGACTGGAAAACTTTCTTGATAATGTAATGTTTTCGTCTATTTTAAATTTCTGGACCAAAATTATGTAAAAATAGTTGCTATTTTGACCTCTTAAAGGTAAAGAAAGGTCGCTGACTTATAATAACCTCGATTAACAATTGTATTTGGATAGCATGACATTTACAGTACTTCTTGGTGCCGATTGTAAATACAAATACCCAAATCATCCCGAACGTTTTTGGTAAGTTTTACCTTTTAAAAGTCAAAACATGAACTGACCGTACATGACCACCAGTGTCATTTTGTTTGTAAGTGGTATCCTCAGTAAGGTTGGTTGCGAGATCTGAGGACACTTTGAAAGCCAACATGGAAATTGTTCATGTTTAGCATTATTTGAATCGTCCGCTTATGATCTAGTGGCCTGTAATTTTTTGCACCGGTGGGTTCGCATCAAGCACCACCCTCCTCAAAAATTTGGTGTCTCTAGATTTCTTGGCTTTTGAGATCTCAGGGGGTAAAATACCTTCCCCCACCCTTTCCCGGCCGCGACGCATATAACCGGCCACTCGAGCGCTTGCTCACTCAACCTTGACCCTGACACCATGGGCATAAATAACCCTCGTTCACAGCACAGCACAGTTTACAGTCTACCACGATGCAGGCTTAGGGGCATACGGCTTCATTCTAAAATCGATTGCGATGTAGTGACTCCGATTACAAAACTGTAGCGTAAAACCATTCCGTCGGCTTAACGAAAACTCTTACAGCGGCTTTACTGACAAGACAACTAGATATAATTGCGCTCCGTGTGTCGCACGTAAAAACTGTAGGATTTGATGTATCATATCACTTACATGCTATTTAATTCTGCTCAGTGATGTCTTACTTTACTCAAATTTGGCTCCGACTCCGAGCGAAAGGTCGAAGGGATGAGCTCTTCCCGGATTCAAACAAATTTCGGTTGTGCCCTTCGTCAGCTGCAACTCCATTTGGAGTCGAGCACACTTGTGACTTCATTGTTCGTTGGTGCTGTTCAGAACTGCAAGAACATGAGAGATATCACCCGATTCAGTTATAAGTCGAGCGGAGCTCCGCAGAGGCCATGTGAACATCATCAAGCATTAACCAGAAGGCAACTGCAGTGCTAATGGCAGCATTTTATACGAGTGAGGTCAGAGATGTTTAATTTTTTCCCCCTGGTAACAGCCACCGTAGTGGTGTGGTCTCACCAGATGAGCCACGAGGTTCTTGAGTGTCTTGTTACTCAATCCGTGATTCCGGGGCTTTGAAATGTTCCCTGCTCCTCTTCATAATTTGATAAATGGACACCAATCTTTCACGCCATGACTCTGAGAACAATCAAATACTTAAGCCCGGCCAACTTTGCTCTCTCTCTCTCTCTCTCTCTCTCTCTCTCTCTCTCTCTCTCTCTCTCTCTCTCTCTCTCTCTCTCTCTCTCTCTCTCTCTCTCTCTCTCTCTCTCTCTCTCTCTCTCTCTCTCTCTCTCTCTCTCTCTCTCTCTCTCTCTCTCTCTCTCTCTCTCTCTCTCTCTCTCTCTCTCTCTCTCTCTCTCTCTCTCTCTCTCTCTCTCTCTCTCTCTCTCTCTCTCTCTCTCTCTCTCTCTCTCTCTCTCTCTCTCTCTCTCTCTCTCTCTCTCTCTCTCTCTCTCTCTCTCTCTCTCTCTCTCTCTCTCTCTCTCTCTCTCTCTCTCTCTCTCTCTCTCTCTCTCTCTCTCTCTCTCTCTCTCTCTCTCTCTCTCTCTCTCTCTCTCTCTCTCTCTCTCTCTCTCTCTCTCACGCACGCACGCACGCACGCACGCACGCACGCACGCACGCACGCACGCACGCACGCACGCACGCACGCACATACACACACATACATGCACTCCTTTCTTCCATTCGTTTGAGAGCTCTGGAATTATTGGTTCCATACCTCCAAGAGCTTTCAGGCCCTGCCTTCTCTTGGTTGCTCTCTCTCCATGCGTTGAAGAGCTTAAGAACGTCTGCTGAAGCTTCCCCGCCTGACGGATCGGAGAGACTGTGACGATTGAGACATCCCCTAGCACTCAGTCTGCACATGCCAACATTGAGAAGTCCCGCGCTCTTTGCATATATTTTAGCATGCGATGTCATCGAGTCATGTCCGACATATCGAGTTGTGCGGATGAGGACACGACGGCGGGATTTCACGGCACGTTTTTCCACATGTCGCCTTTGGCGGAAGGCTATAGGACTTTTAGCTGGTCGTGCAGCGTACCGAGCATAACGGGGAACGATCAGCCAGCTTGCTGCTGCGGGATCTCGCAACGCCCACAGACCGCTATATATCAGCGCTGCGATCAGATCCTTAACATGACGCCTCGTCCATCAGGCTGGCAAACGATCCACACTCGCATCACGGTAGTCACGCTGAGCCTATGGCCTTGCTTAGGCAACGGCCGGATTACAAAGACGTTCGAGATGCTGACGCTGTCGCGAAGCACGGGCTCGCATTCCTGCCGCTCCGCCACTTAACATGCAGCGTTCGTGCGCGCGTGGCATTGTCACCCCTCATCCCGGAGCTGCAAGGTCGGCAGGAGGACGCCCGCCGCGCGGGCGGTGACCTCGTCCGGCTGGGACGAGCCGGCATGAGCGGACAGCACCAGTCAGCTCCTCCACGTCGCACGGACAGAGGCCTCACAGACCAGTTACTCTGAGAGAGAGAGGGAGAAACGGTAGCTCCGCACCCCAAACGCACTGACTGTTCGGGTAATCGCGTTAGGTTGCGTGAGTCGCTGTGAGCAGAAAGCGGTCACTGTTCGGGTGTTGTGAGCGGGCGTCAGAATTCGCTCGTGGGATACCTACATTTAACTCACTGCTACCTTGTAACGTTATAGATTCCATTGGCGCTGTGGCACGCTATAAGACAATAGCTGGGTCGCTGAGGTGTGTGCTGTCGCTGGAGATTCACGGGAAAAAGCGCAGCAGTGCGTTCGCAGAGTACCTCAAGCCGTACTTCGGCGCGGGAGTGATGCCCCGAAGCAGCTATGGATTTCTGGCGCAGCCGGATCCCACCCAAGGCCATCAAGACTCGCAGTGAGATCAGGGGCCTCAGAAGGCAATCAGGCGGCGTTCGGTAGCTCAAACAGAGATCGATGGAGCCTTATACCGACGGCCAGGGCGTCTCGAACTGTTCCGAGATCTCAGAACACCAACGCCCTCCAAACAACCCATCGGGCCGCAAGGTAGTCACAATTTTGCTAAAGAGTACATGACCCCCAGAAAAACTAACTTCACAAAATTTCGTTTTGCCATGGCGGACCTCAGGTCACAGCCAGTGATGGGGATTGGTTTCCAGCTTAAGGTCATGAAAAGATCTACGTTACACCGACTTCTACTGTTCGACGCACAGCAAGGGACTGGGCCAGGTTACGTTACGTTAAACTGGCTAATGTTGTCTGATAGCAAAGCAAGAAAAGCGCGCGAAGTTACGTCAATCCGGCTCATTTTTTCCGGTAGCAGCTGCTAATTAAAACAACAATAATACACGTATTTGATTTATCATTGACGGCACGCTTGGATGGCAGGACCATATCATGGCAGCACGATCTCCACGCAGCCAACGACGGACCCTCCGCTCGGCGGCCGGTTCTGCCAGCGACTGAAGCTGGACCGCTCCACCGCGGCACGAGGAGAGGCAGCATCTTCAAGACTGGCCGGCGTCATATCTTGTGTTGTAAGGGGCCTTGATTTATCTAAGTCGCACAGGCAGTCCATATGTGCACGGAAAACCGCGGTGGGAGGGATAACAGGTCGTGTCAGTCTGGGGCGCTGGACATGCCTGTGACACTTGTCACCATCGAGGGCTTTGGTGAGGCCGATAATAAGAGGTGGAGAGGGTCATGAAGCACCTTTTCTCCTAGAACAGCCTCCCTTTGCTCTAGCTTTGCCAATGGGCTAGTTAAAGCCACTAGGCTAGAAGAAAGCTTTGGGCAGCAGAGCACTACTCATTCAGTGCGGCACAGAAATGCACCTTGGCCAATCATCAATCACTGGGCCACTGACACGCCACCTAGCGAGAGGTCCTTCAATGCCGATAATTTCCAGAAATATTCACCAAAATTGCCCATTGGGCACAGATTTATGCTCCATCGCACATTTTCTTGTTCCAGTCAACCCACAGATCATTCAGAGACTTCACCGTCTTTGCGGGGACGCGGTCTGTCATCGCACCGGCTTATACTGTCCTATAAAGCTGATGCAGCATGCGATGTCGCCACTTATCTTGGAAAGCACTCCAGAATGAATTGTTCCCTTTGGAAGCTCACCACGGGATTGATATGAAGCTGCTGCTTTTCCGAATTAATCTGATGAAAAAGAGAGGCCCGGCGGTAATACCTTGGAACGATGCAACGATTGATGGATAATCTGTTCGTCTGAGAGCAGTGGCAGGCAAACCAGAACACAAATTTCACATGTCCGCTGCAGCTGTCTGCAGATACCGTAATATCATGCAGTGTTGGCGTTTTGACACGATGCACCTAATAGCATACTAGGATCGTATGCGTATAATATCAGTCTTTCCTAAACGCATCCGATGGAGCTTCCAATCGTGGCTAAACGCCGCATATATTCGACGCAAACTCCACAAGAATACCGTAGTGTTTCACTACGTAACAAGGTTGATGAGATGCCTTGAAACTTTTTATCACTATACCCTTGAATAGACAGGCTTTTGTAGAATGGCTGTCCTCGCGGTTGCTTCGAGGCTTGTTAACTCGCGCCCGGCCAGAGGGAGTTGACTTCCTCCCCCCCCCCCCCCTCCAGCAACGGCAAAAAATGAACGTTTGCAGCAACACAAAATTGCCAGGATCTGTTTATCTTTCAATGCGGCATCCCTTGTGCAAATTTTAAGCTTTGACCTACCAAGATCACTGATCTCGGTCAGGTAAAACAAATCAACTTCTAAAAAGGTTCGGTCACACAAAGACCACGTTAAAGATGTTTGAGCGCACAGCTTTTGTGGGTCATTCGTCATTGCGCAAACTTGTTATTCATGGAACAGGATAGTACCAACACTTCGTTTAGTTCAGATTTCTTGAAACACGCATGGTCAGCGACGTATAAGCAGGTAAGTTTTTACTATTTTTGGTAAATAGTGCGAATTTGTATGCATTTTTATGTTGTTTCGGTGTTTGTGTAAGGGGGAAAGAATCTAACTCACATGCACAACCATCACATGACAACCAGCACAAGGCCCTGGCCTAGATCATGAGCTAGCACTATGGGTGCCTTCTGCAACACATACTGAACTCAAAATGGGCAGTTTTATAGGACAATTTTGGTCGCGGAACTTAAATGTTTCACTTAAAGAATGCTTTGATATCATTCTCATGCACGATGAGGTCACAATAGGTCATGAGATGATATGCGGGGCCACATTAGGTCACTCAAGGTCAATGGCCTTTGTTGTCAGTAGCGAGGAGAGTAGATGAACGAGTGCGACGCGTGTGATCACGTTCCTATCGTGTTCGTGAAGCTGATGGTGCGTAATTTTATGTCCCAACGTGTTTGTTCTCAATTTGATACAAATACATTACCAAGCGTCAAAGGAATTTTGCATAATCGGCCCCTGAGGGGCCGATTGTTGATTGCAGGGGCCCCCTGAAAGCGGCCCCTGAGGGGGCCGCGGCGAGCCGCGGCCCCCTCAGGGACCGCTCCGCGCGGTACATGCGGCCAAGCGGCGAGCCGCAGCCCCCTCAGGGACCGCTCCGCACGGTACATGCGGCCAAGCGGCGGGCCGCAGCCCCCTCAGGGACCGCTCCGCGCGGTACGTGCCGAGCAAGCGGCGAGCCGCGGCTCCCTCAGGGACCGCTCCGCGCGGTACATGCCGAGCAAGCGGCGAGCCGCGGCCCCCTCAGGGACCGCTCCGCGCGGTACATGCGGCCAAGCGGCGAGCCGCGGCCCCCTCAGGGACCGGTCCGCGCGGTACATGCCGAGCAAGCGGTCACGGGACCCCCAGCGGGCCTCTCGGCTTACTCGACGCTGATGCATGCATTCGAACTACATAAGAAAAGGAGTTGGACATACTTGCTGATTATTACGGAATAGACGCGTGATCGAATATCTCAAGGACAACGCCGTGACCGAATCCGCCATGGTGGAATCGTACAATCTGCCCCCTGCCCACCACCAAAAACATGCATCTTCGAACAGTTTACTTCAGTTCTATCCACCAGCAGCCCAGGCATTGTCGGTCAGCAGACCTTGTGGCTATCACTGATTACACATCGTGTGAAAGTACATCGTACATCGTACATCGCACCATGTTTCGTTTCGATGGCGATGCGTCAATCAAAACATCCCAATCCAGGGAATGTAGACGTGGCTTAACCATCGGCGCATAAGTTAGTCCCAGCAGCTGAGTGGGTTGTAAATCCCTCTCCTCTGCCAGCCTCGCCGACACCCAAGCAGCGAACTCGTTGGGCGGTTGAGACTAATTTGTCAGCTGCCTGAAGAAAGGGTCGCGCCGAGCTGGAAGTGAAATGGCTCTGTTCATGTAGCGGAGGGACTTTATTATGTTTCAAATGTAGTGCAGCTGAATCGTTCCTTATCTGCTTTTGGTGACCATGGAGCATGTCGTGCTGCAATGTATGTTGATACGTGCGCTAATCGTGCTTCTCGTACAAGCTGTAAGAGGTGTTTTATAGCATCGTACAAGTGTGACAAAGCTTTCTATTGTAAGCGGTAAAAGTTTAGAACTTAGTCTCACATATTTAATCTCACATATTAAAGCATCCGGATCACGGCAAACGCAATTTGTTCTGCAAGATTCGACACTAGCCCAAGTCCCCTCAAATGTGAAACGGCCCGTTTAACTGTTAGGGGTGCCTCGCCGCCAGAGCAGGTTTGCAGGCGCTTGAAGAACGCAGTTTGCCGCCTTATTTAACATGATGGTTAAACAAACGATTTTCTGAAATGAGCGCACTTACAGGGGCGTATAAAACATTTAACAAAAGAGAGACATAACTTGAGACCTGCTCTGAAAAGAGAAGCTTTAGTTGGGTGATGGCAGGCGCGCGAGATCCTTGCGTGGTGTATGACAGCATCTCTCTTCAATCTACCTATTTGCTGTGTCTACCTAGATTTTTCCATCGCTGACATCTACGCACATCGATATTATTGTATGTAAAAAATTGATGGGGAGGGACTGGGAAACGTGCCCCGTTACCCAACTTTGAACTTGGGCACGTGCTGTTATGAATAAAGTCAGTCGGGTACAGCGCCAACCGATAATGATACTTACCCAAGAATCTTGTTCCAAATCGCCGAAAAGAGCGATCTCGAATTTGTCCTCAAACACGCAGGTGTGGCAGCGGTTTTGCTTCCCTTCACTGTGGAGGGCGACAAAACGCCCAAGCTGGAGAGAGTTAGGATTTCATACAACTGTCATCGAACACAAAATGTTTTTGTTTGAATTTTTAGGGAGTTTTTGGTTTGTCCGAAAGCATGATAATTTAGTTTCAGTCACAATAAGCCAGTTTTCACCATTACTGGAAGACTGTCATTTGTTTTTATGTCTTTCACCATCAAGGTGTTTGTCGTTTTCTTCAGCGACATACAGCCTCCGCGCCCAGGCGCTTTGTCTCGTGACTTACGACATACTCTCAACATGAAGCACTGCTTACGTGTCCAGGAAGTCGAAAGGAGATCAGGAAGCGCACGAGGCAGACGAGTGCGCTAACACGAATCATCACGCATGCAATCGCAATATCAGGAGATTCACAATATCCGGCCGGTCATGAGATTCTACCGGTACCTCCGGTAATCGAGGCAACCAGGACGCCGGCAACCTCCAGGAGACTTCCAAAGGATCGCAGGGCAACGGTGGCGAACAAGGCGCCCTTGGATCCCCATGTGTCTTCCATGGCCTTCGTGGGATCTCGGTACGACCAACTGATCTGGAAGGTGTGCTGGGTTCCCGGACTACAGCTTTCGATGGGAAAGGACGACAAGGAGGAGCCAAAAAGCTGCGAGTTCTCTGTAACACCATTAGAGTTCGAAGCAATAAAAACGCCGCAGTGTGCTTCGGCGGCTCCCAGCTTCCGAGCAAGACGATGGATGCTTAGAAACTGCGACCAACTTTGACTGCGAAGAGCGGGGTTGCCCAGCCAGGAATTTGCTGATGGAAAGGTGAGGAAAAGTTGGGGAAAGCTGTGGAAACCCCGAAATTATCTAACGGGATTGAAAGGTGCTTGGGGTTTCCCAAGCTTTCCCCGACCAAAAGCCTCTATCGTTGCCCATGGCTTGGGAAGCTTGGCATTTCCCCCAACATCTCTGACTGCCAGATCCAATATTTGCTTAGGAAAGTCATTTTCAGTGCGTGATCGGTATAGCCAGCTTTGAGAACCCTGGGGATTCCCTAACCGGTCTGGAGAAGTGCCCTGGGGAAATGTTGGCAAATCCCGTTTGGATTCAAAATTTTGCAGTTCGTTATCAGTATAAGCAGCTCTAGACACGCTTCAGTCACCTCGCTTGGGAAAATATTGGGAAACGGTCCGGAATAGGTTGGAAATCCCAACCAAAGTGTTCCACTTTCGGGGCTGATCCAAAGCATTCCCCAACTGGCAAAGTAAGGGACAGTTGGAAGATCCCGGTTGGGATCGGACCGAAATCGCTGGCTGCTTCGAAACAGCAACATATCACCTGGGAGCACAGCAGCATGAGGAGGCAGGGGCAGCGTTACTGCGACTGGCAGTCTCGGGACGCAACACTACGGCCACTCAGCCGACCGGCGGCCGCGGAGAGAGTGGCCGCCGGCTCCGGGCTCTGTCGGCGCCGGCGCTGGCGCCGCCTTTCATTGCGGCCGCCGAGAGTGGCGAGCACCGCCTGACCGGCGCCAGCATAAGCTGCGGCCGACGAGCGCGCAGACGTTCGGACAGAGGCGGCGCCGACCCGGCTAACATGCAGACAACCGGACAGAGGCGGCGCCAGGCCGGCAAACGTGCGGACAGCTGGACAGGGGGGGCGCCGGGCCAGCAAGCGTGCAGACAGCTGTGCAGAGGAGGCTCTGGGCCGGCTAATGTGTAGACAACCGGACAGCGGCGATGCCGGTCCGGCAAACGTGCAGACAGCTGGACAGGGGCGGCGCCGGGCCGGCTAACGAGCAGACAACCGGACAGAAGCGGCGCCGGGTCGGCTAACGTGCGGACAGCCAGACAGAAGCGGCGCCGGACCGGCAGCACGTGGCTCCGGCTCTGTCGGCCCACCCGGCGCGGTGAGGCGATGACCGGCTCCTCTATCGCGCCAAGCGAGGCCGAAGGGACGAACAGAGGTGAGGCAGTTGACGCTGCGGCGTGGGCGGTGTTGGAGAGTCCCGCTCGGGCTCGGCAACGTGTGTTTAGGCTGTCCTCGCCGCGGAAGGAAACCTGATGTGGCCTCGGGGAATGTCATCAATCACGTTTAAGTCTGGTGGTTATCTGCTCTTGACTCGACGACTCCTGTGAATGCCGCTGGCGTTGCATGCATGCATTATTTTAGTGTCATGCGATAGCTACTTACCATCTTGTTTGCAATAATTACAGCATGCGACCTCGTGTCAAATGTTTAACTTCTTTAAAACCTGGTTAGGCCAGCTGCGTCGCTAGTTGTGACCAATGCCGTTTTCCCAAAAACCTAGAGGGAAGCTCAAGAACGAAATGCTTTGGATGGGTCCCCCGCGTTACCAGAATATTCTTTTCTGGCCATTTTTCGATGCGCATTAGCACATTGAGTCCAAATGTCACATCCGCAGTGCCACAATGAGAAATGTCAATTTTGCAGGCTAAAATCCGCGCGCCTAAGGGTCAACTTGACTCAATAAGTAAAGTTGCTTTTTTCAGATCTTTTGATGCCTTATTCATATGTTCATGATGTTAAGCTTCCCTTAGATCAGCTGCTCGCGTTTGGTAGGCCCTCCCCACGTCACATAGTTGCAGATCTTAATCATAGACGGCGCTGTCATTAGAGTGATATCTGCAAGTTATTTGGGTCACGTATGTTGTCATGGGGCTTCACGACGCACTCAGCTGCTGAGGTTGTATGGCGACGCTTGCCTCCCACCCTGATAGGAAGGGCGGGCAACATGGGGAATCTAACTCCATTCCTCTGGTTTCAAAGAAGCGTAGCTAAACAAGTAGATACACCACCGGTACCCCTTTAGGCTACGTAGGAACATAAAAATCAAGGCAGTGACTTTCTGTGATAACCGTTTTATTTGAGCGTACATGGCATGACCCTTTTTGCCAGCTCTGGAATATTGGAATTGATGTTGGAAAATCTTTTTCGGGTGCCATCCGTCGCATCTGGGAATGCAAGGTCGAAATGTAACGCTTTCGTTGCCAACAGATAAAACTTTGAGGCCACTAGAAGGCCTAGAGTATATCGCAATGTTCTCTGCATATTGTAATTTGTGAATGAGGAAAACTTGCTCCTGACATTGACTGACGGCCCTTTGATGAACTGTTGTCGCTCGCCAGGTCTTATAGTCATAGAGCAGTCGCTCGCCCAGTCATTGATAGTTGATATATGGATATAAATAGAGATGCTTATATGTTTGGGAGTGTCATCGTAGGGATATTTCCAAGTGGTTTAGACCAGGAAGAGAGATGCAGACCACCCTAGCAGTTATTTGTTATAGTTGCTTTATTTACAGACTGCATAGACATTCCCACCAAAGAGACATCTAACTTTCCAAAGGAGTTATAGGGGTGGTCTACAGTTATATGAGGTTTTGAATTGAGAGAGCCATCTTAAAGACCTTTCTGTGCTGTTCACAATCCCGCCCTTCCTAAGGCTTAAGCCCCTGTAGTTTCTGAGCTACAGACCCGCGAAAATGGAAAAGGTATGTCTGGGAGAGTATTTCAGAGCCACCTTGGCATTCATGATGTCATAACTGCGTCATTCAGGTCATGTCATTCCACACGCTATGTGGCGATCAATGCCAAAAAACATTATCGCGGCGCTCATATCTGACGTTCGCGAGCGCGATTTCCAAATGCAACGGACGTCAATTGGCTTTCAATGTTGCGTGAGGTGCGATGACGTAATCAATCCATGACGCATTGATGAGCAATGTACTAAACAGAGAACTGTGCTGTCTGGAGCAGTTTTTCACTTAAAAGTATGCAAATAGTTATAAGTGAGCCTTTTTCATCTTATCTGATGCTTGCTTCCGCACCTTCATATTTGAATAATTCCATTTAAAACGGGCCAATGGCCGAAGGAATGTCTGCTATTTGTTTGCTCGACTCGTCGAGCTTAAGGCAGTTATCATGTTCAATTTCGATTGCCGATTATGATGCCTGCCGTCTTTCCTCCTCCCCCTACCTTCATACCATTGCGCCCAAACGGTCACAACTGGCAGAACAAATCTCTCCGGGCAGAGCTCCCCAAACTCAAGCGTGGTTGAGCAGGATAAATGTTCCAGATGCTGGGAGTGAAGAGCTGCGTGTCAGCAGTGCCTTCGATTATACGCAAGCGCGGATACCTAAATATATGTGTATATATATATATATATATATATATATATATATATATATATATATATAGCATGACAACAAAACTGCAAGCCCATTCCTACATTCTCAACTTTCTCTCGTAATGACCAAAAATGGCCTTGACACGCCCCCCCCCCCTCGTAAAGCGCCAACCACCATCAACTTGATGTCACAAATCCGGTCATTGCCATGGTCACAGCCGTACATTGTTTGTCACAGTGCCCCTGTCGAACCTCCACCTCTGCCCCGAACGTCCGACCCGATGGCATGCTAATCACGTGATGCGTTACGTTCCGAAACGGAGACAGCCAGCAGCCGAAATGGGGGGGGCTGGTCCAGCTGTCACAGCGCGGCGTGGGGGGGGGGGGCTGGTCTGGTTGTCACAGCGCGGCGTGGGGGGGGGCTGGTCCGGCTGTCACAACGCGGCGTGGGAGGGGGGGGGGGGCTGGTCCGGCTGTCACAGCGCGGCGTGGCATCGATAGGGTCGTCGCCTCGTCTGAGAAGGTTCAGAAACCTCTCAATGTTTGGTTTAACGTCTCACAAGAAAGCTGTGGAAGGCTTGGCTTCCGGAGCATGAGCATGCAATGTAAAAGACATCATAGTTTTGAAAAAGTTGATCTACTTAAAGGGAGAACCTGAATATTTTGTGTCATTAAATTGGGTTTCAGATAAACTCTGCGATGAACACTCCAAAATAAATACATGTTGGTATATTGCTTGGTGTCAAACGCGGTCAAATGCGTGACTACATGAACCGAGCTTTTTGACGCCTGCTAAGATTTATAATGTCTTTCTAAATGAGAACTGACGTACATATCTGGAAACTCATAGACGAATAAATTGAGTCAAAAGGCAGCATTATGGAAATGCCTGCATTCGCCGAACCGTGTAATTGCTGTTATGACATTTTTTGTGAGGTTTGCTTCTTCAGCTTTCACCACTTTTGATATTTGTTTATTGACTTTTCTTACCATGATGATGACACGTGGAATATTGAAAGTTTTCATCGTTTTGTATGTTCATACTTAAAGTGGATATGTGTATGGTGGTTTAGGACGTCCAGGTTTTATCTTTCGTTTTGATAACACACACTTTCAGTTTAGAGTGGCCTCCAGGCATGTCTGTTGCCGTTTTTCCGTTCGTTGTATTTCCTTCCGTGAGTTCTGCTGTCGAACACTGGACATGCATGCTTCGTGTTGTTTTTTTTCTCTCAGACAAAGGAGCAGGGATCAGACAATGCGGCCCTACCCTAAACCAGAGCTACCAATGGATCATGGGCAGATGGCGCCCCAATCAAGCCACAGCATCAGCAGGGACGCTTTATCCGCACTGGATCATTTCTGTCGCGGTAAGCAGTACCCGCGATTTTTTTGACTGGCCAACGCACTTAGGACAGCGATGGGGTGGGGAGTTGGTAGTCGGCAGTAGCGGGTTGACTGCCTTTTTCCTGAGGAACCTATGCATGGGTTCTGTGATAGTTCGTGGTGTGTTTTGCTGCGCATGAATCATAATTTCAAATCAGTTACTGATGCTAGTGAGCATGACCAATCAGGCCTCTTTATTTCATAGGTGAAGCGGCATATTTTTTGAGAGGGCGAGGACAATATTTCCTCACCCCGCATTTCTGGTTTTTTGGTGTCGCTCGCAGCAGTTGTGATCTGAGAATTTGGGCTCCCCATGGTGGGGAAGGCGTGAACAAGCATGCATCGACCAGACCACGATATTTATTGTGGTCTGGTCTTTATACATACTTACATCCACATATACATACATACATATATATGTATATATATATATATATATATATATATATATATATATATATCCCCAGAATGACACAAAACATCACCCGTGCACTTGGCATATCAGAATAGAATTGTTGCGTCCTTTGCCCGCTGCCAGTTCGTTACGTCAGAATGCCAAACGCTGAACCATAATGTCAATGTTGTCATTCAACGCAGTTTCCGCTGATTTAATTGATCTGGTTGTCAGCTGCCACACGTGGCAGACAAAGGTCACCTGGAGAGCGCGTGGCCAGCAAATGTCAGCGTGCCAGCCGGAGGTGCCCGGCTCGGGTCACCGCTCGTGCGCGGGCACACCAGTGTGGCGAGGAGCTGTACTGTGTGAGCCGCACCATGACGCCTGTTCCTGGTCTGCTGGTGGCCGAACTGGTGCTGGTGCTGGCAGCAGGGGCCCATACCGCATTAAAAGTAGGTAGCAACCAGCCCAAGAATGTGAGCCGCTGTTTCGGCTAATTAACCCTGATGACAGACCGTTTATCATGGCCGTCTTGGCTCGAGGTTTTTGTGATATTTACAGCAGCTCTCACTGTACAACGTTGTATGTTTATATTATGGAAAATGTGCAGCATCTCGTTCCACAGGAGAGATTTTCCAAACATAGGTGATGCCCTAGGTTCGGCTCGACGGCATCCCACTGAAGGTACGCGCAGTCCCTCGCGATGAGGGAACCGATTGCCGCCGCCGCCGCCTCCGCCGCTGTCGTGGTCTTTACGGCAAGCTAAATAGTTCGCAGCTTAATGACTAAATAAACCGGGCCAAGTGGCCTTGAGGAGAAATAAACCTCATCTTTATGGCTTGGTAATTGGTCGGCGAGATCACGGTCAAAAGAACAAGCTGTACTCGGTAACAGTACTTTCGTGGAATAAATTTTACTTGAGTTAGATGCACCGCGGTTCCTGTAGCCTCGAAATGAGCTGGACCGATAAACGTCACCGTACATAACGAATGAAATCAAGCGTCTGTGCAGAGCATGCTACATTGCACTTAAATTGACTTTGTGTTCGTGCCACATGCAAGAATCTAGAATCAGACAGATGCTTTTCGTTTCTGGCTGATGCTCCTTAGTATACCCTAATGACTTTGCATAGGGTTGACTAAGAATGTTGTGCTCAGCCAGATATGACAGATGCATTACTAATACCGAGCTTTGGGACGACAGTGACATGTTCATAAGAAGATATAAGTTGCAATGTCCCTTGATTTTATTACTTGCAGGTCTATGAAGATCATTTGCTTATTTTGCAGGACGGGGATGATGACAGGAATGTATTGAGGGTCTACTTTCTATGGTGGCAGAGGTAGGAATGCTGAATACAGACGCAGAAAATCTGAATACTGCACAGATCACCGTAGCATAACACGTAACAGTAAAACTCGACAGTGAAATTGTTCCCGAACTGTCCATGTCGACTGACAGCGCCATAGTGCTTACGTCTCGGATGTACTTTCATCGTTGGTACACGTGATGCTAGCGGTGGGGAAAAAGGAAATCAAGAACGTTTTTCCCGACACCCGAACTCCAATTCCATGTCCTTTTCAGTTCCAACAACATGATTGCCCGCCATCACCTCACGTATAGCATTCATGAATCACAGCGCACACGTGCTACCGGGAGGATAAATGCTTCTTGCTATCTATTGCTGAAAGTTTTGGTACTGCCTACTACAAAATCGCATCTTCGTAAGTCGCTTATCACAACTCGTAATAAATAATGGGTAGCTAAGTGTCAAAGAGTTTCCGTAATTGCGTATGGATTCACCCCTGGCAGTTCACATAAATGATCATCACCAAACCCGATCAGTCTTCAGGCAAAGGGCTGTGTTGTAACTCAGTTCAGCCAATCTTCGGTCGGTGACGGCGACAGTCAAAGAGCTATGCATTGCACATCAGCCTCGAGCAGCCTATACTTTGCATATTTTACTGACATGCGTCTCAAAGAGCACTCCTGGAGCTGTCCCTGGATGATATAGGGGCTGACATTTTTAAGGCTCATGTGTGGATGTTTACGAATAGCTAACAAGCTGCAGGTCGCCAAATCCACCGGTATGGAATGCAACTGTCAAACAACTCCATCAGTGGGTTGACCGGAATGAACCCCGCGTAATGGACAGGCTGAAAAGTCGGATTCCAAGTTGTTCATCTTAAACATTGACATGCGATCAACATGTTTTAAAACAGCCTTTTTGGGCTGTAATTTATGGATGACATATATGATCAAACAGAGCAAAGGCTAGCACGAACAACATTGTAAGCCATAAGAGACGAAAACGGGGCTCAAGGACTTGTTCTGCTTGCTACTAAAGGGTTTGTGTGTACTAAAAAGTTAACGTTAGTTAACTTACGTAAAGTCAATCTTTCAAGCGATGTGAAAGCTTTAGCTTCATTTTGTCTGCTCCTACAAACTAAGAGTCAAATGAATATGACTCAGTCTGTACTATTTTATGGTTTCGGTCACAAAATAATACAGCGTGAAGCACCACCACATAACATGTGACTTTTGCATCATAGGTGTGACTTTTAGTAACGAAAGACGCCTCCACAAAGAGGCATTAACTTATGTTCTGGTTCGTTTGCACAGTGTATTGGATACATAACTCCTCGGCGAAAACACATATAAGAGACAGAAGTGTTAGATGTTCAGGATTGCCATACCGAGTTATTGATCTGCAATATAATCAAGGTTTTCCTACACAAATAGTTATATGCTTCGGTGTACTTCACGTATTCCCAGTGGCTAGACTAGTGCACAATGGGCACATCCCGGAAGCTAAATATTTGGGAAGGTTCTGTAGACAAAGCGGTATAATAAGCTGTCCAGCCTCACCAAACCTTGTGTAGCTGTGGCCAATTGAAATAGCCAGCATTTTCTTCTGAACATTGGGTCCATTTTGTAGGGTTGCTGATCTTACAAGATGGACCTAATAAGTGAAAGTTTCGTAATGACTAATGAAAGGCGACTCTCAAGGAAACGTTCAATATGATAAAACAACATAGTGCTAGACGAAGTCATACAATCTTGAGATGGTTTGTTAGAAAATTTGACTATTGAAATTCGGATTAAGGCTAATTCCATTAAGCTGAGGTCAGGTATGGAGGTGAAATCAATATAAAACCAAACCTGTTTATGGTTGTAGCATTTGCTTTATGATAGTTTTACGCTTCTTTCAAATTCTTGAGTAACAAAGATGTCAAAGAGATATTTTGACTTCATGAAGGTCATGAGAGTAATGGGACTTAAAATGGGAGGCCATGAGACCTGCAACATCTTGATCAGCCCCTACCGCGTCATTGTAAATTTTTGCATCAAAATAATGCCAAAGACTTTGATCATTCTTATCTCCTAAAGGTCAAATGCCGTTACTAACTTGTTAGGATCACTGGTTAAATTTGTTTTTAAGTAGTACCTGGAACAGTGTCCTAGAATTGCCAACTTTGGGTGTAAAGCAACACCCTATGAGGAGGAATTGTTTACTCTTTTTCCCACATTTTATGTGAATTTTTCACTCCTGCCTGACATTGTCTAATTGCACATGCCAAACCCCTATTCCCCATTCTGAGGTTTTCAGATGTCATCCAAGACCGCGCTCACTTAAAACCACCAAGCATAAACGAGGCTCGGCAGAACCTGGACACCTATGGATATGTCCTGCCTCACCTACATCTGAATCATGTCTATGTATGCGCAGAGCAAGGGCGCCAGGTACCTCAAAGCCCAAGAACCCGAGCGACCCCAGCCGCTTGCGCGCATTAAGTTTGGTTTGTTTACAAAATGCATCACAATCTGCAGCTGTGCGCCAAATGCAAGGTTTTCACGCACCCCTATTTTTTGGTCTCATCACCGCACCACGAACGCAGAGCCTGGTGCAAACACCAGCAAGGCCTGGTAGAGAGTTTTACTCCACGTATTTCTTTTTTCCGAGGAAACTTGACCACTAAATTGCATCACTCCCGAAATGCATGAGTGAAAAGTTCAAGAAATGTCTTCTAAATTAAACTTACAAGATGAATATCACCATGTGACCACTCATATTAACACATTTTTAGTCAAATCAGCTTATTACAAAATTTTGAGAGAAAAGTACCAGTCTCAATATTTATTTAGCTACTTTTTTCTTGTTATCATACCAGTGTCATACCACTTTATTCTTCCCTCCTTTTCGACCGTCTTTAGAGCTACCACTTGCTGCTTAAATTGTTGACCGATTTCTCTGCAAGATGCTCCAACTACAAACTTGTACGTATTTTATACAAAAGTTAAATTAATTCGCCAGCCGCCCAAACATGTTTGATATGCACCCAACCGTGAACAATTGGCAGGGAATGAAGGGGATAACTTGAAGCACGAAACTTATTTTTACCACCATTTTTCGCCCTCTTAAACCTTCGGTTAACCGTTTTCTTGGTTTATGGCGGTGCTCAATAATGAAAAATCCAAGCTTTTCGAGTGTGTGACTCGCCAGGTTACCTGGCAAGGCCATTTATAATGCTGCCATATGTAGCCTTGGGACAGACCTGACGCAGCTAATACAGAAGTGTTTGGTGGCGAAATTCTGCCCTCTGGGGATGTTTATCATGCACATCTCTTACTTGTTTCGCATTGTAATCTCGGAGGTTGGTGGGCATGATTAATATTTATATTTAGCGGTGAGTCGGATGATTCTGTCTGCCAGCAGACCATGCAAAAGGGATTGAATTTTTGTTTTGGGGTGAGCAGGAAGAAGCCAGTAAGTCTCCTGTGGACCAAGTAGTTGCTTACCTTACCTGCTTTCAACACATGGTTGGTAACCCGAGTTAGCCATTTTCTGTTTTAATGCATCGAGTTTTGTCATAAGACAAATGATGATGCCCCAAGGCATGCAATGGGCTTACTTTGTTTCATATTCTTGGTTATTTGTCCCAAATTCCTTAAAGTGGTCCCTCATGACTGATTTAACCGCACGTTTTCTATAGCTGTCATGGTTTGCTGACCGGCAAATGACTGTACTGTATCTATGCACTATATTTTTAACACAGGGATACTCTAAGCTGCATAGCAATTACAATGTGAGCTAAATATCGGTATGTAGTAAATCGTAAAACAAAGGTAATAAATAGGCCACCCCATTTGAAATGTGAAGCCAACATCTCAATCTTTGTCATTAAATATGAATATACAAGCCCAAATGGATGCATTTGCTGCAACTGAAAAGGCAAGCAGCAATACTGGCATGGTCATAAAAAGTTGTGTTATTCTTGGAGAAGAGAGATTGTTTTGTGGAGCATGCCCATTATTGCCCTTGACATAGGTTAGCCATGACAATAAAAATAAGTTGTTCAAAGTGATTTGAAGTGTTTTGATTTGTATGTTGTCAACGTTGTTTGATGTCAACAAGCATACACAAATAAAATGAATAAAAATGCAAGTTGAGACCAGCCAAAAACTAGCTTTAAATATCATGTTTTTATCACAAGTGCTGCTGTCAACAGATAGGTGAGTTGAGATGATGTTCATCATATGGTCTACTCCAAGTTAGGTTAAGTTGGTCAAGTGCATGGCAAGTGGCAATAGGAATTGTGCA
Source organism: Pollicipes pollicipes (assembly GCF_011947565.3). Taxonomy (NCBI): domain Eukaryota; kingdom Metazoa; phylum Arthropoda; class Thecostraca; order Pollicipedomorpha; family Pollicipedidae; genus Pollicipes; species Pollicipes pollicipes. The sequence goes on along the minus strand of NW_023596420.1, from coordinate 15,943,641 downwards.
AGAATCAGTAACTCACAACTGCTGCTGTGATACAAACAGGTTATACAGGATGAGATGACGTAAGGCCTCCTTAGGTTAGGCATACGCTACTTTCATGGAAATATGCGTTGGTGTTTTGTAAGAAACAGTGACAAAATGTTTGTTTTCCCTGACCCCATCCTAACAGAAGCCAGAAGTATGTATATTGTGTTTGATTTGGTGATGGGCTGATGTGTAGGAGTCCAAGGTTTTTTTGTTTGAGTGTTTTATGCTTGTTGAATTCTCTGTTGTTATTTTGTTATTGAATTCCTTTGCTTTGTTTTGTTTTAAAAATGCTGTGGAAGGGAATTGAACAGTGCAGCATTAAATTATTGGTGTAAATAATTTGTTATGCTCATAATACTGCCATGAAATTACTATGCCTCAACACGCGCCCGGTTGGCCGGCTAGATACCCTTCACTTGCGCGGGGGAAGGGGAGGGGGTCAATTTGATCCCTCGACTGAGATCTCTGGAACTAAGAAAGCTAGAGATACTAATTTTACCGGGTGTCTTTACCTATACATGAACTCACTTAGGTTAAGGTTTCAGCTTCCTAGGTCATGACCTTCAGGTCGGATAAGGTCAAACAAGGTCAAATTCCAGGCTGGTCTCCAAAGCGCCCCCAGAACGTAGGCAACTGTCTCCAAGCAGAAGGTCACAAGCCCATTTGAGGTCATTGACTTTGTTTGACGCTTTAAAGGTCATGGTGACCAAAACGATACAAGACTGCTCTGCGTTTTGCATTTGAATAGGCGACAAAGATTACGCTAGGCAGTATGTTCCTAAAACAAACGTTCATCCCGGGTCCTCTTAAGTCAATGGCCTGTTCTGACCTCTAAGAAGTCAAATGAAGATGTATAACGCGGTTCCTGCTGTAAATAAATTCGAAATGAGCACCAGAATCTATCCCATACAGCAAGCCCTCGAGTAATAAATCAGGTTGGTTTTGACCTTAGTCTGACCATCATACCTGACCTTAGGTCAACGTAACTTGCTCATTCAATATTTGTGGTGCCTAAGAAAGCATCTCAGAGATGCATATCTTCGTCAAACACCCCGTTGTTGTATCAGATTGAACGATTCCCTAAAAATTGCCTTCGCTGAAACCATGGGCTGACTTTGACCTGTCATAGGTCAGCGACCTTGAACGCCGCGCCGTTCAGAAACCATTCGGGAAAAGCCCTTAGGGGGGTGTCAATTTGCCCCCCCCCCCCTACACCCGAGCGCATGTTAATGTATTCTGTTTCTCTTTAACGGCCTAAGATGTAAAAAAACGAAATAGGCTTGTCAGATTCCTGATATTACGCCCATGCCAACTTCAAATAGATGTCTTTGTTTGCTGAAGCATCAGTCACGAGCTCATAAGTCCCATCTTTTGTGAATTGATCTTTTCGCTCCCACACGGTCTTTTTGCGATGGAATTTTTCACTCCCACCCTAGTTTAAAAGCGATTCTAGCTCCCTGACCTAGAATGATATTTGTTGCGTGAGAAGATCTAAGGGCACTTTGGACGCTGATCTGGAGTTCAACATTGTTTAAACTTATTTGACTTGAAGATCACGATCTTGGGACCTCCAAGATTCACACAAGTGGGCTCTCTGTGTTGGCGAGATCTCAAGGTAGTAAACTTGCCCCGCTCCAACCCAGCCCACCGGAGCACGCCGTATTTAACCGGCCACTCCGGCGCGTGCTAAACAACGTTCTATACGCGTTTCTGTGGAATGGCGAGCGTGACAAATTTGGCCGAAAGCGTTCGGTATTTCTCCCCCAGCTGAGGAGTCTGGGATTGCTGGACAGATTAGTTTATATTGCAGCCTTGCAGGAACATGGGTCTGGCAAGAGATGGTGATCGGCCACGCGTAGGTTAAGCTATTCGAAGCGCAGATCAGTTTGGGCCAGTGCTTGTGGAGTGCGAATGGTAATCGATTAGCAAGCTTTCTTCAACTCTTCAAAGTTGATTTTAAAGGAACGCTCTTGTTGCACTTGGTTCGCTCATGGGTGTCTTAGATGTTGAAGGTGAAGATTTGGGCGCGCGCTGTATGGGATCGAGACGCGAGGAAGTATCCAAACGAAATGATTCTGCCGTGGTACACCAGGGGAATACATAAAACTGACGATAGCTTGATACAACGTGCTTTAACGTGCTACAACGTGCTTACAGGGTGCTTTAACCTGTACGTGAACCCACTTAGGTCAAAGTTCGAGCTTCCTAGGTGATGACCTTTAGGTCACATAGGGTCAAACAAGGTCAAATTCCGGGTTGGTCTTCAAAGTACCCCCAGAACCTAGGCAACTGTTTCTAAACAAAAGTTTACAAGTCCATTTGAGGTCAGTGACATTGTTTGACCTTTTAAAGGTCATGGTGACCAAAACGATACAAGACTGCTCTGTGTTTTGCATTTGAATAAGCGACAAAGATTACGCTGGGCAGTATGTTCCCAAAACAAAATGTCTACCCGGGTCATCTTAGGTCAGTGACCTGTTCTGACCTCGAAAAAGTCAATGGAAGATGTATAATGCGGTTCTTCCTGTCAATAAATTCAAAATGAGCGCCGGTAACTATCCCATACAGCAAGCCCTAAAGTAATAAATCAGGTTGGTTTCGACCTTGGTCTGACCTTCATACCTGACCTGAAGTCAACGTAATCTGCTCATTCAATATTTGTGGTGCCCTAAGAAAGCATCTCAGAGATGTATGACTTGGTCAAACACTCCGAGGTTGCATCAGATTGAACGATTCCCTAGAAATTACCTTCGCTGAAACCATGGCATGTTTTGACCTGCCATAGGTCAGCAACCTTACAAGGTACCTCAAAACATTTCATGTTAAACGATCCGTTATCCAAGTGTCTACATCTATGCAGGATTTGGCGCGGCTACGCTGCGCCGTTCGGAAACCATTCTGGAAAAACCTTTGGGAGCGGGATCAATTTGACCCCCCCCCCCCCCCACACCCGAGCGCGTGTTAAAACAGCCCCTGGACTATTACACCGTTCAATGGCTAGATAATCAACCCGCCATGTCGTCAGGCAGTTCCTGTGAGCAGTGGACTGCCGCCATCAACACCTACAACGGCACCTCGCATCGTAAAGTCGCATGTTGTGGTAAACAAGGTAACTGTCTTGATGATTGTGAAGGGTGAGTGGTAATTTTCAGCTTCGTTATGCGTTTTCTTAATATGAATGTCTCGTATCAGTTTTGGGCGTTTTTTTGGTGCTCTTGTATGTGCATAAAGTTTTGGGCCTTATGTGGATGCACCTGAGGTTTTGGGCCTCGTTGTATGCGTTTAACTAAGGTGACTTGTTGACATCTGTGTTAGTATGTTAAGTGTGTCATTCTCTGTGATTTATGGCCTCGCCGTCATTTGCGCATGTGTATGAACGCATGCGTCTCCTGCCAGATTTATTACCTTTCCTCCGTCACCCCTTTTATCCATATCTCCAGGCTGCTTTATTTCGAGGTACCTCCTGACATTTGTTATGCTATTTCATCAATTATGATTCTGGTTTTGTCTGCGTAAAAGGCCCGGGCGTTCAATAAAGATCTCTTGATCCACATATTAGAATAACCATCGCTTAAGTTCAGTTTCATTTAGTGACACGTTCGGGCGGGAGTTAGTATGAGTCCGATAAGATTTTCAAGAATAACTTTCGAACAGTGCCGTTTAGCAGCACTGAAGTTTATCAGTAGAAGACAAGTGAGGAGCTGGTGAGGTGATGTACAAAATTTAATTATGCCTCCCAGTACCACTGACCTGTGGTAGATCGAAATCCGTAAGCCGTGGCTATCGCTGTGAGTTATCTGTGTTTCGCTATCTTTCAAGCCGCCGCGAAAACAGAGTGTTATACAAAGTAAGACAGGTTTAGATAGCTTCTCAACCATTTAGGTAATTAGAATTGCGATTATAACTCATTCCGATGATCTAGGTTGAGGTATGAAGGTCAGATGAACGCCAAAACCAAGCTTGCCTGAGTGGTAGTTTTTACAATTATTTTGAATAATTTTTCATTAAATTGACTTCGTGAAAGCCAAGGGGGTCACTGATCTACAATTGACTTCGGCCAAACATTTCATTTGAAGAAGATGTCGCCTAGAGTAATTCTTGAGGTTGACGTTAAATTCAAATATCAAAATGGTCTCAAAGGGTTTGAAAATTTTGGTCTTATAAAGTGCAGCTAAGGCCCCACACGTAAAGCGCTCCCAAGAGACCCTTTGCTTGGGAAAGCTCTATAGTTTGCAGATTGTTGGTGAGGTCTGAGGGCACTTCGGACGCACGCAACTTGATGCGTGCGTGCGTGAGAGAGAGAGAGAGAGAGAGAGAGAGAGAGAGAGAGAGAGAGAGAGAGAGAGAGAGAGAGAGAGAGAGAGAGGGAGAGAGAGAGAGAGAGAGAGAGAGAGAGAGAGAGAGAGAGAGGAGAGAGAGAGAGAGAGAGAGAGAGAGAGAGAGAGAGAGAGAGAGAGAGAGCGAAAGACAGAAAGAGGCCAATAATGTGGAGTACTTTGTCGTGACTAGATAATCAGCCGCCCATATCTTTCCAGGAGGTTTCTGTGAGCAGCGGTCTGCCGCATTCAGCGTCAAGTTCTGCCACCTCTACAACTACCATCTCAAACACGCATGTCGCAGTAGGCAAGGTAATTGTTTGGAAGGCCGTCCAGGGGTGTGTGATCCTGTTCATGTGCTTGGTCAATCCGTCGATAAACTCACTTTGTACACACTCCCTCGTGCTTACAGTGACTATATCATATTTGCACAAATTAACAATGCCGGTTGTATAATAAGTCGCACTGACCTTTTCGTTTTCTCAAGTTGTTCGCCAGCATCCGCTTCTCCATTCCTTTGCACAACAGGCTCTCAACGGCGCCTCGGTATTCCACTAACTATTGGCCACTGCATGAAGATTTGGATGTTTAAATTAACCGGGGCGATCAAAAAAGTAACGTCACGACTAAAACTAACTTTTAACTTCATTTAAAGATTTCTGTCATGCAGTCCACCCGCTTGCCATAGGGTCCATGTTCACATCCGTCTTTACCCTGTTCTAAACAGTTGTTACCCATTACTCACAAGTTTGCTTTTTCGTTACTTGTTTTCTAAGTTCACAACTTCTCTAAATGCTGCGCAGCGCAGTCAGTCTCCTCTTCACGGCTGACGGTGAGGTCGTTTTCAGGCTTCTGTGCGGTCGGTGGTCAGCGGCACGCCCGCCATCGGCGGTGTCCAGGGCGCGGCGGCTGGTGGACACGTCGTCGCTGCCTCCGTCGTAGCTGCTGCCGACGCCCACGCCGGGAAGCACGCTAAACCTTCGGTCGTGGTCTCAGCCGCCCCAGACGAGGCGATCGTCGCTGCCTCCGTCGTAGCTGCTGCCAACGCCCCCACCGGCGGTTCAGAGAAGAAACACGTCAGAATTCCAGCCGCGGTCTCCGCTATCCCAGACAAGGCGACCGTTGCTGCCGCGGTCGCCGCCGGTCTCGACGCGTCCGCTGCCGCTGCCTACGCAGCCACCGTCGCCGCAGCTGCCAGCCCGGTGTCCGTAGTGTTCGTGCCGGCCGCTTGCGGCCGGCGGCGCTGCTGTCGGATCTGGAGCTCGACACGGCACGCCTGCTCGTGCCTGCGCGCAGGCAGACGCTGCTTCAATGTCCAGCTACCAAAGCCCGAATTTAAGCCGTTCGACGTGATTAGACCGCCATGCCCTTACCCCTGCTATGCCAAGTGTGGCCACAGGCAGTGTTGTCGACTTTTCGGATGCAATCACGCAACGATTGCCTTTCATCAACATGCAGTGCACCAGGAAGTGAAGGAGCATGGTCATGCTGTTCATGGGAAGGCTGGTGGTGGCATTAAAATACGCCTTGCGGTGAAGGGCTAGGGCATAGGTGTGGCGGCCGTAGTTGTTTGCCGCATGCCACATATTTGCGCTATCGCTGCTGGTGAAAATATGAATGGCATCCATCATGCTTTGAATCCATCCTAAAATGCCAGCGTGTGTCAAAAACGCGGGAGCAAATGCATAGCTGGGAAATGCGACGTGCCCGTTGAGGCATATTTGTAACATAATATGTCCCACATCGCTGAGACAGACAAGTGGTCTCCACTTCCCTCGCTGCGGGAAGAGACGATGCTGCTGGCGCCGCCGAATACTGCCTAAGTGACACGCCGTTGGTGGCGGCTAAACAATCCTAGATTATCACAGTTAAACTATTACGCGGCCTTCTTGCTAGGGATCAGCCAGGCCCATTAAACGTGATCATTTTCAACATATTGATAGGGCGCTAAGCACCATAATACGCCCTTTCGTTGTTTCTCTTTGTTTCGTTGTGTTTTGTTGTTTTGTTTTTCTTTCGTTGTTTCATTGTTTCTAGTCCTGTCAAAAATACGATAGCTATCACGGATTCCAGACGATCTTGGTGTTGTTACAAACTGGGTGAGCCATGACGTTAACTGTGACGTTATTAGCCATGTACCATCGATTAACTTGACCAAGTCTAGGCGATATTATATAGATATAGATATACATATACATATACATATACATATATATTTATATAAACATATATATATATATATATATATATATATCTATATCTATATCTATATCTATATCTATATCTATATCTATATCTATATCTATATCCATATCCATATCTATATCTATATCTATATCTATATAATATCGCCTAGACTTGGTCAAGTCAATCGATGGTACATGGCTAATAACGTCACAGTTAACGTCATGGCTCACCCAGTTTGTAACAACACCAAGATCGTCTGGAATCCGTGATAGCTATCGTATTTTTGACTCTAGGCGACTGTCATATACATATATATGTATATGGCATACATACCTACTGTATATGGCATATACAGTAGGTATGCATCGGATGCCCACCGATTTTTTTCAGTTCTACGTTATCCCGGACGCCATAACATTATTCCCCAAGTGGTCGCAACAGGGGAAGTACTCGAAGCCAAGACTGGCTAGTGGTATCATGCACCTATCATTCAAATTTGAATTCAGATAAGCGGTAGTCTGTGACAATTCTAAAAAATAAGATGTGTCGCGATGAAGTTGGAGGACGACATACCCAAGTTCGAAGAAAGGTTCAAATCCATCCCAATTTGTACATGAAAAATTTCCCATCATTTCACGCCCGAAGCCCGCAAACTTCTTACCCAGATGTATGCTTTCACCCCATATTCTGTGCTGCCTCTCAGTCTGGGGCGTGGCCTCCGCCTGCTATTTCGGCCGGGTAGCAAGTCGTGCATTTCACGGCCAGGGTTGTATCGGTCGGGGCGATAGGTCGAGGCCACATTTCACCGGTGTTAAGGTCGCTGGGCTGGCGCGGCGTGAGTGATCTTGTTACGCGCCGCGACTACACTTGCGTTTCAGGGCCTTAAATAACCCCCGAGCCCCGCCATGCCCCGGCGGCGATCCGGCCGCTGTTCACCCCTCGGACCGCTCTGAGCGCATCACGAGGTCGGTGGTAGTAAGCGCTGTAGAGCTACCCGCTTTCCGGCTGTCTATGTGGCATAGGTTGTTTTTATATCGTACGGCCTTGCCCTCGGAGGTGAAAAAGCGTCCACACGCCCACGAGCGTGGGAAACTCATACCAATGTCTGACGCCCATGAAAGGAGACTGAAACGCTAGCAATTGTTCAAAGTTTAACGTCAGAGTAACCAGATTACAACTCTGAAGGAGGAAAATATTTTTTAGTGGCATGGACCCTTTTCATCAGTAACATGCGGGCAATCAGTTGGGGGACAGTTTGTGGGCACACTTCACTGTCTCCCTTTTTTTGCTTTTGATGCGTCTTTTAGTTTAGTTTTAACATGCTGCTCGTTCTTACTGCGCCTCCTCGGCGTACAAAACTACCGCTTACTAAGGGCGAAAAGTCATTATATGAACCTAATTGTCATCATGCATCCGTCAAGCTGAGTTTGTGCATCAGTTTGGTTTATTGGAAAGCTCAGGCGGTTTATTTAATTGATTGACGTAATTTTCCATGTGCTTTTTAAGGGCTAAAATCGGTATAGTGCATTAATGGCGATTTAAAAACTTATTACGTCATTATTATCTTTGTACTTAACTTTGTTCTTGAATGGCGCGGTTTACCTTAAAATGCGCCATTGCGGCATTGAGCATTGTCAGCCACCTAGGTTCGGGTCCCGGCGTGTGTTTTACGAGAGGGATTGTGAGGGCTCGTAAGTCTAGGCAAATCTCAATGTAACATTCGGTAGGTGTGTAGTGTGAGTTTTGAGTAGAACTAGTTCTAGGATCATGTAGCTTTTGGGCAAAAACCCAGCACACGAAGTCGGAGTGTTTGAAATCGACACACCTTGGTCCAGGCCTACAGATAGAGCATAACCAATTTTGCACAGGTGCTAACCTTGCAATATGCATGGCGTGTATGCCACTGAATGGGGCGCGGGACTGAATATCTAGATCCTAAACATTTGCTCTTGTAATGTGTGAAGATGCCAGTCCACTGTAATTCACACCTGACAGTAAAATTGCAATATCAAGTCTGAGTATGTGGATGACAACATTGTGAAAATCAGCTATTTCACTTTTAAAAAAGACGCTGGAAATTAGCCAGATCTCAAAATATTTTGTAGTTACAGCACCCGAGCAACTTTCCATTGTGGGGTTGCCTTATGTAGCTTTTGGGGATAGATCCAGCAACCGAAGAAAAAGTGCTTGAAGGCCAGTGAAATTTCCATTCTTAGATTACACTCTCTGGCAGGAAATGCTACAAATGAAGCGAGAGTGCTGCTTTTGGGGGCAAGTTTCAGGCTGATTCTGATACATCCCATTGACATTTTTGCTATATTTTGCCAATTAGGAAAAGCTGATACCGGAAACCCAGGGCTGTTTCAAATCACGATGCCTTCCAATATTCATCTGATATATTCAAGTGTGCATTTTTGAAAACGCCCTTAAAAAATGCCTTGAAAAGCGAGCTGAGGGTGCTACTTTCAGGAGAAAGCACGAGTTCAAGCTTTGAAAAATATGTTGATATGTTTCAAGTGGTCTAAGTTTTGTGATAGTTCAGAAGCATGATCAGTTGGAGCATGTAAGGTAAAGCTGAACTCTAAATTGCTGATAGGACCTGCCCCATTCGGTGCAAGATTCAGGGTGCCTTCAGGCTTGAAGTCTTGCTGACTGCCACAGCTTGTAGGCTGGTTGATTGCTTGGAGTCAATTTCCGCTTGGTAATTTGAGTTGGTGTCTCATGAAAAGCAGGCCATATCATTTGTGGTTACATTGTGTTTTGATGCATGCAAGTAATGCGTTCTTTGATAGGATATTATTGTACCGTATGGATACCTAGAACATATGATATCAATATACTCTGGAAGCGTGGTGTCTATGAGGCAAGGCGTGGTCTGCCACACTCACGTTTTCGGTGGCATCAATAAAAGGAAATCCTTGAAACCATACCTCTTGTAATTATTATAGGCTTTTTGGGTGATAAGAAGAAAATACAGTTTCATTCCCGCAAAAATATAGTGGGCAAAATGTGTTAAAATATTCAAATCAACAAAGTGCGCATTTAGGATTTGGCTTTTCTTTTTGCTGGCTACAGATGCTGCGTAACTTTGCCCTGATTGGGGCGGGATGATTTACCCGCTAAGGTTTTTTGAGGATACCTCTCTGGCATGTTCAGCAAATGCGTTTAAGCTCCGATAGCTTATGGGGAATCTATCGTGCGTATTTCTACACCAGAAGCGTGTTCTTAGCTTTCCTGGTTTCGGAGCATTAGCGGCTATTGAGGAATGATGAACGGCGACCTATGGCCGGCGTGGGCGGCGGGCGGGAACCGACGATGTCGCAAAATAGGCGGTCGGCCGGCACTGCTACATTAATGGAACCATATGTCACACAAATATACTCAAAACACGTGCAGCACACACCACTGTACTAATGATTAAACAAGGAGCACGTCTGTTTACATTTCATGCCCCCACAGGGCGCGGGCTCTTAGGTGAGTCGATTATTGGACTACCAGCATAGAAGCTAGTTGTAAAAGCTAGTTGTCGTTGATACCAATCCACTAGGGATTTCTGCTAAACTACATCTTTATCACTTTTGGAAATGTCAGGGGGTGAGGGCTCATATCAACCCTCCCCCTTTTATTATTCAACGCAATGAAAAAACGGTGAATCAGGACGACGGTTAAGAACGCAGATTTTTGTTTGTGGGCGACAGGCAGCCACAGACGGAAACCACCTGCTGCCGACCGTTTTGACCTCCCAGAGCTGTGCTACGCTCATATCTAAACTTGGCCAACGTGAAAAAAAAATGGTTCTGCCTGATTTTGTGGGCTTTGCTCAAGCTCTCTCGAGGGCAGCGCAAGATGACCTATACCTTTTACCGCTCGATAGATCTTGTAAAGTCTCTTTACTGGGAGGGTGTATCCGCACTTGCTGTAATAAAACCTCTGCAGCGGCTAAAATGCATTGAGCGCGCCGATTTCAAACCCCCGTTATCGCTAAAAGTCTTATTTAGCACCGTATGTCAAAAACCTGGCAGCGTCTTTCAAAAATTGTTATACCTGCAATTGGAAGCTCGATAAATTTGGATTCAGTTTGTAAAAGATAGAAATAATCCCGCAACAGAATGTCCGCACTTTTCGGATTGAATAAAAGCTGTGGTCAACTCTTCCATACCGTGATCATTTGATGACGTTTTATCTTGGAGTAACTTTTATTCTATCTCTCAATCGGTGCTTGAGTCCCGAAGGACAAAAATGAGCATTTTTGAGGTATGCTATCTCATCTCAGCTATCTGGAAAAAAAATTGTGGAAAACAAAAACTGTACAGCAAGTTTAAAAGCTTCTATTTTTGTGACAAGCAATCACTACAAGCTAACGTGGCATGCATCTCTTTTTAAGCGTTTCATCTTCACCTGACTAGAATTAACACGCGTTCGGGGGTTGAGTTGACTCCCCGAAGGTTTTTCAAAAATGGAATCCGAGCGACGTGGCGTGGCCGCGCCAAAAGCTGTGGAGCCGTAGACAATTGAATAACAGGTCGTCTGGCATAAAAAACTTATATGTGCCTTGTAAGGTCGCTGACCTATGGCAGGTCAAAGTCAGGTCAGAGTTTCAGCGTGGGGAATGTTTAGGGAATCGTTTAGTCTGGTTCAACAACGGAATGTTATACGAAGTCATACGCCTCTGATATACTTTCTTACTTAACACAACAATTAAATAAACAAACCAAACTGACCCAAGGTCAGTTATGAAGGTCAGACCAAGGTCAAAACCGACCTGTTCTATTTCTCTAGCGCTTACTGTGTGGGGTAGTTTCTGGTAAGCATTTCGAATTTGTTGACAACAGGAAACGTATTATACACCTTCCATAGACTTCTTAAACGTCAAAATAGCCCACTGACCCAGATTGACCCAGGTCAACATTTTGTTTTTAGGAACACACTGCCTAGCGTAATTTTTGTTGCTCATCGAAATGCAAAACTCAAAGCGGTCTTGTATGATTTTAGTCACCATGACCTTCAAAAGGTCAAGCAAGGTCACTGACCTTAAATGAACACGAGAACGTTTGCTTGAAACAGTTATCTAGGTTCACCGGGTCCTTCGGAGACCAGCCAACATTTTTCACCTTATTGGACCCCCAAGGTCACAACCTAGGAATGTCAAATTTTGACCTAAGTGAGTTCACGTATAGGCAACACACCCTGTGAAATTGGTGTCTCTAGCACTCGTACTTCCTGAGATCTCACGGGGGTCAAATTGACCCCCACCCGAGAGAAGGGTATCGAACCGGCCACCAGGGTATCGAAGTCAGGTCAGTCAGGGTATCGAACCGGCCAGAAGGGTATCGAACCGGCCACCCGGGCGCGTGTGAAGCTCTACAATCAGGCAAAGCTTCTGTGAAATCAACAAATGACTGGATCAATTATTTTTGAATTACTTGGAACCTTGTCTTCGTGAACGGGCTCTCAAAATTCGCGGCAAGTAATTTTGGTAAGTGATAAAGGTTGACTCATGTAAGTCAAGATTCACCTACTGCCATATATCGAAGGATAACATTTCATAGACATCTGTTGCCGGAGCTTTGTACTATTCTCAGTTCTTGTTACTTGGGGTACCATGAATGACACAGACATCACAAGTTTGTTCTCATCGAGAGGGTAATCGTGAGGCAAACACAGAAGAACTGCAGGGTGCGCAACGTTATCAGACTTTTTCAATAACGCTGCTGCAGATATTACATCATTGCATTCGTACATTTGTACCTGTATGGCTCTCATTCACGGAGGGTGGTACGTATAGCGCAGAGGGAGAGAGAGAAAGAGAGAGAGAGAGAGAGAGAGAGAGAGAGAGAGAGAGAGAGAGAGAGAGAGAGAGAGAGAGAGAGAGAGAGAGAGAGAGAGAGAGAGAGAGAGAGAGAGAGAGAGAGAGAGAGGGATAGAGAGAGCAGCAAGCACTTGCTGAAAGCACATCGTACATAATAGCATACCGAAAGAAAGTGTACTTCTGTGCGAATCACAGTGGCATTTCGTTTCTATTATCCTAAGGGTGCTCAGCACAATACTTCCTTCGGCTAAAAACAACACAAAACTGTCACGCACGCTTTGCAACCCATGACCACATATGGGTCTCGGATGACGCACCCACAGTAATACCATTCAAACAGCCAGTCCGCATTTCATTCCAGGTCTACTTGAACTTAATTCAAGTGTGTTGTGCTTAAAGTAGGTTAGAGATACAGACATGTAATTGTCAGGATGCCTGATTAAGACCAATTGGAATTGGAACGCGTATTTCGCCGCGTCGCAATAGTAAAGGAAATGAGCTGGACTAATACCCAGGGGTTGTGCGTCAACCTGCAGGCGTTGGTTTCTGCTTATAACTTGGCTTGTCACAATGACAAGAGCTCACAGTCAGGTAAGCTCGATGGTGACTAAGTGTGTTATCAACGTTAAAATTTTGCAAAACGCCCAAATGATTACGAGTTTGATTCACACTGTACTTAGCATACAACAGACATAAGACTCTGAAACAGCGGGTCCAATTTTGAAAGATATTGCTAAAATTATAACAGGATCGTATCGGCATTATTAGTCTTAACTTCTACGTTGAATTAACTACCTTCATTACAGTGAGAAGTGGCACTGGTTATCATGCCCTCATGGGGGGGGCGTGGGGGGGGGTAATTTGACCCCCGCAGATTTTCCTGGAATGATTTCCGAACAACGCTGCGTACCCACGCCAAATTTTGCATAGCCTAGACAGCTGAATAGCGGCTCGTTTGGTGTCAGAAATGAACTGAGCCCTGCGAGGTCGCTGACCAACATGAATTTAAATTCAGACCATGTATTCAGCGAATGCAATTTATAGGGAATCGTTCATCTGATGCAACAACGGAGTGACAGACAAAGTCATGCGTGCCTTAGGTGCTTTCTTAGGCACACAACAATGGGATTAACAAATTCATTCACCTAGGGTCAAATATGATCAGACTTATGTCAAAACCAACATGTTTTATTACTTTAGAGCTTGTATGTGGTAGTTTCTGGCGCCCATCTTTACTATTTTTTTAACAGGCACCGCATTATACATCTTCCAATTACTTCTCAAAGGTCAGAATAAGTTACTGCCCTTAAATGACACAGGCCAACATTTTATTTTTAGAAACATCCTAACTGGCGTAATCTTTGACGCTCATACATTGCATGCAGTTGCAAATATTGAAGCAGTCTTGCATGATTTTGGTTACCATGGTCTTCGGAAGGTCCAACAAATTCCCTTAACGTGAATAAGTACCAGTCACCTTTTTCTTAGACCTGGCATCTAGGTTCACGGTGGTTGCACGAAAACGTCCGGGGCCACTTTGGACATTTATCTTGAGTTTTGCTTTTTTACCATATTTGATCTCAAAATGACATAAGCCAGGAGTCTCAAGCTTTGAAACAAATGAGCTAACAAACAGGCCAGCACGCACCCTGTGGAATTGGGGCCCCTGGCTTTCTGAATTTTTGACATCTCAGCGGGTGAAATTGTCGCCCACCCAAGCAAACGGTGTTCAAACCGGCCACTCGGGTACGTGTTAAACGGGGTTGCAAAGCTAGATCATGGTTATATCGGTAGAATTCAATATCTCGAGCTTCGCTCATCCCCATTTTTTCATTTTTTTTCATTTTTCGAGTCATTTTTCTTGCGTATGTGCACACCACAAAATATTACGTATTATCGATATCGTCGTAATCTGGCTCTACCTGGCCTTATATATTATATAGTACCTCCTGGTATGTTGCAAGCCATTAATTTAAAATGCGAGCTTTGAAGTCATTATGCCGTAAACCTAGAAGCTAAAGCCTCCCTTCCTTACATCGAAAAAGTGCCGTGCGCTGTATAAAATAAATTAGGTGCCAGGACGCTTGAGAGCGTGGATGTTTAGCTTTTTAAAACAAAATTTGATACGCAACACCTGACGTGTTTCAGGGCAATTCATGCCATGTTTGAAGCAAGTAATTGCGCATGCGTTTGCGTCAAAAGATGCAACAGCCATCACCACGTGTAACATGGTCCACCAGGCCGGCGGGCGGGCGGAACTTGGAGTGGCATATTATTTTGTCAACCTCAGATAATCTTCCGAAACTGTCTGGAGCTGGGACTGGGGACGTTAGGGCATGGCTTAACCTAACTGCAGTTGCACATAAACCTACGTAAAAACCCACGTAACTGCAGTTACGTGGGTTTCGGGTGCAGAAAGTTCATACTGGTCGACTTATAATGTCAGGTGCAAGGCATGGGAAAGAAAGGAAAACATTGATTTAAACCACGGCATATTTCAACAGCGTACAGGTAGACTGAACGCACCAAAGCACGATTTTTTCGTGTGCGTCATTTCCGTTCAGTAGATTGGCACATGTGTGATAAATTTGGTCAGATGGTTGGCTACATATGTGGTTCTTTGAAACCATTCAGATTAGCCACCTGGATTTTTGGCAGCCTTTAGTACATTGCCATGCCTGGGTATTAGGATGTCCGTGATGTTTTGATGTTCTGTGATGCTTTCGTGGTAAGCCAAACCCAAATTTCGTATTCGACACCGCACAAAAGCCTTTCACGTTAAAACGGACATTTTACTTTCGAAACCTATCGCATGTTGCTTTCCACTCTTGTTTTGACCGAACAGCCATCTAGTAACATATAATTGTCAACATCTCCAGTCTATCTTAACCTAGCATATGAAGGACTTGACATTACAAAGATAAAGGTACCTACAGGACGCTATGTGATACAGGACGAACATGATACTAATGCATTTAAGCTTGTAGTGTGCAAGCGTCAGTGATGCATTCAAAAGTCTAGTGTACGAACAGTAAAGAGAACTTATGCTGAAACTCATTGGCCTATCTGTTATTTATTTTGCTAATATGCGTTGCAGAGAGGGCTCAGGGAAACGCTGGAAGGAGAGTGCTCGAGTTAACATGGGGAGGGGAAGCATCCTAGACAGCATATAAAGTAGCATAACTGAGCGATATTTTGGCACAGCCGAAGCAGGGGAGAAGGCTGCCTAAGCTGGTTGGTCGTGACTGGAAACGACATGTGTAAGACGGCAGCAATAGCCTTATTCCTCGGAGAAAAACCTTCACCCTGGTGGACATAAACCTCCACCAGGGTGAAGCTGATATTTCGAAAGCTTGCCTTTATCGAAACAATAGCAGAAGTCAATTCAAAATTGCCTGCCCATTATCAACCTGCTGATTAAATCAACTTCAAGCTAAGAGCCAGGTGAGTCATTGCTATGAAGAAATGGTTGACAGCCACACAAGTAAAAAAAAAGTGAACAATTTATCGTCCGTAGAATTTAGTGCCGCAGGACTTAGTCTTCTAGCCAAAGGTTCAAACTTTGCGCAAACGCAGTCAGCATCTGACATTTTACTTCGTGTAGAAAAAGGAGTTGAGCGTTTTTCATACGGCAAACGGTGGAAAGACTGCATCTCAACATTGCATAATGGCAGCAACACAACTAGCATTGCAACAGTTCCCGGCCAAGATCGCCCAGCTTCAACAGACGACGCAGCAGCACTATCAGAACCGGCTAACGCATGCTGCGCCCTCGGTGGGGCAGACGCAGAAGATCGCAACGAAGATCAGCTTCATCGAGGTCGCATCGCGAGTCTGTCGTTTAGGTTTCCAGACATCGGTAAGAAAATCAGCCCACAGAAATTGAAAGATGAAACTGCAGTTACTGTGCACGTTCAAAAACCATAAAGTATGCAAACTAAATGTCACTGCAGAACAGCGAAACGTTATCAGGGACTTCAGCAAAAACGATGATATCGTAATTGAACAGAGCGATTGGTGTAAGGGTTTTGTAATCATAGATAGGCTGGCGTATGTTAACAAGGCTTAGACTATACTTAACGACAGCGACAGCTATGAAGAACTGAAAAGGAAACCAGTCCCTCAGGTAGAGACTAAAACAAAAGGAACGCTAGCGAGCACAGTTAGCGGCAATTTTCGGACAAACCCATCAAAGATCTGACAGCCAGACACAGTAGACCGCCTGCATTATGTGGGCCGCCTAAGGATCACAAACCTGCGGTGCCCCTTAGACCTGTCATATCTGCGTTTGGTGGTCCCATAGAAAAACACCGTGTCTTTTAGAGAAAGCATCCAACCAACTCTTGAGGTTTGTTCCCACACATCTATCGGATACCAGAGCCCTTTTAAAAAGGCTTTTAATCATTCTCAGGCAGAAGGGTTACCAGAGGGTATCATTTCTTCATTGTAGATGTTGTCTAGTTATCCGACAATATAGCAGTCAGTGAGGTTGTCGCTGCCGTAAAAGCTAAGGTAGACAAACACTTCCATGAAATGCATGATTCCGGTCTATCAAAAGACGATATCTGTGGTCTTTTAGAACAGCGTCTTCAGGATAATATTTTCTCGTTAGAAGATGACGTCTACCGACGAAAATTGGAAATAAGAATGGGGAAACCGTGCATTCCTCTTATCGCAATCATATTTTTAGACCAATTTGAAACGAAGGCTCCGGCCGCCAGCCCATTAAAGCCGACTTTCTTAGCTAAATAAATCGATGATTTTACTGTGGTGTGGACGCACGTGCAGCGTGCCCTTTAAGAGTTTTTAGAATTCATGAACAACCAGCATCCAACTTTAACTTTCACGGTGGAGCATACAGGGGGGGAAACGGGGTCCCATATTTGGATACACTAGTGACGGTGGAAAGGAACAGCAACCGCAAAACGTTAGAAACGGAGTCTTGTCAAGCCCGCCAACTCTGTTATAATTCTGCACTGCCAGTCTGCGCATTGAACTTCCACTGAGGACGACATAAGTCGTAGCATGTTCCATAGGGCTCTAAATAGCTCATCAAATAGTGAAAAGGAATTCGGCTTGATTGATTCGGCTTGAATTCGGCTTGATTCAGTTAGGGGAAGTGGGCGGAAAGGTAAGAAGAAGAGGAGAAGGGAAAAAAGGTGGCGTAGGCGACAGGGCAACTCCCAAACACCAAATTGATATATGTTCCGGTCCACGAAGTCATCTGCATCACCTTGGTTTTGCTGTTTGAAATCGCGTGTTTGACTGGCAGGTATCGGACCCTGTCGCGCCCGGCGATTTCAACTGAGTTCCCCGGCACAGGCTACTAACTGAATTCGAGCTTGTAGGGGCGGGCTTTGTAGTTGCTGACGGCGGCAGGCATGTGATACTGCGCCGGCAACAGAGAAACTCTACCGCAGGGCGAGTCTTCGGCGACACAATTCTATGCGAGACGATGCTGGCCGTCCCGCCTTTCGACAATTGCAATGAACTCTCTCCCCGTTGCAGGAGTTGCATATACGACCACAAATCAACCCTGCACACGATTCATTTACAGGATAGGCATTTAGCCATAGCTCCCAACGCAGTTGTAACTGAAGTTGACCTGGCGTTATGGCATGACTTTGGTCTAGACTGACCTTAGCGGCCGGACAAAATATTGATATTACGTTTAAACTGTTATGTAGAAGGCATGCCGCCATCATTATCGACATGATGGCAGCGCTTCGCAAGTTGTAAAGTGCATTCGTGAGGAACATTATGCGTCTAGATAAAACAACATTAATCACTTCATTACTCAAAGAAAAAAGAGGAAAATGGAAAGATAAATGTGATATTTCGGCTACATGCGTTTATCGAAAAGAAAAACAAATTCAAATGTGTGTGCCGATTTTACTCGACGCTTCAGTCTTTTCCTAAAAAACCGGCTAGCCACAGTTTTTACAGACCACCAACATGCAGTGGATTAAACAAGGAGCAACTGCCAGTCATTTCTGCGATGCAGTGGATATATAACTGAGAATTAAAATGCGCGAAGAATACCTGCATATGCAAATGAATAACAGGCGTCACGCATAACACATCATTTGCTTCTGCAAGCGATTTCAAGTTAACAGGCACGTCGCATCACGCATCACTTTTACAAGCAAACGATTTCAATTAAACAGACATCGTGCATCAAGCGTCAGACAACACTGATATATGAAGGCGATTTTAAGCCAGCATGCATAACACATCAAGACACTAGTCACATTCAAATAATCGTTCATGACGAGTCCTGTACACTGAAGCCTGGTCGCCAACTTCTTATAAAAATAAATTCACAAGTTTTCCTGTCTAGATGGTCCCGTACTTTGAAGATACCTTTGAGCTCTAAAGGGAAATGGTCCGTACTTCTTTGGATTTTAACCTTAGCGTGTTGTGTCAAAAGATGGTCGCCGAAGAGTTCTTTTTATTATCTGTTTCGTTTTGAGCATCTCGCAAGTGTTCATCACAAATGAAACGAGTAGGACGCATGGACTTCTCAACATAACCCATGTATTTCCCATGTTTTCACGCTGTTTACGCTTGAATTCGTAAACCATATTTCTTCACGTGCAAACCCCTTAAAATCCCAGGCATGCATATATGACACCCATCGCACCCCGGGCACTTATGCTTCGAGACCATATGTTTAACTAGATAGTTATTTAGCTCCTTATCGAGTGTGCCCGAGGAGGTAAAAGATGGGGGGGGGCCGACATGAAGCGGCGTGGCCAGTTCCCGAGCAGGCTATTACATCGGGCCCCCGCCAGGGACCCGGACCCTCCATTCAAATAGAAAGTCCTCAAGACCCAATAAAGAGGGGCCCCGAAAGATAAAGTGTGTCCGAGCGTCTTGACAGATAGGGCTTCTAACAAGAGCGTAGGGCCCTCCATTCAAATAGGAACCACTCAATACCCAATGCAGATGGCCCCCGAACGATGAAATGCACCTCAACAGCTGATCAGGAGAGGCCCGAAAAGAGCGCTTGGCCCTCCATTCAAATAAGAAGTATCCAAACCCTGTGCAGAGGGCCCCCGAAATATGGAGTGTACCCTAGCAGATTACTAGACGGCCCCGGACAGGAGTGCAGCGCCCTAAATTCAAAGGTGGTGAACAGATGGGGCCGGCTGCAAGAGTGTAGGGCCATCCATTCAAATGTGAAACGCCCACGGCACGTTGTAGAGGGCTCCGAATGATCGAGGGTGTCGGAGAATGTTAACAGATAGGGCCTCGTGAAGACCCCCGCTCCAAAAGCAAGTATCCAAGACCCGGCGTAGAGGTCATCCAACAATCGGATGCACCGGAGCAGCTTATCAGAAGGGGCCGCAACAGGAGCATAGAGCGTAGGTCCCTCCATTGAAGTAACAAGTGCCCAAAACCCAGTGCGGACGGCCCCCGAAAGATGGAGTGTACCTGAGCAGGTTATCAGATGGCCACGATATGAGCGCAGAGCCCTAAATTCAGACGCCAAGACTCAATGTGCAGGGCTCCCGGACAATCCACTTTGGCCAAAGAAGTTAACAGAGGGGACCCCAGACAAGTGCGTAGGGCCTCCATTCAAATAGGGCTTCCCCAAGGCCCAATGTAGAGGACCCCCGAAAGACCGAGTGTATCCGAGCAGGCTATCAGATGGCATTGACAAGAACGTAGGTCCCTACATTCAAATACCCAATGTGCCGGGCCCCTAAACAATTCAGTGTGCCGGAGCAGGTTAACAGATGGGGCCCCGACAAGTGTGCAGGGCCCTCCATTCAAATGGAAAGCACCCTGGACCCAGTTTCGAGGGCCCCGACCGACAGAGTGTGCATAAGCAGGTTAACAGACGAGCCCCCGACAAGAGTATAGGGCCCTAAGCAAGTGACATAAAATTGGAAGCGCCCTAGACCAATGCAGAGGGCCCATGAGCATATCGCAAGTGTGTCGGTAGGTGAACCGAAACCAACGTAAAGGGAATACCCGAGCAAGCTAACATGGGGGTCCCCTGCTATATCTCACAGAGCCTTTTTGGAGACTGGAAAGAATCCGTGGAAGGCCTCTGATTGGCAACAGCGCCCAGGCACGCTAGCGGGAACAGCACAGAAACCGTGCAGATCTCTTCGAGCAAACGCAAAGCGGTCAGGGCTAATGTGGAAGGCTCCTTAACGATCGAAATGTCCTTGCAAGTGGGCATATAGGTCCCCGGAAACAGGATAGGACTCTGAACAGCGTGATGAGGCCTATAATTTCCAATAAACAACTTTTTTCATTATTGAAGATTTTTATATTTTCTCGTAGGCCATTCCACTTTCGTTTGCAAGTTCTTCTCGTCATGAGTGCTGCTCGGTAGCCTGGAAATCCCAACGATTGTTTTTTGTTTTGTGTTAAAAACTGTACCTGTTTGGTCACCCACGGGCCCCCTTCGGAGCCTATAGGGCCACTTTCGGGGTACCACGATGGGTGCATGGCCCACGTGACCACTCTCTCTGGAATCCGCCCCTGACTCAAATCAGTCGGTGGGAGGTTGGGTGCGGGGGGAGGGGAGGCCACAGCGGCCACGTGCCAACAATTAGAGGACCAGGCGGAGATAACAATGCCGCTGACTTGTATTGGTGCAGATATGTGGCATGTACTATCATAGAAATACCGGCAGAATTGCCTTCTCTATTTCAGTTACACATTGGGATACATACAGGTAAAACGAAGAACACCAACCCACCCGAAACAAGGTGGATGAAGTCCGGTTATTTTTGTTTCGAGGTAGGCTCTTCTACGCGACGTGGTTCACATCACATCCGGACAACTCGTAGATACCGGCTAGGCTTCGGCCCCGGCTAAATACAAGGAGCCTGTGTCCAGAGCCGACGATATTGACGGAAAGGCCGAATGCCCGCGTGAGTTCTCATCATGACCGGCACTTGACCGTATACTGAAATTGATAACGGCTGAGCTTTGCGCAGCATGAACATCTCATAACTTTGCTTAAATGCCTATGAACTGGTCCAGAAAATCCGACGCAAGTGTGTAAAGTGGGCCCAAACAAAAGTCTGCCGCCGTCCCGGGAATCGAACTTTCCGCCCACCCGTTACGAACCCAGCAACATCCCGCCAGCGCTACTCATCCTCGCGGATCAAAATGTCGAGATAACTATCCAAATCAAAACTACGGCAGCGAAGCTCACTGCGGATTGGAGGTGCCAGTCCGCCGGCGACTCAAATTTGCGGGATGTGATTTGCGGGTTGTATCGCGCCCAGTACTAGTTCTGGCTGTTGATTGGCGGAGAACGCGTGCGCTTGGTGGCTTGTGTTTGGCGGAGAGGCGGCCTGGAATTTGCCATCGAAGCGTCTGCAGCCGGAAGTCAGAAATAGTAGAATCAGATATTTAGCTTAGCCGAAACGCTCACGATTTCGGTGTCAAAACACGCACGCCGGACGCCTTATAGGCTGTCAAGGATCTGGGCTCGATTGCATGGCATGGCGCAGAGCTATTTTCAAAGAGCCTTAACACGCGCTCGGGTGAAGCGGGGCAAATTGACCCCCTCCCCCGAAGGTTTTTCCAGAATGGTTTTCGATGGGCTCGTCATAGCCGCGCCAAATTTTGCACAGCTGTAGACAATTGAATAGCGGATTGTTTGGCATCAAGCATTTAGATTTACCTTACAAGGTCGCCGACCTACGGCAGGTCAAAGTCAGGCCAAGGTTTCAGCGAAGGCAATTTGTAGGGAATCCTTCAATCTGATCCAATAACGGAGTGCGAGGCGAAGCCATACATCTCTGAGATGCTTTCTTAGGCAACACAACAGTTAAATGAGCCAATTACGTTGACCTAAGGTCAGGTATGAAGGTTACACTAAGGTCAAAACCAACCTGTTTTGTTACTCTGGGGCATGCTGTATGTGACAGTTTCTGGTGCTCATTTCGAGTTTGTTGATAGCAGGAACCGCATAGTACATCTTCCATGGACTTCTTAGAGGTCGGAATAGGTCATTGACCTAAAATGACCCAGGTCAACATTTTGTTTCAGGAACGTACCGCCTAGAGTAATCTTTGTCGTTTAGTCAAATGCAAAACTCAAAGCAATCGTGTATGATTTGGGTCACCTTGACTTTCAAAAGGTCAAATAACTGACCTTCAATGAGAATGTGGCCTTTTGCTTAGAAACGGTTATTAAGGTTCTGGGAGCACTTTGTAGACCAACCTGGAACTTGAACTTGTTTGACCTTTTTAATTCGAAGGTCATAACCTAGACACCTGAAAATTTGACCCAAGACATTTCACGTACAGGTTAATACACCCTGTAAATTTGGTGTCTCTAGCTTTCTTAGTTCCCGAGATCGCAGGAGGGGGAAATTGACCTCCCCAACCCGAGCGAAGGGTATCAAGCCGGCCACCCGGGCATGCGTTGAGGGAGGCTGGCATCGCTTTCCCCTCCCTATCAGGACAAGGATTATTGTGAATCTGATTCCCCTTTATTTATATGTGGTTCAGCTACCTGGAAAGTCCTTAACAGCAAAAAAAAACAGCAACAAGACAAAACGGGGTACCATGTAAAGATGCTGAGAAGCCAGACCTTCTCGCCAAATGGTGTGGTTTGACAGAGTTGTCCAGTTGATCTGTTTTTAGGTAATGCAGTGTTTTCTATAAATTGGAAGAGGAGTGGGATGAACTCATGATGTGAGTCACCAAGAAGAGTTGTGAGAGAAAAGCCCAGGCGATCTGGTAGCGTTAAGTTGATAAGAGCCTGACGGGTTTCACGACAGTCTGAGCGATCAAGATTAAAAGTGGAGAATCACATATGAGACTGAGCATCGACGAAAACTTTAGATAACGCGTCCTCCATTACAAAGCAATGTGTGTCGCTCTCGTGGGATGCGGATGCTGTTGAGCCATTTCACGAGTACGAATGTGCCTTTGGACACAACCGCATGCACATCCACTCTCGGAGACCCCTTGAGAATCGACTCCCCGACATCTCCATCCCGAGCAAAAGCAGCTCGGGATGGAGCATCGCTGGGCCGCTGTTTTTCTGTATAGGACAGCGGCGCCGGTTAAGCACACCGGCACAACACGAACTAAAGGTGCGGTTAGATTTGATGCAGACGGCGCCCCAGTCAAGCGGCAGAGTCGAAGATAATGCTGTCTCATTACTCGCCACATCTTTCGCATAATGACGTGTCTGGTTGCTTTGGCTAGCATGTGCGATGGGAAAGGGGAGAGGAAAAGGTATAGGAACTTTTTAAAAGGGAGAAGGGCAGGCTCGGGGATGCATTAAAGAAACTTTTAATAAAAAGGCTGGGCCGGTGGCCAGGAAGCGAGGAGGGATAAATTTGTTCGCTCTTCACCCATAACATGTTTTAGAGACAAGTTAATGTCTGGGTTGCCACACTATAGATATTTGTTACTGTTTTCTCTACGTGCGCAATTTTATACATTCTTTCCTACATATCATTCAGCAAACAGGCTGACCATTTAGTCCCCAAACCATGCATGCGTCGTAACACCATTGCCACTGGGTAGGCAAAATAACACGTGTATGGGGACACTTTTGGTCATTGGGGAGGAATCTGCGTCCACAGCGACCAGTGAACTGCTTCCATCAGTACAGTTAACACGTTAAGATATGGTATGAGCACAGGCTGGCGAGAAAGTAAAAATCGAATGCATGACACATTGATTCTACAAATGTCTGATGTGCCTGAATTTCGCAGACTGGTGGTGATTTGGTTTTTAAGGGCGCGTCGGCATCAGAGCCATTTTGCGCCAGACTGCTGTTTAATGGATGACTTTTGTCGCACGAGTGTAGTCGAAAAGACTCCGGAGGATGCTATGTTGTGTGCCAAAAATAACGCGGAAATAGGCCTAAAACAAGAGTCTCTGCTTAATGAAAACCGTAATCACAGAATGGCAGTCGTCGTTTCCGACACTGTCCGTAGATGCCAACTACCGCCCGCCCTCGGCAGTCACCACCCTGCAGCCCAGCTGCTGTCCGTCGACGGTGGTTGCCATCTGCATGACTGAGTGCGCACTGATAGTCTGACAGCTTTTGGACATGTATGTGGATCGGTACCATTATTCATTGGCGTCTAAAGCAGGTGATAAGTGGTTTGCTGCAGCACGCAGAACCAAATTTTCCACCGCTGCTCCACATCACAGCATGGCATAGAAGTGCATGAAAGTGCCTTTTTTGAGGCACATTTGGTCCAATGGACGTTTACTTCCCCTCCCTCAATGCCAGTGGATTGATCCGTTTTGTTTTTAGTAGGAGGAAAGTGCTCCTTTCTCGAACAAGCTCCGCATGTCTGACGTAAGTGTCTGACATGTCTGACATGTCTGACTTTCATGCTGAGGGTCAAGTCATTTCGTGACCTAGCCGTTGCATGGTTATTACTGGCCAAAAGGACTTTATTTTAAAAACCTAGCAACCAAATCCTGTCTGAGACTTGCTTTGAACGCATGACCTTGGAAGACAGCCAATTGAAGTCCGTTGGTGCCAGAAACCGTGCTGACGTACGACACAAAGGAATAACTCAGTAATCATATTCATCTTGCCCTTGAGACAATAGTGCAGACAGGGGGGCACAGGTGGCACGTGCCCCACCCCCCTTAGGTTCTGAGGGGCCCGTCGGACCCCTTGGATCCTACAATCAATGGGATATGGGCCCGAAAGACCGACCGGAGGTCGCATTCAGGGGCCCGGCCCGCTGGGCCGAGCACTCCAATGCCAGCCAGATGCCCATGCGCGGTGATCAGGGTCCCACTGAGTCGATACGGGCCTATATTTCTGTCAGGCAACATCAGCAACGCTCAGCCGGCTCCGTGGCGGCATGGGCCCAAGGGCCCATATCCCAAGCAGGGACAAAGTCGGAGCGAGCGATTTACATTGTTCACGGCCCCACAGGGCCTTGCAGGGACCTTGCGTTGGTAAGAGGCCCCGAGTCAGCTAGAGACAGTGATTGAGGAGGGCTGAAGAACCTAGGGGAACCCACCGGATCCGGCGATCAAGGGCCCGATTGGAGGGTCTAAAGGCATAAAGGGCTGGTCGGAGTCTGATTCAGGGGCCCCAGCTCACGAAGACGGGCCCTCAAATAACGAATAACGGTCAGAGGGCTCTCTGCGCCGATTGGGGCCCCCTGAGTCGATATGGGCCTGTGCATCGATCAGGTATCACCAGTACTGCACAGTCGTCTCGGTGTCGGTATGGGCCTGAGGACCCACCTCCCAATCAGGGGCAATGCCGGGGTCAGTGATCTGCAGTGGTCGGTGCCCCTGCATCTGTCAGGGGCCCACTGAGCTTAACAGAGGGTCCTGTGCTCGCAAGGGGCCCCGAGCCGACCAGACAGCGTTCGTTGAGGCCCGAAGAGTAGCTCGCGCGGCCCAATGGAACCGACTATCAAAGGCCCAGTTGGAGGGCATGAGGGCCCGAAGGACTGGATGTACGTTGCAAGAAGAACCGCGGTCCGTAGGTCCGTGACCTGAAATATCAACCGCAACTCTTCTTGTGCCGTTTGAGGAACCCTGAGATGATATGGGTGTCAAAGCTGGTCAGAGATCAGGAGCATCGAACACGTCGGCTACACGTCCGTCGAGCTCCTGAGACCCGTTTCCTTAGCAGAAACGAGGTCAGGACCCACGATTTTCAATGTTCGGGGTCCCTGACACAATAACGGGCCCCCGCGTCGGTCAGGGGCCACAATGTCTAGCAGGGGTCCTGGGGCGGCAAGTGGTCCCGAGTCGGAGCGATGTTTGATATCGGAGCGATGTTTGTGGTTCCGAGTCGGAGTGATGTTTGTTTGAGGGGGCCCGAAGGGAGACGAAGGGTCCCTCGAGGCCAAAGATCAAGGACCCGATTGGAAGGCTGAAATGTCTGGAGGGTTATTTGTAGGTCACATTAAGGACACCGCCCATAGGGCCGTGATCACAAATGTCAGTGAGAGAATCTCTGGCAACTAGACCCCTGAGACAAAGCGTTCCTCTATTTCGGCCAAAGATCACTGACAACGAACAATCTGCGCCGTGTTGGTCTGAGCTCTGTGGTGTCTTGACTGAGGGTCTCTTGCGTTGGTCGGGGCCTCCTGACAGTTAAGGGAAACACAAAAACTCATGGTGAGTGCTCACAATCAGGCAATAGAAGGGTCCTGTGCCATTCAGGGCCCGCAGTACCTAACGGTGGGTCCTCCTACCCAATTGCAGAATGAGCCAGTTAAGCCAAACTGGGGTCTTTGTGCCATCTATTTGACCACCAGCGGCGACCAGGGATGTTGCTGCGTCAGTGACGGTTTGTGCGTTGATCTGGGGTCAATAGCGCGGGTCAGAAAGTTTCCCGCGTCAGGGAGCGGACCAATCTGATATGATGCACCCCTTTAACACGCGCTCGGGTGGGGGGTCAAATTGACCCCCAGAATATTTTTCCAGAATGGTTTCTGAACGGCGTGGCATAGCCGCGCCAAATTTGCATAGCTGTAGACAATTGAATAGCGCATCGTTTGGAGTCAAATATTTAGATATACACTGTAAGGTCCCTGACCTATTGCAGGTCAAAATCAGGCCATGGTTTCATCAAAGGCAATTTTGGGGGAATTTTTCGATCTGATCCAACAACGGAGTCTCAGACGAAGCCATACATCTCCAAGATGTTTTTAGGCAACAAAACAGTTGAATAAGCAAATTACATTGACGTAAGGTCAGGGATGAAGGTCACACCAAGGTCAAAACGAACCTGTTTTGTTACTCTATGACTTGCTGTATGGGATAGTTTCTGGTGCTCACTTCGAGTTTATTGATAGCAGGGACCGCATTATACATCTTCCATTGACTTCTTACAGAGGTCAGAACAAGTCATTGACTTAAAATGACCCAGGTCAACGTTTTTTTGGGGGGAACATGCTGCCTAGCGTAATCCTTGTCGCTTAGTCAAAAGCAAAGCTCGAGGCAATCTTGCATAATTCCGCTCACCTTGACTTTCAACAGGTCAAACAAGGCCACTGACCTTGAACGAGAAGGTGGCCTTTTACTTAGAAACGGTTATTTTGGTTCAGGGGGCAATTTGAGACCAACCAGGAACTTCGTCTTGCTTGACCTTTTTTGACCCGAAGGTCATGACCTAGGAACCTGAAACTTGAACCCAAGTGAGTTTACGCACAGGCAACACACCCTGTAAATTTGGTGTCGCTAGCTTTCTTAGTTCCCGAGATCTCAGGGGTGGTCAAATTGACCCCCCCCCCCCCCCGGAGCGAAGGGTATCTAGCCGGTCACCCGGGCGGGGTTAAGGAGTTCCGGATCGGCCACGGGACCGCACAACAACGACCATCGCAAAATGACGCCTCTGAAATTCTTTCAAAATGAGGTCGCACGGTTCAAAGATTACACTGAGTGAATCATTTTTTATAGCTTTGTGATTGTCTTCTGGACAGCTTAACAGTTACAGCAACACGAAAACTAAAAATTTTAACTTTATCTCTCCCAGTTCCACCACCAGATTCCAGGACCGCTTCGCGGTGCTTTAATTAATCTTCAAATTGCAAAGGTAAAACACACACCCGGAACATTTCTACATGTACGATTATGTGTCCTAAAGCATTCAAAGGTACTTCTTCCAGAAGCATCATTTTAGTCCACCTGTTGGCTACGGCATAGTATTGGCCGCGGGCCGACACTGCGCGACTTCCGGGGAATGCAACGCCTGGCGTCGAGGTTTTGTTGCTAAGGTGTGTGAGCGCGCTTGCTCAATATTACGTTACATAATTTGCATCACCAATCACGATAATGTTGAACATATCCAGACCAACATGGTTTGGCCATGTTAATATAAATTTTTGAAACATTTTGATCTTCAAGCTAAATTTTCAAGTTTCTTGACATCCTTGCACAATCCAGAGACAAATTCTAACAAAGTTTCTGCGTTCTATATCGGTTCAAAGATAGCCCAGTTGGCTGTTGCAAAATGAAGAGCGCCATCGATTTATTTCATGCAGTCATTTAACACATGACCTTTTCAGTCGATTGATTGTGCGAAATTCAAGCAGAATTGATCTCATGGTAGCGCGCGGCATCCATATCAATTATAGAAGGAAAAAATTGCAACATAATATATATATATATATATGTATGTATGTATATATATATATATACATATATATGTATATATATATATACATATATATATATTATATATATATATATATATATATGTATGCGTAGTCTAAGAATAACATGCCTGCACTAACAAGTGGGTCATACCCGGCAATTTTTTAGGCCCTTTCTCAGTCCTGTGCCCCCTTGCCAACGCTCTGGCTGCGCTCCTGCCTTGAGAACCACGTGGCCACTGAGGTGGCGGCATTTGCGTGACGTTTCTATAGTGTAAGGCATGTCTGGTTGAGCCTGAAATACTCTGCACGAAATAGTGTGTACAAGTTTGCGGGCATTAAGCTCAGAAGCCAGAGTGTTTTAAAACACGCTAAGGTGGTGTTCAAATTGATCCCTTCCGAAGGTTTTTCCGGAATTGTCTCCGAACGGCGCGATGTAGCCGCACCAAATTTTGCATAGCTGTGGACAATTGAATAGTAGATCGTTTGATGTCACAAATTGATATGTATTTTGTGAGGTCACTGACCTACGGCAGGTCAAACAGACCTGCAGTAGGTCATGATTTCAGCGGTCAATTTCTAAGGAATCATTCAATCTGATGCAACAACAGAGTGACAAAATAGGCAACGCATCCCTGAGATGCTTTCTTAGGCAACACAATAAAATGAGCAAATTACATTGACCTAAAGTCAGGTATGAAGGTCAGGCCAAGGTCAAGGCTATTCTGTTTTATCACTGTAGGGCTTGCTGTATGGGATAGTTTCTGGTGCTCATTTCGAGTTTATTGAAAGCAGGAACCGCATTGTGCATCTTTCAGGAACTTCTTTAATGTCAGTACAGGTATCTAAACCTAAAATGGCCCAGGTCAACAATTTGTTCTTAGGAGCATGCTGCCTGGCGTAATTTCTGTCGCCTATTAAAATACAAAATTCAAAGCGATCCTGTATGGTTTTGGTCACCACGACCTTCAAAATGCCAAACAAGGTCACTGACATTAAATGAGCATGTGACCTTTTGCTTGGAACGGGTGTTTAGGTTCTAGGAGCACTTGGACCCCACCCAACCTGGAGTTTAGACCCAACCTGGTAGACCCAACCTGGAGTTTGACCTTCAAAACTCAGACACACTCATAGCACCCCTTTATAAAGTGGGACTGTCAAGCAAAGTTGGTATTTGGCCTGACATGATGGGTTCATTTATTATCTTCGCAATATAAGAGTTTGGTAGTAATCGAGAGACCTCGTTGAGACCAATCAAATGTTTGTTTTCGCTAAGCTCTATTTTGTATTTCAGAAACAGTAGAGAAGTCGCATTGACACTGTTCTGACCGCAGAATAATGCGTATTTCTGAGCACCGAAACAACAGAACCTTGGATGTACCCGCGGACTCCCCGCTCGCGCTCCCGGTTCCCCGGCCGACCCCCTAACCGCGCATGCGCCGCCGCGGTCGGCAGCGCCGGCTGACGGCCGGCCGACAGAGGCCGCCAGCGAACGGCCGGGCGGCAGCAGCCGCGACACGGCGGGTCGTACCAACTCCCCCACACTTAGATGAAAACGCGGGTCGGACCTGGCACAACGAACACCGATCACCCCGACAGCACACCGATCACTGTACCAGACCGGAGGCGGCGTGGGGAAACACCGCGGCGGCAGGGGCGGGACGCGGCGGGGAAGGAACCGCGAACGGGACGAGCGCGGAGCGGGGCGGCGGGACAGGCTCCGAAACCCCAGGCACGGTCACATGAGGCGGCGCGCGTGGCGCAGGGGCCGGGGTAGGAGGCAGAGGTTGGGGAACCTCAGACACTGAGCACGCCACACGCGGGCGGACGTGGTTACGGCGTCGTACGAACGACCGCCCATCAGGGAGACGGACGCGACACCGCTGCCCCTCGACGGCTTCCACCTCCGCCTGGACCCAGGTCGCGGCCGACGGACCCGGGGAGATCTGGGAGACATACATCCAGCCACCTACCCGGAGAGTCCGCGGCGAGGATCGCATTATCCGGCGATCACGCCAGGCCTCTTGACGGCGTTGCACGGTGGCCGACAGATCTGGGCGAAGCAGATCGAGGCGGGTCCGAAAGTGGCGGTTGTTGAGCAACTCGGCCGGCGGGCGTCTTGTGGTTGAGTGTGGTGTGGCGCGATATGACAGGAGGAAGCGAGTCAGACGGGTTTGCAGGGAGCCTTCGTGACGTCGCTTCAGTGCTGCCTTCACGATTTTGACCGTTACCTCGGCCTGGCCGTTCGAAGCGGGGTGCCGCGGCGGACTCAGCCGGTGGAGAATGCCGTTAATTGGCAAGGCCTTGAATTCCGCGGAAGTGAACGCGACGGCGTTGTCCCTGACCAGGACGGACGGCAGGCCGTGCTGGCCGAAGATCAGGCGCAGGGTCTCGATGGTGACCGCTGAGGAGGTGGAGCTGGTCACGTGGACTTCAGGCCACTTGGAGTACGTATCGACAGCGATAAACAAATACTTGCCCTCCACCAGGCCGGCGTAGTCGATATGAACGCGACTCCACGGCTTGTCCGGGAACGTCCACGGCTGCGGCATGTTCCCAGGAGCGTTCCCCCTGTGGGCCTGACACGGATCGCAGGCCCACACGCGTGACTCGATGTCGGCGTCAATGCCTGGCCACCACACCGAGCATCGAGCGAGGCGCTCCATGCCCGCGATGCCGGGGTGTCCATCATGCAGAAGACGAAGAACGTCATCTCGGAGTGACGGCGGGATAACGACGCGGGAGCCCCAGAGGGGGCACCCGTCCTGCAGGCTGAGTTCCGTACGGCGACGGAAGTAAGACTGGAGCGCAGGGTCTGGTGACGCTGTGGGCCAGCCTTCACAGGTGTGCCGATACGCCGCGGAAAGCGTCGGATCCCGACGCGTGCCCGTCCGGACCTGATTGACGTCCACGGCTTCAGCAAGGTCGTCCATCAGAGTGACGACATCTGCAGGAGGAGGCACATCCCGAGGCGCATCAGGGAGCGGGAGGCGGCTGAGACCGTCAGCATTACTCAAGCTGCGCCCTGCCACGTGCACCAACATGTATTGGTATCCTGCCAGCCTGAGACGGTAGCGGAGAATACGGGGCGAGACGGTCAGTGGCAGCGCCTTGTCACCACCCAGCAGAGCTAGGAGGGGTTGATGATCGGTCTTGATGACGAATGTGCGGCCGTACAGGTACTGGTGAAACTTCGACACGCCAGACATCACCCCACATGCCTCCTTGTCTAGTTGACTGTAGTTCCTCTCGGCGTCGCAGAGACTGCGGCTTGCATATACGATCGGCCGGTCCTTGTTAGCCTCGGGATGGCTGAGTACGGCCGCCACACCGTACGGGCTGGCGTCGGTCGTCAGCACGAGCGGCCGAGTCGGGTCGCAGTGGGCGAGCACCGGGGCGGAGGCGTGGTGACGCTTGGTCTCGGCAAACGCCTTCTTCTGTGGCGCCTCCCAGGACCAGACGGCATCCTTCTTCTGTAGGGCATACAGGGGCGCCGCGACCGTAGCGAGGTCCGGCATGGACCGGCTGTAGTATTATAGCACTCCCAGATACGACCGGAGCTGGCGCAGAGTGGTCGCGTCTGGTGCGTCGAGCATCGCTCGGCTTTTCTCGGGCGTCGGTTGCACTCCGGCTGCCGAGATGCTGTAGCCAAGGTAGTCCGCCCGGTCCGCCAGCCAGACGCACCTGTCTTTGTTGACTTTCAGGCCAGCTCGAGCGAGCCGTTCCAGCACTTGACGGACATTGCGCAGGTGCTCTGAAGGTGACGAGCCTGTGGCACATATATCGTCGAGGTAGACGGCTGTGCACGGAACGCCGGATAAAAGCGTCTCCATTTCCCGCTGGAAAATAGAAACGGCACTCTAGACGCCGTAACCGAGCCTTGTTGGTTGAAACAGGACCTTGTACGTGTTTATGGTCAGGTACTCGCGGCACGATTCGTCGAGCTCCAATTGTAGATAAGCCTACGCCAAATCAATTCTGGTGTACTGAGCCCCACCAGAGAGAGTGGTGAAAAGCTCTTCAACCCGGGGCAGCGGGTAACACTCCAATGGACTGGCGACGTTCACTGTGACGTCATAACTTCCACACAGGCGCACACTTCCGTCTCGCTTCTTGACGGGTACCACCGGGGCCGCCCATCGGGACGACTCGACTGGTCGGAGTATGCCGGCTGTCACTTAGCGGTCAATCTCTGTCTCTATCGCCTCTCGGAGAGCGAAAGGCGGCGGCCGGTGTTTGAAGAAGCGCGGTGTGACGCTGGTGTCCACGTCCAGACAAACCCGCCTGACATTGTAGTGCCCGAGGCCCGGCTCAAACAGGACACCGAATTCGTCCTGCAGGTCCCGCAGAGCGGCAGGCAGGTCGACTGCCCCGGCTGAAGGGGAAGTAGGCGGCGACGGTGCGGAGGAGCGCCGCCCAGAAGTGGCAGGACCCGGCCCGTGGCGTCCTGCCGTCGGCGGAACCACAGCCCCAGTGGTCGCAGCGACGTCACTGACAGCCGAGGACGTAGCGGCGGAGGTGGCGCCGGGCGGCGGTGCAGGACACTGGTCATCAGACGGATCATGGCTGGTCTCCACCTTCCGGACGGTGCCTCGGCCACCGAAAAGAGCGCGCCAGTCAAGGACGAGGTGCTGAAGCCACTCCCGCCCCAGCAACGGAGGACCCTCGACGTTGACCAGCAGCACAGGCAGCAGTGCCGTTTGTGTCCCGTATTGCACGCGCACCACGGCCGTTCCAGTCACCGGAGCTGTCTGTTCCGTGTACGTCTTCAGGTGACCCCGGTAGGTCTTGATTTGTCTTGCAGCTGGGGGCCAGTTTCTCTTGACCAGCGTCTCGCTCATAGCAGAGCGGCTGGCCCCTGTGTCGACCTCCATGATTACTTGCGTGCCGTTGATAGTCACATCAACTTCGACCGGCGCCGGCGAGACCGTCCCACCCAGCGGCCGGATGTGATAGAAGGTCTCGGCCTGGTCTGCTTCGGCACCGGAGCTGCCTGACGACTCGTCCACGCGGTGCGTGGGATGGGCTTCACGCTGCCGGCGGCGACAGTCCGCGGCCCAGTGCCCATCTCGACCACAGTACATGCACCGCGCAGCTTGGGCGCGCGCCGAACTCCCCTCCAGTCGCCGAGGGCTGTGCGCACTCCACTCCTGACGGCGGGGTTGTGCGCGCCCCCAGCCGACAGCCCCGCACCGGCCGGCGAGCGTGCGATGGACGCACCGGAACCCCCGGATGCCAGCCCCGGCGGGCTGACGTGACAACGGCGGCTGGCGACTCGCGGTCTCGTCCGCGGCCGCTCGGACATCCGGCACGAGTATGGCCGCGGCGCGAGCATGCAAAAGAGCGAGCGCTCCGAAACGGGCACACGTTAGGAGCGTGTCGGCGACTGTGGCAACGCCAGCAAACGTCTGACACGGCGTACAACTGACCGGGGTGCGGGTCCGGGAAGGCCTGACCACAGGCTGACTGGGCGGCGGCAGCGCGTTCAACTCGCTCACCACCGCGCGGGTCGCCTCCTCTTCGGCGGCCAACTGGACAGCAGCTGCCAGGGTTAGCTGCGGTGCGTGGAAAAACTTCATCTGCAGGTCTTTATCGCGGCACCGGGAGACAGCACACTGCAAAGTAATGTCCTCACGCTGCTGGCGGTCATAGCCACACCGCGCAGCGCGTAGCCGGAGGCGGGCGACAAAACCCTCGAAAGATTCGCCGTCGTTTCGCGACAAACCTTGAAGCTGGAACCGTTCGAAGGTCACGTTCACATGTGTAGCGTAGTGTTTGGTCAACTTCAGCCGTAGCACGTCGTACTCCGAGGCACCGGCGGGAGCATCGTCCGGATACGGCAGCGTGCTCACCAGCTCCTGCACGTCCAGACCGAGGAGCGTGAGGACTGTGGCAGCCTTCCTCGGGCCGGTGGTGACATTGCTGGCAGTCATGTAGTATTCACAGCTTTGGAGCCACCGCTCAAAGTC
>NW_023596420.1:15809107-15908384 GCF_011947565.3 Pollicipes pollicipes | reverse complement strand
AAATTGCAACATAAATATATATATATAATATATATATATATATATATATATATATATATATATATATATATATATATTGTATATATATATATATATATATATATATATATATATGTATGTATGTATATATATATATATATATATATATATATATCTATTATATATATATATATATATGTATATATATACATAATATATATATAATATATATTATTATATATATGTATGCGTAGTCTAAGAATAACGTGCCTGCACTAACAATGGGTCATACCCGGCAATTTTTAGGCCCTTTCTCAGTCCTGTGCCCCCTTGCCAACGCTCTGGCTGCGCTCCTGCCTTGAGAGAACACACGTGGCCACTGAGGTGGCGGCATTTGCGTGACGTTCTATAGTGTAAGGCATGTCTGGTTGAGCCTGAAATACTCTGCACGAAATAGTGTGTACAAGTTTGCGGGCAGTAAAGCTCAGAAGCCAGAGTGTTTAAAACACGCTAAGGTGGTGTTTCAAATTGATCCCTTCCGAAGGTTTTTCCGGAATTGGTCTCCGAACGGCGCGATGTAGCCGCACCAAATTTGCATAGCTGTGGACAATTGAATAGTAGATCGTTTGATGTCACAAATTGATAGTGTATGTTGTGAGGTCACTGACCTACGGCAGGTCAAACAGACCTGCAGTAGGTCAATGATTTCAGCGGTCATTTCTAAGGAATCATTCAAATCTGATGCAACAACATAGTGACAAAATAGGCAACGCATCCCTGAGATGCTTTCTTAGGCAACACAATAAAATGAGCAAATTACATTGACCTAAAGTCAGGTATTAAGGTCAGGCCAAGGTCAAGGCTAGTCTGTTTTATCACTGTAGGGCTTGCTGTAGTGGGATAGTTTCTGGTGCTCATTTCGAGTTTATTGAAAGCAGGAACCGCATTGTGCATGCTTTCAGGAACTTCTTTAATGTCAGTACAGGTATCTAAACCTAAAATGGCCCAGGTCAACAATTTGTTCTTAGGAGCATGCTGCCTGGCGTAATTTCTGTCGCCTATTAAAATACAAAATTCAAAGCGATCCTGTATGGTTTTGGTCACCACGACCTTCAAAATGCCAAACAAGGTCACTGACATTAAATGAGCATGTGACCTTTTGCTTGAACGGGTGTTTAGGTTCTAGGAGCACTTGGACCCCACCCAACCTGGAGTTTAGACCCAACCTGGTAGACCCAACCTGGAGTTTGACCTTCAAAACTCAGACACACTCATAGCACCCCTTTATAAAGTGGGACTGTCAAGCAAAGTTGGTATTTGGCCTGACATGATGGGTTCATTTATTATCTTCGCAATATAAGAGTTTGGTAGTAATCGAGAGACCTCGTTGAGACCAATCAAATGTTTGTTTTCGCTAAGCTCTATTTTGTATTTCAGAAACAGTAGAGAAGTCGCATTGACACTGTTCTGACCGCAGAATAATGCGTATTTCTGAGCACCGAAACAACAGAACCTTGGATGTACCCGCGGACTCCCCGCTCGCGCTCCCGGTTCCCCGGCCGACCCCCTAACCGCGCATGCGCCGCCGCGGTCGGCAGCGCCGGCTGACGGCCGGCCGACAGAGGCCGCCAGCGAACGGCCGGGCGGCAGCAGCCGCGACACGGCGGGTCGTACCAACTCCCCCACACTTAGATGAAAACGCGGGTCGGACCTGGCACAACGAACACCGATCACCCCGACAGCACACCGATCACTGTACCAGACCGGAGGCGGCGTGGGGAAACACCGCGGCGGCAGGGGCGGGACGCGGCGGGGAAGGAACCGCGAACGGGACGAGCGCGGAGCGGGGCGGCGGGACAGGCTCCGAAACCCCAGGCACGGTCACATGAGGCGGCGCGCGTGGCGCAGGGGCCGGGGTAGGAGGCAGAGGTTGGGGAACCTCAGACACTGAGCACGCCACACGCGGGCGGACGTGGTCACGGCGTCGTACGAACGACCGCCCATCAGGGAGACGGACGCGACACCGCTGCCCCTCGACGGCTTCCACTTCCGCCTGGACCCAGGTCGCAGCCGACGGACCCGGGGAGATCTGGGAGACATACATCCAGCCACCTACCCGGAGAGTCCGCGGCGAGGATCGCATTATCCGGCGATCACGCCAGGCCTCTTGACGGCGTTGCACGGTGGCCGACAGATCTGGGCGAAGCAGATCGAGGCGGGTCCGAAAGTGGCGGTTGTTGAGCAACTCGGCCGGCGGGCGTCTGGTGGTTGAGTGTGGTGTGGCGCGATATGACAGGAGGAAGCGAGTCAGACGGGTTTGCAGGGAGCCTTCGTGACGTCGCTTCAGTGCTGCCTTCACGATTTTGACCGTTACCTCGGCCTGGCCGTTCGAAGCGGGGTGCCGCGGCGGACTCAGCCGGTGGAGAATGCCGTTAATTGGCAAGGCCTTGAATTCCGCGGAAGTGAACGCGACGGCGTT
Organism: Pollicipes pollicipes; assembly: GCF_011947565.3. NCBI lineage: Eukaryota > Metazoa > Arthropoda > Thecostraca > Pollicipedomorpha > Pollicipedidae > Pollicipes > Pollicipes pollicipes. The sequence continues at coordinate 15,905,926 of NW_023596420.1, read as the reverse complement.
GTCCCTGACCAGGACGGACGGCAGGCCGTGCTGGCCGAAGATCAGGCGCAGGGTCTCGATGGTGACCGCTGAGGAGGTGGAGCTGGTCACGTGGACTTCAGGCCACTTGGAGTACGTATCGACAGCGATAAACAAATACTTGCCCTCCACCAGGCCGGCGTAGTCGATATGAACGCGACTCCACGGCTTGTCCGGGAACGTCCACGGCTGCGGCATGTTCCCAGGAGCGTTCCCCCTGTGGGCCTGACACGGATCGCAGGCCCACACGCGTGACTCGATGTCGGCGTCAATGCCTGGCCACCACACCGAGCATCGAGCGAGGCGCTCCATGCCCGCGATGCCGGGGTGTCCATCATGCAGAAGACGAAGAACGTCATCTCGGAGTGACGGCGGGATAACGACGCGGGAGCCCCAGAGGGGGCACCCGTCCTGCAGGCTGAGTCCCGTACGGCGACGGAAGTAAGACTGGAGCGCAGGGTCTGGTGACGCTGTGGGCCAGCCTTCACAGGTGTGCCGATACGCCGCGGAAAGCGTCGGATCCCGACGCGTGCCCGTCCGGACCTGATTGACGTCCACGGCTTCAGCAAGGCCGTCCATCAGAGTGACGACATCTGCAGGAGGAGGCACATCCCGAGGCGCATCAGGGAGCGGGAGGCGGCTGAGACCGTCAGCATTACTCAAGCTGCGCCCTGCCACGTGCACCAACATGTATTGGTATCCTGCCAGCCTGAGACGGTAGCGGAGAATACGGGGCGAGACGGTCAGTGGCAGCGCCTTGTCACCACCCAGCAGAGCTAGGAGGGGTTGATGATCGGTCTTGATGACGAATGTGCGGCCGTACAGGTACTGGTGAAACTTCGACACGCCAGACATCACCCCACATGCCTCCTTGTCTAGTTGACTGTAGTTCCTCTCGGCGTCGCAGAGACTGCGGCTTGCATATACGATCGGCCGGTCCTTGTCAGCCTCGGGATGGCTGAGTACGGCCGCCACACCGTACGGGCTGGCGTCGGTCGTCAGCACGAGCGGCCGAGTCGGGTCGTAGTGGGCGAGCACCGGGGCGGAGGCGTGGTGACGCTTGGTCTCGGCAAACGCCTTCTTCTGTGGCGCCTCCCAGGACCAGACGGCATCCTTCTTCTGTAGGGCATACAGGGGCGTCGCGACCGTAGCGAGGTCCGGCATGGACCGGCTGTAGTATTGTAGCACTCCCAGATACGACCGGAGCTGGCGCAGAGTGGTCGGGTCTGGTGCGTCGAGGATCGCTCGGCTTTTCTCGGGCGTCGGTTGCACTCCGGCTGCCGAGATGCTGTAGCCAAGATAGTCCACCCGGTCCGCCAGCCAGACGCACCTGTCTTTGTTGACTTTCAGGCCAGCTCGAGCGAGCCGTTCCAGCACTTGACGGACATTGCGCAGGTGCTCTGAAGGTGACGAGCCTGTGGCACATATATCGTCGAGGTAGACGGCTGTGCACGGAACGCCGGATAAAAGCGTCTCCATTTCCCGCTGGAAAATAGAAACGGCACTCTAGACGCCGTAACCGAGCCTTGTTGGTTGAAACAGGACCTTGTACGTGTTTATGGTCAGGTACTCGCGGCACGATTCGTCGAGCTCCAATTGTAGATAAGCCTACGCCAAATCAATTCTGGTGTACTGAGCCCCACCAGAGAGAGTGGTGAAAAGCTCTTCAACCCGGGGCAGCGGGTAACACTCCAATGGACTGGCGACGTTCACTGTGACGTCATAACTTCCACACAGGCGCACACTTCCGTCTCGCTTCTTGACGGGTACCACCGGGGCCGCCCATCGGGACGACTCGACTGGTCGGAGTATGCCGGCTGTCACTTAGCGGTCAATCTCTGTCTCTATCGCCTCTCGGAGAGCGAAAGGCGGCGGCCGGTGTTTGAAGAAGCGCGGTGTGACGCTGGTGTCCACGTCCAGACAAACCCGCCTGACATTGTAGTGCCCGAGGCCCGGCTCAAACAGGACACCGAATTCGTCCTGCAGGTCCCGCAGAGCGGCAGGCAGGTCGACTGCCCCGGCTGAAGGGGAAGTAGGCGGCGACGGTGCGGAGGAGCGCCGCCCAGAAGTGGCAGGACCCGGCCCGTGGCGTCCTGCCGTCGGCGGAACCACAGCCCCAGTGGTCGCAGCGACGTCACTGACAGCCGAGGACGTAGCGGCGGAGGTGGCGCCGGGCGGCGGTGCAGGACACTGGTCATCAGACGGATCATGGCTGGTCTCCACCTTCCGGACGGTGCCTCGGCCACCGAAAAGAGCGCGCCAGTCAAGGACGAGGTGCTGAAGCCACTCCCGCCCCAGCAACGGAGGACCCTCGACGTTGACCAGCAGCACAGGCAGCAGTGCCGTTTGTGTCCCGTATTGCACGCGCACCACGGCCGTTCCAGTCACCGGAGCTGTCTGTTCCGTGTACGTCTTCAGGTGACCCCGGTAGGTCTTGATTTGTCTTGCAGCTGGGGGCCAGTTTCTCTTGACCAGCGTCTCGCTCATAGCAGAGCGGCTGGCCCCTGTGTCGACCTCCATGATTACTTGCGTGCCGTTGATAGTCACATCAACTTCGACCGGCGCCGGCGAGACCGTCCCACCCAGCGGCCGGATGTGATAGAAGGTCTCGGCCTGGTCTGCTTCGGCACCGGAGCTGCCTGACGACTCGTCCACGCGGTGCGTGGGATGGGCTTCACGCTGCCGGCGGCGACAGTCCGCGGCCCAGTGCCCATCTCGACCACAGTACATGCACCGCGCAGCTTGGGCGCGCGCCGAACTCCCCTCCAGTCGCCGAGGGCTGTGCGCACTCCACTCCTGACGGCGGGGTTGTGCGCGCCCCCAGCCGACAGCCCCGCACCGGCCGGCGAGCGTGCGATGGACGCACCGGAACCCCCGGATGCCAGCCCCGGCGGGCTGACGTGACAACGGCGGCTGGCGACTCGCGGTCTCGTCCGCGGCCGCTCGGACATCCGGCACGAGTATGGCCGCGGCGCGAGCATGCAAAAGAGCGAGCGCTCCGAAACGGGCACACGTTAGGAGCGTGTCGGCGACTGTGGCAACGCCAGCAAACGTCTGACACGGCGTACAACTGACCGGGGTGCGGGTCCGGGAAGGCCTGACCACAGGCTGACTGGGCGGCGGCAGCGCGTTCAACTCGCTCACCACCGCGCGGGTCGCCTCCTCTTCGGCGGCCAACTGGACAGCAGCTGCCAGGGTTAGCTGCGGTGCGTGGAAAAACTTCATCTGCAGGTCTTTATCGCGGCACCGGGAGACAGCACACTGCAAAGTAATGTCCTCACGCTGCTGGCGGTCATAGCCACACCGCGCAGCGCGTAGCCGGAGGCGGGCGACAAAACCCTCGAAAGATTCGCCGTCGTTTCGCGACAAACCTTGAAGCTGGAACCGTTCGAAGGTCACGTTCACATGTGTAGCGTAGTGTTTGGTCAACTTCAGCCGTAGCACGTCGTACTCCGAGGCACCGGCGGGAGCATCGTCCGGATACGGCAGCGTGCTCACCAGCTCCTGCACGTCCAGACCGAGGAGCGTGAGGACTGTGGCAGCCTTCCTCGGGCCGGTGGTGACATTGCTGGCAGTCATGTAGTATTCACAGCTTTGGAGCCACCGCTCAAAGTCCTCCCCGGGCTGATACGGAGCGGGCACCGGCAGCGACACGTCGCGACGCGGCGCGCAGCGAGAGGGCGGCGGGCAATATGGCGGCGAGATCGGCGAAGTTGCGTACTACGCAGCGAGACGAGAAAAAACTGGCCGGCGGCAAGCACTAGGCACTAAGCAAGCTCTCGCGATCTCATCCCCGCCGCCACTTGTTCGGACAGCAGAACAATGTGTATTTCTGAACACCGAAATACCAGGACCTCGGATGTACCTGCAGACTCCCCGCCCCCGCTCCCGGTTCCCCCGGTCGACCCCCTGACCGCGCATGCGCCGCCGCGGTCGGCAGCAGCGGCTGACGGCCGGCCGACAGAGGCCGCCAGCGAACGGCATGGGGGGTAGCAGCCGCGACACGGCAGGTCGTACCAGACACCTTTATCAGTCCGCATCACAAAATGGGCGAATTAGCGCGATGATTGAGACAGCTACCAGGGCGCAAGCAAGCAAAATCGGGGAAGTGTTTGATATTGGTTTCATAATTGAGCTTTTAGCATTCCAAGATCCATCATAAGCCCTTTCTGCGTTCACCTCTAGGTGCAGGGCATGCGTCAAGGGGACCAAGTCATGCCCCAAGTAGACATAAGACTTTGCACATGTCTCGGTGTGTTCGAATGGTTGCACTTGCTGCACTCATCAGCTGACAACAGTATCAAAACGCGCTGCGGCGCGATGCCAAACGCTCAAACGAAATGTCGCTGGCGTCCATCACCGGCTTCGGCATTTTACTGATCTCGCTGTCACATGGCATCGCATCACGCCTTCCGTGCAAACATAGGTGCCCTGGAGAGTGAGGGGGCGGCAAAGGTCAGCCTGCCAGCCAGAGGTGCCCGGCGCAGGCTACCGTTCACAGCCGGGGACACACCAGTGTGGCGAGACACTGCCCTGGGCGAGCAGCACCATGACGCCTGCCCCTGGTCAGCTGGTGGCCGGACTGGTGCTGGTGCTGGCAGCTGGAGGTCATGGGGTCACGCTCAAAGTAGGTAGAGCAGAACGCAAGAACGCGAGCCGTTGCTTCGGGCAAATGGCCTGGTGATCACACCGCTGGTGGTTTCGTGCCCGTTACTATCCTGCGGCGTGGCAGTAGGTCTGGCGCTTGTCGTGACAGTTTTTACAGCAGGTCTTGCGATACGGCTGGCATATACATTTTGCCTGAATATTTACGTCAACATGTCCTACAGTCAAATCTCTCCACTAGTAAGACACGCCAAGCTTGTTAAGGTCAAGGGCATCCTACAAAAGACGTTAGCGCTTCCCGCTGTGGAGTAAACCGATTTCCACTGGAGCCCGTGGCGTGGTCGTTATCAACGACGTCAAATGCGACTTATTTCAAAGTTTTGTCCCAACCAATACCAATGCATCCGTGGGTAACGTATCAAAAGTGACTGATTTGATTTATGAGTCCGAAAGCTCCCTCCTTCTGGAATAGTGAACAGCGTAGCAACATGCCATATATTCTGTCCATGACTTCAGTCCTTGTTTTTACGATAATGTACGCAACATTTGTTTCGGAAGTGTCAAAATCCATCGGCTAGGATCCCATTAGATATCACCTATCATGTGCCGAACAAACATACGTACCTCCTGAATCTCATTCTCAACATGAGGGAAGGCCAAACAGGGGTTGCTTATCGCACACATTGCGAAAATATACTGGGAAGAGAGAGAGAGAGAGAGAGAGAGAGAGAGAGAGAGAGAGAGAGAGAGAGAGAGAGAGAGAGAGATTTATATATATATATATATATATATATATATATATATATATATATATATACATATAAACATATATAATAAAAGTTTCTCTTAATTTCAAGTAGTGCACCTTATGCGCTTTACACACACACACACACACACACACACACACACACACACACACAAAAGAAACGGAACGTATAGCATAGCAAGGTTTTCAGTATTAGTCTTGAAATGAGTCCTGAAATTCCTTAACACGCGCCCAGGTGGCCCGTTAAATACGACGCCGCTAGGATGGGGTTGGGGTCAATTTGACCTCTATCCCACTCCTAAGATGTCATCAATAGGCCTCTGCTTGAAATCACTCGTGTCAAATTTTGAGGGTCCTGGGTTATTGCTTTTGTGTCAAACAAGACCAAACTCCAGATCGATGTCCCAAGTTCACCCAGACAGCTTCATGCGACCGTCTTTGACCTGGATGCCGCTACAAAGCAAAATATCGTTTAAGTTTACTTTACGTTAGTCACCTTACCTGCTCTTTAAAAAGCCACTTTGACCAAAACCTGCGAGATTGTTTTCATTTTTGAACTCCAATAGGCGTCAAAGATGGCGCTGGGCGGTATGTTCCTAAAAGCCAAGTGTTGATCAACGTCGTTCTAGGTCTGTAACCTCGTCTAATCTCTAACGAGCTCAAATAACACATTGGTTGACTTTTCCGTGAACAACACACTCTAAAACTGTGTCAAAAGCTATTCCATAACGAATTGTGACTTCGACCTGTCCTTCATGTCAGACCAAAGGTTAACCGGAATGTTTCACATTTGAAGATGTTGAAGATAGCATCATACATGATTTAAACAAGCTTAGTTATAACTGTTGTCAGATTTTCTAGTAGAAAATACTGGTCTCGACACCACAATTCCTCCCCTTAGTAAATATACTAGTCGATTTGTCATTGCTTGATTACGTCATCGTAGCTTGCACGATATTGATTGAGAGCCAATTGACGGCCGTTATGCCCTGGACCATTATATTTTTGCTGGCCTTGATCGCCGCCTGGCCTCTGAAATCGCAGGATTTCAATGACGTTACTAAGATGTTATGAATGCCAAGGTGACTGAAATACTCTCTCCGAAGCACTTCGCCATGTTCGCGGACGTGTAGCTCCGAAAATATAGGGATTTAGGTCCTAAGATGGGCAAGGCTGTAAATTGCAACCTAAGGTCTCCAAGATGGCTGCATCAGCTCAGTCCCGTATGCCAGTTCAAAGCCCTATGCAAATGTGAAACACTCTCTCTGATGGAATTACTTTTAATTATAATTTCTGTTGTCTAGTTGTAAAAGAAATCGTCTCAAATAAGCCTATATATTATTTGATACAAAAAGGTTAGCTAATAGATTGACCGCAGCTAGGCAAAGCTTGTCGTGGCTATGACGGGCCGTTTGAAATCTATTTTGGAGGAACACCATGGGGCTAAGGGTGAAATTGATTACTACCTGAGCACGCGTCCTTGAACAAATATGATTTGATTTCAGAATTAAGCAGTTGCGAAGAACTTACATCTTGACAAATAATAGGGGTTACCAGTTATTTTCGTGCGACTTAAAAACAAGCAGCCTGAGCTGCATGCTGTCTCTACCACTGGTGACAAATCCGCCGATTTGGTGGATAAGGTCGGCGACAAATATGTATATATATATATATATATATATATATATATATATACATATATGTATGTGTGTATATATATATGTATATATCGTCATCATACATATATATATATATATATATATATATATATATATGCTCATGCAAGGCTTGTTACCAAAAATGCTTTTGCATAGCGAATTTTGGTGAAGGCCAAGACGAAAAGTACAGGACACCCTTCAAAACATAACATGAGGTCTCCATATATAGATGTTATGCCTCAGAGGTAAGACGTTTCGTCAGACATACCAGCAAACGTTTCCGTAAAGACTCTTTACCGTACTCTACGGCAACATGGTATCTTCTCTAGATGTATTCCAACCTGGCAACACAAATATCCTTTGATTTTTAACTGTTCGTCCGACTCAATGACAGGTCGGCGACAAATAAATGTATTTCCTATGGCCCGGCCGGTCGGCCGACTTGCTGTTTTTAACAGCCGACCCTCAGTGTCCCGAACTAGACGAGACAAACTGCTGAAAAATGTAGACCTGGCTGCAAGGGCGTGTTTCAATCGTTGTGATGCAACTGATGAGGTGGGCGGTGAGTTTCAATGCACTGCAGTTTTGCAAGTGGCATTCGCATTGCAGTGTCATGGACACCTGCCTAGGGTTTAATTTTTGGACTTACTTACTTCGTTGGCGGTGCCGCGATTCAGCATCCCGTCCTCATCGACGAGAGGCATTGTCAGTTTAGGGCGAGTCGGAGGGATGATCCGAACAAGGTAGAAATTACCTGTGGTTATCCAAACCGCCTTTTCAAGCCACCGAAAAGAATGTTGACTCACTGAAGCAGTCACAAGCGACCAGCCTTCTTCCCCTTAAAAAGAACCGTGGGTTTGATACTGAAGTCTGATGGCAATCCTCATGAATGAGAATAACAGGAGGTGATAATGCCATTTTTCCTATTGTCCTGATCGGGAATGGTTACCAGTGACATAGGTTTTCAAATCAGAAATGTTCCTATTTTTCTATTCACTTATTATTCACTTATACTTTTATTATTATTCACTCACACTTACTATTCACTTACAGTTTTCAGGGGCCTAACCCCCTAAGTTTGTGAAGAAGTATGCTAACCTGGGAGACATTGATATTTTGGGGTTACATTGTATAATTTTTCACTGCCCCCAAGACTATCTTCAAAAATTATGCCCCTGCTTGAACAATTATTTCATCAATGTTTCGATAGCATTTGAACATTTATTCACAGTTCAACCTTTTGTTAACCTGAAACTCGGTTACTGGAAATTTTTATGATAGCCAATGATGTAGGTCATGGGAAGGTAACGCAAGTGAGTGGCGGGGTGATGTAGCAAATATAGGTAATCAGGAGAGGAGGGGTACAGGTTTCATTGTCGTCTCTCTCCTCGCCTTCACCAAGTGTTTTACTTCAAATAGCGGATATTTTATAGTATTGTGGTCCAACTGTAATATGTGGTCAATGAAAAGCTGGCATTTGGTTGTCTCTGAGGGTATTGCTAGCCGTTTACTTATGATAGCACCCCAACTGTAACAAGAAAGCTCTGGAAGTCATTCATTCCACATGGCTCATTTACATGCATCTTTTCTTCGCACTTGTGGGCGTCGCATTGCGTGCATGCGAATATAGTATATTGTTTTCGCTAACACTGAATTGTGAACTTGTCGTGATCGACCCATCAGCATAGCCACTGCATACATTTAAGTACAGGCTGTGAAGGCAACAAACCTACCTTATATGCAGCCTATACTGATATTATGAATCAATACAGCTTGTGTGGTAGTGGACTAATAACGGGACCGCCAATTTTTATGCATGTTTAGGGGGAGGTAGTAGCCGATGGATCATGGTCAATAAATAGAGTCCAGAGAAGATGACTTGTGTTATGGTTAGCTTTTTCTTTTCAATTTACTTCGCTTCAAACTTTTTGTGTAATTTTCCGGCTAGAAATGTTAGTTGGAGAGGGAGAAACCAGTATTAAGGGAGCCCAACCCAACATAGATATTAGATAGTGCCCGATAAATTAATTTGAATTGATGCTCCTGCATTATGGATGACAAAAACCAACGATATCCTTAGGTTTGCATGCTGCTTGCACGCAAAAGGCAATTTTGGCTAACGGATTGAATTTCTACCAATGTTTGGATGTTGGTAATGGAATGTGTCATTCTCCTCTAGCAGTTCATGTTTTCATGATCTGAAATACAGATTTTTACACCAGCATATATAAAATGAATTAAAAAGGACGGCGGCCAACAACTTAAACCCTCACCCTGATTCGCCGGATTTCGTAACGCGGATTGGTGGGGGGGGGGGGGGATTCCCTGACATTTCCAAGCTAAGAATGGTAGGGCCTCGCAAAAAACAAAACAAACAGTGAACTGTCTTTAATGAGATCTCGTGATTGGTAAGAAGCCTCCTATTGTTAATTGATCCCACTAGACCAAGTCGAGGGTTACATTTTCCTGACAATCAAACATCAGCTTTGCATGTTTATATATATACAAAATCATGCAGGGTAGTGACATGGAACACAAATAGGCGTGTCCCTTGTTTAATTATGAGTACGACGGCATGTAGTTTTATCTTTTTGAAGCCCATGTTTAAAATGTAGGGTTTCGTTCAAATAACAGGGTCAACCCTCCGCGCACGCGGTCCGCAGAATCGTCGCTTGCCCCCCCCCCCCCCCGTCGCACCCGCCGGTCTTGAATCGTCTTGCAATGCTCGTAAAAGCATCGCTCCTCTGAAACCAGAGTTGCCAAGAGTACCTTTCTGGTGTCAACACACGTGCAATGCATTCCCCAGAGGCTACCAAAGATTTGGGGACACTACACAATATACCGCATTGGTATCCTCAGAAAACCGCAAACGTTGCATCAGTCATCAGTGTTGCATCAGTCCCCCCCCCCCCCCCCCGTCCCTTCCTGTTGGGACGAGCAACTTGTTCAGTAAGAGCCTGCCTCCTGTGGAGTTATTGACAAATTGCGATGCAATTTTACTTGCTGGGGCACGGCGAAAGGCGCCCACCAGTCAGAACACGTCGAGCCAGGCTTTGAGAGCATGCCTAAGGTATGGTGGATAGTTTGATGACGGTTGAGATGGGACTCGAACAGCACATATGATTTTCACAAGGGGCATGGCCTCGTGGAGGCCCCATATTTGACATCATTCACTGCCGCTTGCCACTAATTCGAAATTTGCCACGCATTCTACTGCCTCGGATATCGAGATCTTGCGTTGTTTTTTTCCGGTCGAGGAAAGCAAATCCAGCCGTAAATCGAGTTTAAGGGTGGCTTCCCGGCAAGGTCCGAGAGTGAAATAAAGCTGCTGTGATTGGGCTATTTCACTTCCCTGGGGCAGGTGCGCCTGCTTTCCTCGCAGCAGCTCTTATCCAGACATTTATTAAAGGGCAGTGTATGATTGAGCGTTTTGGTTATGTGCAAGCTGTTAAAAATTGCGATGAATAAAGAGGCTTTCGGTGAAAGGCTAATTATTGATGACACCACAGCACATGGATTTAATGACGATTTTGTCATATGATATCGTATTACGCTACTGGCGGCAATTTTTCTTTCAGAAATTTGGTCGGCGACAAAAAGTACACTTTTACCACCCCTGGCTTCTACATAGTGCGTTCACACCACAGATGAGCATGATTTTTCCCTGATCACATCTTGTATACAATAAACTAAAAATAATATGAGAAAAATGGCAGATAATGGAAAAGCGAAATTGTAAAAGCTTTGGTTGATCACTAACCGTCTAACTTGCCTTTTTCTCTTGACTTTTGAAATATCTATCAGTGATGCTTCGTGTATTTCCTAGACCATTTAACGGCCTGGTCAATAATGTCCCCCATTATTAGGAACGTGGGAACAAGACAGAATATTCATAACCTGCACTTCATAAACAGTATCTGCACAAAATGAACCATCATCGCATAACCTATAACATTTCAGTGGATTGTAGTCCCCCTGGGTACTTAACTTTCTGCATGATACAATGTTGAGGAAAAAGCAAGTAGTTCATGGAAGACACGGAATAATCACATGGAATTTTGATGACTCGTATGAATAGTAGTGAAACAAGAAGGAGATAAACGAATATTCAATACAAAGTTGCGTTTCATGCCAGCTCACCGGCAAGTACTTATCCACCACCGCGAGCGAAGGGATTTCGGTTGAATGTGGGTGTGGTGTCATAGCGTTTTGGGTTCATATGTCTAGATATTTGGTTGAAGAATTGAAAATGCGCTCTTAATACCGTTGATTCACTCAGCATTCTGTGTTGGGATGGCTCAGAGCATAACCCGGTATTTCTGTAATTATTTATGTGTGCTTGGCGCAGCCCTTTTCCAAAATGGCGTGCTGAAACGTTCTGTGTGACGTTTGCCTTAGGGAATGGATGAAAAACGTTGCTAAAACATCGCGTCATGTTTTATGTTGTGACAGAATGCTGCGCAAAGGTAACTGTGCTTCAATACGCTGACATGCTATAACGTTCCGTAACTTTAAGGACTTGAAGATTGTATTGTTCTTTTCAACTCAGGACGTTGAATGCCAGTTCCAAATTACACTGATTGGTCCCCGATCGCATGGTGTGGTCAGAACTCGCAGCAATAGCCAGCCGCCCACAGTCTAAGATTTGATTGGCCTCAGCGTCTCTGTGTTTTTTACCTCATTTATCTATCATGTAGCGCAATGTCCATTGGTGTAGCTACCTGCAAACCTGAGTTTGCTGTTCATTCCCAGCAAACTGCTGCAAATCTGCTAAGCTCTTGTTTTTATTTGAGGGGGATACACCATACATTTCTGCTTCATTATACTTCTGTCTTGTGAACCATCGATCATGTTCGTAAGGCATATACTTAGATCATAAGACCAGCTAGATGCGATCGGAAAGTTGCTTAGCACCGCTCACTTGTTCATAAAACTTTAAAGAAATGTAATCCCTTGCAATCTCATACATTCCAAACCTGCTGGTCCACAAAATGACCACAGATTTCAGTAATGACCGACCGAAAACCGAATAGGTTTACACGTTTAACAATGGTTAAACGTGTAACACGTTTAACACGTTACACGTTTACAAATGGTTAACACATGCTGCTGGTTTACCTTTGCTTCTATCCGAACGAAATCACTAGTTGTTTCGATCGCTCGTGATCTATATCTACATCTACATCCACGTGATTTACGTGATCTACGCGAATCGCTCGTGACAACAGAATGGCACATATATGGTAAGAACCGGGCGAAAATAATGCAATGTGCTTGGTGAACGCTTTGGGACGCAGTGAACTTCACTTGAATTCTGTGCAAGTGCTCATTAATCCACCCCCCCCTCCCCCCCCCCCCACACACACACCTCTCGATTGCGAAATCTGTCTCGCAGATTCGCCGTTCAAAGACTCAAACGGACTGCCGAAGATTAAATTTTCGTCCCGCTACTCAGGGTCCAAATACTGAAGAATATAATGTTTAAAAAATTACAAAGTGGCGCAAAACGTATAGAGCATATGCCATGCAGATACATGGGTTTCTGTCAGCGGCAGAAGCGTAACCTACAATTGAAAGCAGAAGCTGCTTAACAGCTTAGGCTGCTTTGCTTCTCCCTATATCTTATTCCCTTAAAGGCAGCGAACAACAGTAGACGCATCGAAAATGTGCATTGCATTACAAAAGTTTGTGTTAGAGTAAGTGGCACGGGCAGGTATACTGAGACGAGGGTAAGAAAAAAAGTAACTTGGTCTGATGATTCTAGCGCTAATGGCGCCAGCCACAACGATTGGCATCCTTACTTACAAGACTGAGGAGGATGCATGAAGTCATGGTTAAAAAAACGGCAATTCAACATTAAATAATGAGCAACAAACAAATAAGCATTGGAGGTTGGCGTTCTCAATCCCTTGCCACGGCAGAGTTCACGACCTACCTGCTTATGCACCTAAAGCAGCCCTTGCTGCTTTTTTGGACAAGGGAAAAATGTTGTTAAAATGTGGGAAGATTCGTCACAGAACCAACAAGAAACTGGTGGTCAATATGTTAACTGAATGGTTTTCTGGGATCACAGTGCAAGCTAAGCTGCGCTTGTTTTGTGAACCTTGGCCCCGTCATTTGAAGGCGAAATTCCGATTCAAAGGCATAATTCTGTGGCAAAGCTTTACATGTGACTTTCAGCACAGTCCATCCCTTCCTGTAACGTCATCTGATGTTGGGCGGCCGCTTTCGACGGCCGGAGGTCATCCGAGCCAGGGGCAAAGAGCAAACACTGATGTGGTTCGAATTCACCCGCCGCGCCACGGTTAGGATGGTAGGCGGGGGCGCTGACCGACTGGGCTACGGAGCGGCCGCTCATCCATATTGCTTGAAATCGACCCGTGTTTATGGGTCCTTATGCGTCTATGAACGGTTGTCCTTGTCGGTTCATGTTCTGCCGTCGTTCAAAAACAGAAAAAAACCTCAAGTATGCAGTACGTTGGCCGAGCTCCAAGCATATTTTCTACGCAGTTCTCTTGATACCATGCCCCGACCATCGTCTCGGATGGCATTTTCTGTTGGTGCACGACATATGCCACCTGTGGCATAGATGTCCGTCCCGATGGCTTAGTTGGTAAGAGCCCCTGCCTTCTGGTCCACTCGCACGTGACATGGTGGGTTCGAGTTGCTTTAGGCGCTCGCTAGTTGTCCTTGACAGCTATGGTATACGGCCGCTGGCAGCTGTCGCATTAAAGGTCAAATGACGTCAGAGGGCAGAACGGATCGTGCCGAGCATTGCGGCACGTCAAATTCTTGACACTAAACTCTGTCATTGACTTGGAATTGCGTGATCGGATGGCAGGGGCCAGGGCTCACTCATCAAGCATTGCTTAGCGTGAGGTCTGATCCCAGGTATGCATCCATTCAAAATATTCGGACTAAACCTTAAACATTTGCTTGTTTCCCATTTAACATAAGAATGTTCGTCTGTATGTCTGTTCGCGCACATTTGTTAGCCAAGCGTCCAGCATAAGCTGGGGCACACATTGTCCACAGACGACGGATTCTCAGCCTTTGCGCCGACCCGCGACGTGAAGGCAGGGCACATGTTTTGGAGTTGAGCAGGGAGATGTCCTTTGTTTATATAAGGGACAAGTCGTGCAAAAGTTGACTCATCAAAAACATGATGTAAAGCTCTTGCCAAGATGAATATAGCGGCCCCACATACAAGGAACCACAATTTGACGCAAGCCTTGGAAACTCAGGAAAGCCATGCAAAACACACTGCGCATCCCTGCTATATCAATATCAACACTCGTGTTGGTGTTAATAACTAGTCGTTTGGCCGTTAATAACTCGAGACCCCCGAAGCCACAAAGGCTAGACCTTCAAAACGTCATATTTCCTGAATGAGCGTGGCAAGAGAAAGATCGAAGTTTTTTTCTCAATAGAACAGGAATCAGGCTGCGCAGCCTCATCTATGCCATATGTGGTGGGGTGTGGATTTGCGTATTGAGGTGTCTGCGATATGACTTATTTCAAAAGCGGGCATGGGAGAGACGGTCATCTCCGTGTCATTTTCAAGCTGAATTTCAATTGTACTGAATTGGATTTATTTGACATATCGAGCTCTAAGTTCCTGCGTCGAGTTAACGATCAGTACCACAATTTGGTCAATGGGGGTCAATTTGACGCCCCCCCCCCCCCTCCAAAGGTTGTTCTGGAATGGTTTATGAAGGGCGCGGCGTAGCCTCGCCAAATCCTGCATAACTCTAGACAATTGAATAGCGGATCACTTTGTATCCGAAACTTAGATACACCTTGTAAGGTTGCCAGCCTATGACAGGTCAAAGTCAGGCCATGGTTTTAGCGAAGGCGATTTCTAGGGAATCGTTCAATCTGATGTAATAACGGAGTGTTAGACAAAGCCACACATCTCTGAGATAGTTTCTTAGGCAACACAGCGATTGAATGAACCAATTACACTGACTTAGTGTCAGGCGTGAAAGTCAGACCAAGGCCAAAGCCAACCTGCTGTGTTACTGCAGAGCTTGCTATATGGGGGTAGTTTCTGGTGCTCATTTCGAACTTATTAATAATAACAACCGCAGTATACATCCTCCATGTACTTCTTAAAAGTCAGAATAGGTCGCTGATCTAAAATAACCCAGGTCAACATTTTGATTTTAAGAACATCCTATCCAGCATAAAGTTTGACGCTTATTCAGATGCAACTAAAAGCAGACGTGTATGATTTTGGTCATCATGACCTGCGAAAAGCCAAACAAGGCTACTGACCTTCATTGAGCACCAGTGACTTTTTGGTTAGAACAGGTTTGGGGCCACTTTAAACATCGATCTGGAGTTTGACCTTGTTTGGCCTATTTTGACCCGAAGGTCATGACCTAGGAAAGTCAACTTTGAAAAAAGTAGGTTCACATACAGGGTAACACACCCTGTGAATTTTGTGCCTTTATCTCCTTTAGTTTCTGAGATCTCAGGGAGGTCAGATTAGCTCTAGCCGAGCAGAGGGTATTAAACCGGCCGCCCGGGCGCGTGTAAAGATACTAGAAGGCACTGGATGAACGATGTTGAGCTAGACAGCGATCATATGGATCGTACTCAGTGGTTCGAACAATGCTCATCCTCAAGAGTAAAAGGGGCTCAGAAAAATTGAGCAGAATATCACACTTGAAAAATAAGACACCTCAATTCATAAAATATTTCTGGTCCGTATAGCTAATGCCACTACAAGATGTCACAAAGCAAAAATCATTTTAGCTCTTAACACGATAACGGCAGAAAAAAGGCGACTTACGCGCGAAAGTTTGCGAAGTCTCGCATAGTCAATCTTAGGAACGTGCGTGACCTAAAAGTGCTGTTTAAAGCAGGTTCCACGATGAAGTATGTACGTTCAGACGATGGCGAGGGTTTCGCATATGCAGCGGCTCGAAGATCCTAGGTCTGCATTTTTTTTTAGCAGTTGCTAAAAGCTTTATATTATAGATGGTATTTGCTGTGCTATGCTCCATTGCTGCGTGTCGATCTACCATGTGATTCCCTAGCGGCATGTACGCTCCTTAAAGGTGTCTCTCCAAGGCGTCCATTAAACCTGTCATGAGTGCTATGCTTTGCATCTTCTTCAGAAAATCTCCCTGGGCACGTGTTATAGCTTATTATGTAACAGAGATCTTCCGTTTGTATCTATCGTTCAGTCCATTAACACATGAAGATAGCGCTGTCTGTACTAGCATGGACTTTAAACTAGGACTAGTCCTCGCTACCCGGCAATGCATACCACTCGGTCATGTAGCGGTTTTGAATTGTCTGTTCATGTGGTCGTCTATAAAAGAGAGCTTCGCACATACATGATTTGTTTGTTGTGCCTTTTTACAACCTTCACGCAAACCTGCTGTAACATTACAAATCAAAAACGTGCGGCACAAGCCACAGACTTCACCCTGTTTTCTGGGTATCCATTCTCACAGAAAAGGGGAGATTTTAGGTAAATTACGCTCACACGAATGTGGGCTAGAAAATATCCACACCGCTCTCCGCATCTCTGAAGTAAGAATTGTGTAGTAGCCATGTGGTGCGCCGCATTGTAACGTGGTACGTAGGCAGGCCATAGCTTTAAAGTAGGGTCTGTTGTATAGGTCCCATCGGATTGTGCCACAGAAAGGGTGTCGAGAATAGAAATGGACAAGGTTTGTGCGTTGTGTTCCAGTGTTAAAGAAATACTGGGGTAAAGTATCAAGTGTAACCAGGAACTGAAGGTCTTTTTATATTGAACTGTTGTGAATAAAAGAGGCGAATAGAAAACAGAACGGGGCGACTTTAGGGGCATACCGCCTAGCATAGTCCTTGATGCTTATTTACATGTTAATATCAAAATAATACAGAAGGTGTCACCTTCTTACCATTACCTTCTTCTCACCATTACCTTCTGGTCACCATTACCTTCTGAAGGTCTGACGCCTGAAGGAAGGAATGAAGGAAAGGTCTGATGATGCTCTGTACAAGGAGAGAAAATTCACCTAGCCTTGCGTATCTAAGAGAAAAGCTATGTGCGCATCCCAATCTTGTAACCACGTTACGGTCCATGCATCTAACAGACAGCATTTAGATACATTAAGACGCGTAGATATGCTGGGATATAGTAAGATACAATAAAGGTGGATCCAATAAGCCACAGCCGAATTCAGCGCAGAAAAGCGATAAAAGTCCAGTTAGTCTAGATCGTTTGTACTTGAAAACTGTTTTTGTTATTGAAAACACACATTTTTGCGCTTTTAAACACAAAATGAGAGCAGCAGATTTGTACAGGTTAAGTTCCCACCAGCAGTGGACAGTCAGGCGTTGTAATGCTGCTGACCTAATTTTCACCTATCACATACGCAGCCACTTGCCTCAAAGAGGCCCTACCCTAACATGCTGGCTTGCAGTGAAGACCCTACGGAACAGTTAGCATCCAGAACAGAAGATCCGTAAAGAACAAAAGCGAGAAAGCTAAAAAAATCACATTTGCACTGGCTTTATGTAGAAGCTACTGAAGTCTTCCACTGACCTACTGTCAGGTGATCAGTCATCCGTGTCTTTTCAGGGAGCTCCTGTAAGCAGTGGACTGTCACCTCTAACATCAGTTACTACAACCACGAGATCTGTCAAGGTTACTTACCGGTAGTGGATCAACCTCGGGTCGTGGTTGTCAGCAAGGCAACGGCTGGGTCATCTTCCAATCTGATGTAACAGTGGAGTCTTATCGATTTATTTATTATACTATATGTGTTTCCGTCTCCTTGGAAAGTTGCATCTGCTCCCCATCTTCACAAATCTAGGCCACTTCATACATCTAGCAATTTCAGACCTATCTGCATGTTGTGGGTGCACCACATAACCATATCTAAGATAACAAGAGATGTTTGACTATCACAAATCCTTGCTGCAAACGATGAAGGAGGATGACAATGTTGCCACACCTGAAGCACATATGCATATCCCCAGCACACATATCAGGTTGACTGATAGTAATCTAGTCGAGTCCTCACGACCTAGCAAACTCAAAAGCCCGCTGAATGTTGCATAGCCCGATCAATATTCTCTTGACGACTGACAGTGAGGTCGTTTTCAGACTTCTGTGCGGTCCGTGGTCAGCGACACGGCCCCGGTCGGTGTTGTCGACGACGCGGTGCTGGGCGGTGGACGTGTCGTCGCTGCTGCCACCGCGACTGCTGCCAACCCCTTCGAAGGTAGCCTAGCAGGGACAAACGTCAAAGCTCCGACGGTTGTCTCCGTCACCTCGGACAAGGCGGGCGTCTCTGCCATCCCAGACAAGGCAGGCGTCTCCACCATCTCGGACAAGGCTAGCGTCTCTGCCATCTCGGGCAAGGCAGGCGTCCCCGCTATCTCGGACAAGGCGGGCGTCTCCGCTATCTCGGACAAGGCAGGCGTCTCCACCATCTCGGATAAGACGGGCGTCTCCGTCATCTTGGACAAGGCGGGCGTCTCCACCACCTCGGACAAGGCGGGCGTCTCTGACATCTCGGACAAGGCGGACGTTGCCGCCGCTAGCCCATTGTCCGTAGTGTTCGTGCCGGCCGCCTGCGGGCGGCGGCGCTGCTGTCGGATCTGGAGCTCGACGCGGTACGCCTGCTCGTGCCTGCGCGCAGGCAGACGCTGCTTCGACATCCGGCTGCCCCGGCCGCCCAAAAAGCGTATTAGCCCGGTCCTCAGGGCGGTCAACCCACCGTGCGATGTGCCATGCTACCGCGCATGTGGCAAAACGTGCTGCTATATTTACGGGTGCAGGTACCCAGCATTCGGAAGACGTAATTATGTGATTATTAGCAAAGCCGAGTACGCGAAATATCTGCAGGCGGTGTATGGAAAAGCTGTGCTTACAAAGCATCCTCTCACGTCTCATAAAAACGACTATTCGGTCAAAATAAAGCCTGGTGTCAAGGGCTAGGGAGTGGGCGTAGTAGACCATTGGTTCCACATTACGTTGTTTCGCTTGTTTGGTAAGAATGCAAAAATCATGCGAGATACCTCCAATATCCGGTAAAATCCTGGCACAGCAGAACTAATGAAACAGCTACATGTTTCCGGAATGCAGTGCATCTCATGTCTCTTTCTCTCATCCTGTGTATGGCGAATAACCTTCCCGTCGTTCAGGAGGCAGTCCTTTTCACTTTCAATTTCGTGACCCTCGCCGTTACTGCCATCGCATACTAGGTATTCATTGTCAGACCCTCGTGGGATACGCATGTAGGTAGGGTCTAAAAAACC
Organism: Pollicipes pollicipes; assembly: GCF_011947565.3. Classification (NCBI taxonomy): domain Eukaryota; kingdom Metazoa; phylum Arthropoda; class Thecostraca; order Pollicipedomorpha; family Pollicipedidae; genus Pollicipes; species Pollicipes pollicipes. Next base: position 15,886,612 of record NW_023596420.1, on the reverse strand, counting down.
AGCATATGACGCAGACGTGCAATTTTTCCGAAACGGGTTGTTCGATTGCCTTTAAGTCTTCACCAATTGATTTTGTGCAATGAGATGAATCATGGGAGACAATATCGAGATCTGACCTGAGGTCAAACACCTCAAAAACGCGAGGGGAAAATTTTGCACCCAAATGCAGAGAACCCAGATCTCAGAGCCTACTGGACCGATCACTGTGAAACCCGTTCGTCATTGGATGCCCCACACCTGATTCCCCCGTGCAGTTCCAAATTTAGTGACCCTATGTCAGGTCGAAACTCGTCAAATTTTACAAAGTCCAAAATTTTTGTTTGCAGACAACTTATAGCTCAGAATGTACAACGCCGATATCTGTCAAACCTTACTATTCAGTACGCCATTAACTCTAATTTTTTTTGAAGGTGCAAGCATGGTGCCATTTATACTTCTGCCTTTTCCTTTATTTTTATTCCAAAGAAAAAGTGCAGCTTGGTTAAGCTGGTCCAGTAGCCTTGGGCTGGCTGTATGAGGTTAATTTCGCCTTAGCGGAGATGTGCTGAAAATGACGCGCTGAACTGTGCATGGTATCGCCACGATTAACATCTCCGCTAAATAGAAATTCAACCTCATACCATCAGCCTAACCAAGTTGCCATTTTTCTTGGGAACAAACATAAAGGAAAAGGTATAATTATAAATGGCACCATACTTACAGCTTCAATAAAAATGGGGGGGGGATATATGGCGCACTAAATGGTAAGGTTCGGCAGATACCGGGGTGGCAGATTCTGAGTTGTAAGTTGTTTGCCAGCAAGAAAAGTGACTTTGTGAATTTTGACGAGTTTTGACCTGCCTAGGGTCACCAAACTTGGAACTGCAAGGGGAGCCAGGTAGGGGGCATCCAATGGTGATGGTTTCACAGCGGTCGGTTCAGTAGGCCCTGAGATCTGAGCTGTCAACGTTTGTATGTAAAATTTTCCCCTCACATTTTCGAGGCGTTTGACCTCAGGTCAGGTCTTGATGTTGTTCCCCATGACCCACATTATTGCACGGACTCGATTGGTGAGGGCTTAAGGCGATCGGATGAGCCGTTTCGGAAAGTTTGCGTGTCTGCGTCACATACAGATTTGCGTGTCTGCGTCACATACAGACTTTTTAGACTCCACCGCGCACGTTCCTCTTTCAGCGGGCCTCAGGGAATCCTGGGTACAGATAGCTGACATTTAATCAGTCGATTGGTGGGGTGCACGAATGTGATTCTCGTGCGGAGCAATACAAAGCAGTGTGACTGGCCATAACATCAATCCTGCTTTGCTGTCAGGTTGTAAAAGATGTATCGAGTGTTTTTCAGGTTCGCCTCAACGTTGGATGCGTTTTGAATACTGCAACACCAATAAATTATGCAAGACATTATCCTCATTTCTCGGTGCAATCTATGGCTGCCCACAGACTGCTGCACATTTCATGGAGGTGGTTGAAAATATCGGCGATTTTTGGCAACGTTGAGCAGAACCACGGAAAAGCGCATTTATCATTACGAAACGCGATTGCATAAGAAGTACAAGCGTCCATCGCGCTTGATAAACCTGCGGCTGTCAGCAATGTAGACGAAAAAACAAGGCTTATTACTTTTAATAGCCGCTTGCCGCAGCATCTTGCGACGAATGTGACCAGTTTGCTACGCAATGTCTTAAAGCGTCGTGCCATGTGAGACAGATGGGCCCGAGTGCTCGCCGCGCGGTAATGCGTTGAGTTCAGTACAAGGTTGTGGCTACTGTTAATTGTGTTCATGTTGTGAGAAGCTGACTGGCTAGAAGGACGAAGCTAATCATTAGTTTTTTAACATGTGCTCGGGTGGGGGTCAAATTGACCTCCCGAAAGTTTTTTTCAGAATGGTTTCCGAACGGGGCGATGTAGGTGCGCCAAATTTTATATTGCTGTAGGCAATTAATTTGCATATCGTTTGGTGAAAAAACTAGATGTACCTTGTGAGGTCGCTGACCTATGGCAGGTCAAAATCAGGCCATAGTTTCAGCGAGGCAATTTCTAGAGAACGGCTCAATCTGATGCAACAACGGAGTGTAAGACGAAGCAAAAATCTCTGACATGCTTTCTAAGACAACACAAAATAAAATGAGTAAATTACATTGACCTGAGGTCAGGTATGAAGGTCAGACAAACGTCAAAACCAACCTGTTTTATTACTCTAGGGCTTGTTGTATGGGATAGTTTCTGGTGCTCATTTCGAATTTATTGATAGCAGGAACCACATTCTACATCTTTCATGAACTTCTTAGAGGTCAGAATTGTTCACTGACCTAAATGACCCAGGTCAACATTTGGTTTTTAAGGAGCATACTGCCTAGCGTAATCTTTGTCGCTCATTCAAATGCAAAACTCGGAGCTGTCTTGTATGATTTTGGTCACCATGACCTTCAAAAGGTCAAACAAGGTTACTGACCCGAAGTGAGCATGTGAACTTTTGCTTACAAACAATCATCTAGGTTCTGAGGGCACCTTGGGGACCAACCTGGGATTTCACCTTGTTTGACCTTATCTGACCTAAAGGTCATGATCTAGGAACCTTAAACGCTGACCTGAGTGAGCTTATGTTCAGGTCAACATACCCTGTAAATTTGGTGTCTCTAACTCTCATAGTTCTCGAGATCTCAGGGGGGGGGGATAAAATTGACCTCCCATCCGAGCGAAGGGTATCCAGGCGGCCACCCGGGTGCGTGTTAAAGGCCGTAGCGTTGAAAAACCGACCGATCTAGGAGGATTGTTTTATGTGGATAATGAGCTGTAGTTTCAGGGGCAAACAGAGGGGCTGGAGCGACACATGTCAGGGATTCATCGGTGGTTTCCCTTCCTGCTGCTGCGAGGAACGGCGGTTTCGAGGTGGGAAACCAAGCATCGCTGTTGTAGGCCTCTTGCACTGCACGTTGCACCTCAGACTCAGCGCACTGATCGGTGAACAAGCGTGGGACAAAGCGTTTTTGATCGTCATTGTATTGCATACAAAGATAGATAAAGGCGTTAGAGGTGTTCAAAACTGTTTGTAATATTGCATGGGCCCCGCTCTAAATATTGTAATCATGTTAGGGAGTGTGAGTTCTGCACCAGCAATAATCATGCAAAGATATTGAAGGTCACCAACGCTTCCATCCGACTTTTTTAATTTGATCCGAACCCTTTGAATGGATGGATTTCTGGGATCAGCGCTCACGCTAAGCAGTGCTTGTTGTGTGAGCCCTGACCCCCACCATCCGATCGCGCAATTCCAGGCAACGGCAGAATTTAGTGGCGAAAGCTCAACGTGCTGCAATGCTCGGCACGGTCCGTCCTGCCCCCTGACGTCAACTGACCTTTAGTGCGACCGCTGCCAGCGGCCGCAGGCCATACCTGTCAAGGGCAAATAGCGAGCACCTAAAGCGACTCAATCCAACCCCGCCACGGGTGGGCGAATCGGGAGGCAGGCGCTCTAACCAACTGAGCCACCGGGACGGACACTGAGCCACCGGGACGGACGTCGTGATTGTGCGATGACGTCACAAAACTTAAGGTGAGATTGTTTTGAGGTGCTTGTAGAACCGTGCTATCGTTAAGTATAAAGTATAGGAATGCATGTAGCCTTGCAAAATACGTAGGGTAGAGGGAGGGATGAGAGGGAAAGGGGGGGGGGGGGTCGGGCAGGGAGAAAAATGGATGAGCCTGCCCCAGAAATACACTTCCTTCTCTCCGTTGGGAACAGCAGTGTAATTTCTTAAACTTAGTTTCGGGGCTCAACCCTAAACAATTATGATGAATAAAAAATAATGGATGATAATGAATAATTGATAACTAAACGTAAGACACTACATTATTGCTTAGGAGGCACAATCACTGCACCCAATTTTTTCGGCAATTTAGACGGTTCCAAGTTTCGTCGGTGACACAAAAGGCGCTTTTTTATCCCCGGCCGCAATCATGGCCGAGAAACTCGCTTCACGATTCACTATAGTCAAGACAATTCCAGGTACTTAAAAACACCGCCAGTTTTTTCCAACAGAAGCATACCAGCTGCCCAGCGACCATGCACCCAGATGCCCAGCGACGACGGGTGAGTCGTTCGGGTGAGTGGAAAAAACCTGGACCAGTTTAAAGACACTTATCGTTCATTTTCAAAGCTATGCATTGGAACTTACACCCCACAGTCCTCGTGTAAAGCCTGTTGTATGCTATAAGCACGTAAGCGTACTCTTGTAGCGTAAGTGTGGCGCACTCTTGCCGTTTTTCAAGCAAAGTTCAGGAAACACGGTAGTCTCTGTCCTAGCTCGTTAGGCTTATTCACTTTCAGTAGCATTATCACTTGGTGCCGGTATGCAATACGTTTTGCGATCCCAAAACATGATACGTAGTAGTATTTTGTGTATTTTTGCTCGGCGCTAATAAGCCAAACGCATGTCAAGGTTATGTCAAACCCTTTGAACAGCCTCGGGCAATATATGTGTCGTGGTCTGTAGACCAGACCGTGCCTATCCTGTGCAGGTGCATTAAACGTACCAAATAACCCCTGGCGCAAAGTCCGTTAATCTGTTTAAAAAAATACGGAAATTAACGTTGCCTTAAAGCCGTGTGACAGTTGGTACACAAGCGTACCATTTTGATGACGTCCGAATGTCAACATTAGTGAAAGTTGACATGTTTTGAACAATGTAAAACCTACTTAAACATTTTTACCCTCGGGTGTTATTTTGTTTTGGAAAGACGGCGTACGAAATGTGTTGGCAGCTAAATAGAAAGTTAAGAAGTAGCATCATGTGATGTTTGCTTTTCAAGACTTTATCAAAACCCTTTGAACGGATAAATTTCTGGGATCAGAGCTCACGCTAAGCAGTGTTTGTTGTGTGAGCCCTCACCCCTACCATCCGATCACGTAATTTCAGGTCAACGGCAGAATTTGTTGGCGAAAGCCCAACGTGCCACAATGGTCGGCACGGTCCGTCCTGCCCTCTGACGTCACCTGATCTTTATTGCGGCCGCTGGCAGCGGCCGCAGGCCATACCTGTCAAGGACAAATGGCGAGCGCCTGAATCGACTTGAACTCACACCACCAAGAGCGGGTGTCGTTATTCTTCTGTAGATGAAGCTTCTATAAGCACACTTTTTAATACATATGTTCAGTCCTTAACATTCGGAACGTAAAATTTGAATGGCGTGAATTCAAAAGAAATCAGGTTTTGAGGGCAGGTCAAATCAACCTTACCACCTGAGTTTCCCGCTCCCCAACCGGCTTTAATAAGTGACAACCCTGCCACGTCCTTTGATCGCTGTCGATTTTTCCGTAACATTGTCCAGCTCCATTGCGATTGTCATCATGACTTCAGATGGAAAAAATATGCTGTCAAATGTCCAAAAATCTACTTAACATACAAGTATTACCAACGCCAACATTGCTTCATAGAAGTGATTTGTGAGGACACGAAGCAGCGCGTCATATGCAAAAGAGATGAGTGCACTTGTATTGTTAATCATACGCACCAAAAAGCCTTGACAAAGATTTTTTGACACTTTGTTACTGTTATATTAGACGACGATATTTCACATGGTTCTGATTTATGACATTATCAATATATAGAATATTTGAACCTTTAACTATAGATCATGTCCTGTGAAAGCCGCGCTCACTCATCGCGGTGGTGTTGACGTTGTAAGTGTACCCCCCCCCCCCCCCCCTTCCTTCCACATGTACACACTTCGGTCAGCCATTTCAGCACAGTTGAGTGATTCATGACATGCACTTTAAAATCAACGTACCGAGTTGGCACTGAGCTCTGCCTTCTCTTGAAAGTCCTGGCTGCGTCCCTATTGATAGATACGCATTACTGACGGACCTTACATACCTATGCATGGGTCACGATGAATGGTCGTTCAAACGAATGGTCCTCAAGGCCTGCTTTGCTCCACATGACACGGATGTCAGCAATAATGGCGCGGCCCAGTATCTAATGGCCTGGGCCAGTCAACGCCGCTGACAAGTCTGGTGTTTTATGCTGGGATGTGGGTGAACTAAAGGCGTAAGCTTAGGACACACAAGGTAGTTAAAAGAAGCCCATTTTTGTATTATGCATTCGCTCTGAGTTCGATCAATGTGTTTTGCCTATTAAATTCAAATAAATTTCCATAACAACAATAATTTCCCTATCCAGCTGTTTAGTATGTACTAAAACTGTTTTAAAAACACTTAAAAGCTAGTTCAAACTGTTCAGCGCAATAACCGTTTGTAAAAACAGCTTATGTTTAAATACGATGTGCTTTATTTTGCAAAAACAAAGTTGATACATAGTGGTCACACTTAACCATCACTGAGACAAATTCGGGCATTTTCCAGCATGCTGGCAGGCTGCCATGCACAGAATAACGTTATTTCAATATCTGAATGGTCGTTTCGTGCTTTCTACAATCTCAATGAGATGCCGCTGTCTTTCAAGCCGGCGTAGAGCTATCCGCAGAACAGTACCGGATCCTGTTTCGAATGTCATTGTCCGAACTGCGTGCAGACTGGTCCAAAGGCCAGAGGTGACAGCTGGAGGCCCTGCAGGAGGCCGCGTGTGGTCGGCGCGGAAGGTCGAGGTGTCACTGGCCACTGTGGTCGCCGCGCGGACGTGGAAGGCATGGTCCGGACAGCGGTGCCGGCTCTGCTGACCGCGGTCTGGCTGTGCTGCCAGACCAGCGGCGTCCCTCTAAACTGGAGAGAGGTATGACAGCTAACCAAGCCATGCTAACGGCTATCATGGCATGCTGATCAATTTGAGGGCGTGCTCATTGGATTGTTTGCACAAATTGGACCTTAGCGTTCTTCTTCAAGGCCCAGGGAACTGTTTTCTTTTCAGCCACAGTCTCTGAGTGGCAGAAAATGCATGTGTCAGAGGCCGGGTGGAATTCCATATTCCTGCTGTATTCTCGTTACTTAGCGGCTTAATTTTTTAACACTGTGACAGCTGCGCACAAATTGTAAACGTCAATTGTCTCATTGCCCTAAGGTCACCCGCCGCTGCTGTCAGGACGCCTCTCGTGCCACCCTCGCTCACGAGTCGCCATTGTTTCATTACGTGTTACATCTCATGTATGATCTGTCAAGTCACCTACTCTTAGCTGCTTCTGCGGCATATCACTTTTATCTTACGGGTAGACTGTTCCACTTGCTGATTGGCAAAGCAGCGGCGCGATAGAAGATACCTTGAAACAGCACATGAGTCAGGAGACAGCAGAGGCATTTCAACCATGTCTATACCACCTTTTGGGGCTGCCTTTCACAGGCCGAGTCCGTGACTGCAACCAGCGTGCGGAATGTGCAGCAAGTGCAGACGAGTGTATCAGAGCGGCGAGTTACTGACCGGGTCCAACTGGATGACTCCGAGCACGTGACCGAGTCATCAAGTCGCACCGCCGCCGCTCGAGCCAGCTGGCTGCACGACCACGCCTTCTTCGACGACGACGGCTGGGGCCGCACCCGAGTGGCAAACGTCACCACGGCCTCGGAGGTTATAAACAACGGGCCGAACGGCACGGAGCGCGTCGTCACCGTCGGCGTGGCCGGTGGCGTTCTCCGGGAGGGCCCCGACAGTTAGAAAAAGGCCCCGCCGGCCGTGACGGACGGCCCCGTGAACTGATCCGCCGCGGGCGAGATGAACAGGGGAGCAGACCGTAACCTGGTCAGGTGTGAACAATATTACAGGATGATGAAAAGTGCGGACACTAAATTTTAAGGAAAACATCCCCAAATGTGTGGCGTTAGGGCCGTGCTTTATACGTTTGATCAAAGAGCAGCAACTTTCTTTCCCTTGAAATGAGCGTATTGTCATTCAGTGCGTGCGGGAAATGTTGTTGCTAAGCATGTTGAGCAGAGTCTGTTGATAACTTATGTGAACCGCAATTGCTATTTGAAACGAATTACATGTAGCGTTAATCCTACGCGGTAACTCATAAAACATGACAAATGCATGTCGCAAAGTAAAGCTTGTGAGGTTACGCACACCATTCAACTGCACTAAATTTGGTGCAAAACAAGCAAACCAGCTGGCCATGCATGCCTTAGGGTGATTTGGAAATGCCTTGCCCATCTTGCCCTAGGTTTAGGACGGCTGCTCCTGACCTTGTGGCTTCTTTCATCGCTGGCGTCGATCATGTTAACAATTGTGTTACGGTGCGTGTGTTCCAATGACTTTTAGGCTTCTCTTTACATGTGCTATCCGTTCCTGTATCCTTCCAAGGCCTAGCTGCTCCATGAACATTCAACCTGCATCACACCTTTGCTGTGGAAGGGCCTCATTGTTTGTAGACGCAGACGTGAACATCAATAAACTCCTAAAAAAAATGGCGGATGTGTCATTACGAACCGACTGCAATCCGTATTATTGTGGTAACCACGTCGAAGATGGAGAGAAACGTGAGAGATACGTTCAATTTTTTTGGTCAAGTATCAGTCGTTAAAGCGCCAACCTAAATGAACGTCCACTAATAAAAGACGTTCCATCACCTATCAATCGCCATCACCACTTCCTTGTACTTTTGGCCAAAGCCCCCTCTTATCTCACCGAGTACATAAGAATGTTTTTATTCATCTCATTGTACCAAATGTCTCATTCTAAGTGCAGGCTTTTCAAACAAACGTATACAAAAGGTTAGCTGTACATCATTATTTTGGTTGACTTCAGTTAAATACAAGGGCTGTTCCCATTATAATTTCTTCAGTTTTCGTTATATCGTTGGCACAGTCTTATTAAGACGTTTCACGAGATGTCAGTGTATCGCTCGCAGCGGTTTCAACATCAGCATATTTATTGTGTGACTAACATGTTCAATGAATTAGGAACAAACCAGCCTAACGAATCAGTGGATGTTAACTATCGCTGTGCATCTTCTCCATAATAATGTCTCAGAATGTGATGATCCTGGCGCGGAAGCGGCCGCAGCCTACATGTGCCCGGAGGCATGCTAGCGCCCCGCTCAGGGCGTGGCGGCCACCTTGCAGAGGAAGTTGCGCTCTTCCGAGCACAACTCGTCGTCCCATTGGCCAGTGGCCGGCTCCACCTCGTCCGGCATGTGCGCGCAGTCCTGGTCGTGGTAGTTGTCAGGCTGTTCGGCCGCCCAGTAAGTGAAGTCGACCGGCGAGCCGTCGGTCCAGACGAACTGGCCCTCCTCAGCCACGTCGTTCAGGCCCAGCCACATGTCCATTTGCTGGAAGGTCTCCATGATCCAGGCGTTCTCCAGCAGGTTGTGCACGGACGCCAGTGAGGCGTTCGGGTGGATGACGCCGCAGGCGGGCGACGCCTGCGTCCACGACGTTTTGAACGGCGAGTACCAGTAGCAGAAGCCGTCGTTCTCCTTCCAGTCCAGGCCGAGCTCGGTCGGGCAGCTGCCCTCGGCGCCTCCGAGAGACAGCAGGCAGATCAGCACCGGCGCCAACATCAGTCCGAAGGCTTGCATGATTGGCAGAGTGGAGCTTTGTCGGATGCTGAGCAGGCTGAAAACAGGCATACTTGTGTGGGCTCATTATTGTTGCGAATGATGCTGCTGGCCGAGTAAGTCTTAATTCGACCATAGGACTTCTTCAACTTGAACGGTCCGGTCGTCATACTCTATACACTTTGATCTGTGTATGCAGGCTCTGACCTTAAGTATACCACTTTTCATAAACCACGACGTTTTTTTAGTCGTGTTGCATGTAATGTTGGGCAGCTGCGTGCACCTGTATTTGAACAGGCAAAGTCTTTCTGCAATATTGCAATATCACCACGATTTCACCTTCCACTTTCAGCATAGATATGATAGAATTTTCATAGTTATAAGAAGGAAAGGGCTCGGGGCAAAACTGGGTCCAGACTTGAAGTATTCAGCGTCGAAACAGCATGATGCTAACTGATCCTAACGCAGGAGAAAAGGCACAGTCGTGATGGCAAAGTGGGCAGCTGTGTGCGCACGCCCTAACTTATTCGAGCCATGGGTCCACCCGTTTTGGAGCACTTTCAGGGATTGTTCTCGTGTCCCAGCAACGATAGCAAACGGGACTTGAAATCAATGGCATAGTGCAGGCGAATGCATGCGTTACAATTTACGAAGGGATTGCAAACCGTCCAATCCGCAGGGGCGACATTAATCGAAAAGAAGGCGGGTGGTGTCACCTTCTGCGAAGCCTTTTTAAAATAGAATACGTTGTTGTTGAAGCTGTGCTTAAGATTTGGGGTATAAAACGAAACGGACGTATCATCCCGCTAGTTATGACCAAAACCAATTAGAGAAATTGCGTTTTTCTCGTGGCACAATTACCAAAACTGAAAGCCTGCAGCCACCGATGTGTTCGATTAACACTCTCGGGTGGAAGGGGAGTCAAAACGACTCCTCCGAAGGCTTTCTAGAATGATTTTCGGACGACGTGGCATAGCCGCACCAAATTTTGCAAAGCTGTATTTAGTTGAAAAGTGGATTGCTAGGTTATGACATCAGATGGGCAGCCAAAAGTCGGGCTGTTGCTGTCATTGGGTGGCATTTCTAGGGAATCGTTCCATGTGATGCTACAACAGGGTGTTAGACGAAGCCATACACGTCTGAGATAGTTTCTCAGTAAATAAATTGAATATAGAATTGATTTTTAGTCAAGAGCTTGGTTGCATGAGATAAGTTCTGGTATTCGTTTTAAGTTTATGAATGACCGGGACCGCAAGAGATCTGTTCCATAAACTTTTTAAAGGCCTCAGTAGGTCACTGACCTAAAATGACCCCGTTCAATATTTGTTTTCGGAGAATACCGCCTAGTTTTATCCCTGGTGCTTATTCGAATGGCAAAATAGGAGCAGTCTTGTAGTAATTCGGCAACCTTGACCTTGCAATGGTCAATCAAGGTCACTCACCGCATTGGACTTTCACATAGAACATTTATTTATCTTCACTGCGGTTGCATGAGGAGTTCTTAGACGCTCGAGACACCAATCTGGCGTATGACCTTGTTTGACCTTATTTTGCGTCAACGGTCATGACCTAAAAACTTCAAATTCTTAACAAGCCCATAAATTTACGTAAAAGTCAATCTCCCCTGTAAATTTGGAGTCTAAGCTTTTTTAGTTTTTGGAATCTCAGGGGGGGGGTCAAATTGACCCACCCGAGCGGAGGGTATTGAACTAGCCAAACAGGCGCGTGATAAAATTTCGAAGCCTGCTCGGGATCACAGTCATCGATAATTCAGCAAATGATGTTTGTATATTAAGACACGAATCCTACATCGGTGAAACTCTGTTGCTGAAATTCTCACGAGCATCAAAGTCCAACAAGAGACTTTCACGGTTAAAATGTCGTTTTTCCAATCCAGGGTGGCATCCATAATCGAGACTTCACTTTTCACCCACCCAAACTGCCAACAGCTGACCCGAAAGTATCTGTGGAGTTTTCGCCGGGTTGTGGGTCGGACTTGGAGGGCATTTGTGGGTCAATAATGTTAACATTTAAATAAGGTTTGTCTTTTGCTCTTTCCCAAGTTTTAAAACCATACAAAAATCTGTGTGTGCTGGAACACACAAATCAGATATGAAAAATCATACTTTCATGTTACGTCAAGAGACTCGGCGACAGTAAATCCATTGTAGACATGACGCACCAGTGAGCCATGCCGCAAAAATAAACAGCCTTAAGAAACATCACAACAAAAAACTCAAGAATAACAGCCCAAATTTTGAAACCTTGATATGGTTTCATTAAAGAGTAGTTAGGTTGGTCATTATAAGCAGCTTGATGCTATGCTTTGCAGCATTGTGGTGATGAGGTGCAATAATACTTCCTTGTTTTAGAACAAACCATACCTCATATTCTATATGAATAATTAATGAATTAACAAAGTAACTATGGGCCATTCATTGGCTTAGCCTCATTTATTTGTCTGCACTCGCTCCACGAGTTATATACGGCTCACAGTGACAACAGACTTGTTCATTAACCCCAGCGCGTGTTAATAAAGGTGTTTGGAGCAGTCGAATGCATTTTCATAAAATGCAAGACATTTTTTTCCTAAAAGGAGTTCTGGAAGTGTCTGTGCTATATGTTTGATGCTAAAAACTACATCATCGGGCCTGCAATAAAAAGTTACCAACAGACGTAAGAGCTCCGGAACCTACCGCTGGTAGCACACGGAAAGTTTCAGGGGGTTTCGAATCCCTTCCTCGCCCGGACAAAAAGAGGGCTTGAGCCATTAGTTGTGATGAGTGTGGATCGGTGAATGCTGGAAGATTTATTTCAAAACCTGACTTGAGAAGATGGGAATGATGATGCAAAAGGCCGATGGCGAACTGCATGAAGTATCATTTTAACGCTGGAAGAGAATTTGCCAGCCGAACCGCACAAAATGCTTCTTCTACCCCCCACCCCCTCGATCCACTGGTGGCCAGCCCCGCCTGTCTCGACGCCGGCCTGTCTGGCTCCCTGACCAGTCCGCTCCGGCCGTCTCGACGCCGGCCTGTCTGGCCCCCTGACCAGTCTGCTCCGGCTGTCTCGACGCCGGCCTGTCTGGCCCCTTGACCAGTCCGCTCCGGCCGTCTCGACGCCGGCCTGTCTGGCCCCCTGACCAGTCTGCTCCGGCCGTCTCGACGCCGGCCTGTCTGGCTCCCTGACCAGTCCTCTCCGGCCGTCTCAACGCCGGCCTGTCTGGCCCCCTGACCAGTCCTCTCCGGCCGTCTCGACGCCGGTCTGTCTGGCCCCCTGACCAGTCCGCTCCTGCCGTCTCGACGCCGGCCTGTCTGGGCCCCTGACCAGTCCTCTCTGGCCGTCTCGACGCCGGCCTGTCTGGGCCCCTGACCAGTCCTCTCCGGCCGTCTCGACGCCGGCCTGTCTGGCCCCCTGACCAGTCCTCTCCGGCCGTCTCGACGCCGGCCTGTCTGGCCCCCTGACCAGCCCTCTCCGGCCGTCTCGACGCCGGCCTGTCTGGGCCCCCTGACCGGTCCGGGGCTGCTCACCTCTCGGTCCGCTGTCCGGCGGCGTCCTGAGGCCCCCGCAGCGCCTGTCGTGCTCCGGGGGCGCCGCTGGTGGCAGCTGCTGATTCTCCCAGTCGGCTACGACAGCACTTATCAGCCGCCTGCGTGAAGAGGCTGATAGCGCTCCGTGGCGCTCCATGTGCGTGCGTTCGTGTGGGAGCGTGGTGAGAACCGGGAAGCTCTTGTCACGTGGAGAATGGAAATATGCTGAGATGTGATGGCTTGTCAGAGCTTTTTCTTGCCAATGGCAGACCCATTTCTCCTGACGACGATACCAGCCAGGAACTGTGGTGTCATTAACAAAAAGCCTCCTGAAAGTTTGTTATCGTGATGCGTATATCGTCTAGCGCTGAAACGCTCTGGAAAATATGTGCGCATACACCGAACGCTTAATGCATCTTTAGGTTATCGTTTTGGCCACAGCGTCGCGACTTTTAGGGCACAATCGGTTACTCGGAACAATCCACCGGAAACGTTTGCTGAAACTCCAAGCCGTATCATTCACAAACACAGGTTACAAATTGTTTTCGAGTAACCAAAAAGCAGCACCCTAAGACGAGATCTTCCTAAAACAAGTGCACGCCACAGAGAGGCATATCTTTTTAAGACCAACTTCTGAATACACCGGGTAAAAAGATATGGTGAGAGGAAGGACGTGTCACTAACCCCATTTTGAAATCCTACGCACACGATTTTCATTTCTACCACGAAGACTTCATCTCGCCAACTATCTAGTTGAAGTGTGCAAAGTTCAAGAAGGATAAAGTAGCCATGACAAGTATGACTGTGTTTCTTTAAAAGTCTTCCGCTTTCGATTCTAAAAAAGGAACTGTATGCGACTTGCTTTGGGTGCGTCTTTCTATCCCCCTTTGTCTAACGTCGTGCCCGGGCCAAACGGCGGGACGCTAAAGCGAAACATGGACGCGACGCGACGGCGTCGAGGCGGCTTTCCACAGGTAGCTCGCGAACCGCTGTGGTCTGGGGTCCGGGCGCGGCACGTGCCGGAAAGACCGTATAGGTCGATTGGTTTTGCGCGGGCGGCCTGAAAATGTGAACCACGAGAAAGCTAACGGGCAGCCGTTCGAAACCATGGCCGTGTCTCGATAACCAGGGTTCAAACCTGCAAGAAATGGTACGTCTCGGTAAACAACTGAACGGCGTCTCGTGTGGTACTATATGTGCGTTCGCGCGGGTCACGTGGGACGTGCACAAAGGAGGCCTCGATTGATTTACCCGTTTTTTGCGTCCAATTCCGAAACGTCGAGCAACGTACCATTAGCAATTCATGCGGCGAAAACGAGTTTGTGCGACGCACGGTTGTCCAAGTAATGGTCGGGCAAGCCAGTTATGTCAGCATCTCGAAAAACGGCGTCACATACAACACGCCGTCGTCGGAACTGTAGCCAGGGTAGAGGCGGAATTTATATCACCGCATGTACCGATTTATTCACACCCGTATTTACGACCCATTTGGCATTGACGGCGGTAGCAAGTATGATTTTCTTCAAGTCTATGACGCGCTTAACAACGCTTCAGACCCAGCAGAAATCTGGAGAAGAAGATTTTAAAGCTGGATTTTAAGATTTTAAAGCAAAGCGGAATAAAAGCTTTTAAAGCAAATCCCTAGAATCATTCATTTCACCATAGTTGGCCATGGTGGGCTGATTACAGAATAATGCCCCAAATGAAGCCTCCGTGGCACAACATTATTAATCGCTGCGATAGCTGTTTAAGATTCTAATAGATACTTTCCAAATGGGTTTACGACTGCGTCTTGAAACAGGTTAAAGCATGTGCGCGCATACAAAGAGAGATGGGTAAAAAGCTAGCGATCACTGACCGATTTCCGTTACGGTTGTAAGAAATTCTGCCTATGTTGTTGCACGAAAAGCTAGTTCACAAATGCAGTCTGTTTCCCATGACCACCATATGTGTCAGGTAATTAACACAGTGCACCCTGTTTTCTGACATCCCGAAAGGCATAGGTCGGACCGGCCAAGCACTTATATGAATGGTGTGAAACATATCCGAAAGTGATACAAAAGCGAAGCGTTCATATCACGCAACGGTTCTTCGCAAGCATTTTCGGGGACTCAGCTGCGCCGTTTCGCGAGGCAAGACCGCAAGCACTTTTTAATCATTGCACTTTTTACCATACCTACCGCAAACCTAACTTCAGAAGATTACCACCTATTGAGCAAAGCGTTAACTACTATTTTCGGATCATGCTCCCTGGGGGCCGTCAGTGCCGCTCATACCTGTGACTTGAATGTTGACGATCACCGGATTCAGAATGGAACGTGATGCGGTCAGAGGCTCTGATCGCGTCACGCGCTCTGATCCAGAAGACACCTGTCATATGCTACGACATTATCGCAGCCCATCAATTCAATATCAGGCTGTGTAACGGTGTCCACATCGCGTACGCACCCGGGTGCAAGCTCACGATCCTGCATTCAAGCCTGCCTATCCACGCTGCAGTGCTTTACCGGCTCCAGAAGAAACGGAAGCAGTCAGCAGGTGTAAGCTTGTAGCAACTGTTCTTGAAAATGAGCCTGAACAACTGTTTTTGAGAACATTTACGCGGCAAGGGAACAGTGCTGCTGTGTACCACGGAAAATTCGAGCAAACTTGCATGAAAATTGCACTCTCTTAGATTAGGACAAGAACTCACTGGGTTCCGGTTTGGGGATCCACTGGACTAGGTGCGCAGTGCGCCATCTGCTAGCTGTGGTACCACGCAGTAGCGTCACCTATTCTCCCTACCTGCTGGCCACCAGGGCAGTCGCTTTCCTGCCCTGGTGCTCTTCATTAAGTGCAGGCAGGGTCAGGTTTATGCAGAGCTAGTGAAGATAATCGTCCATGATACCATGTGTTGCAGAATCCGAATGATGATAGTCTTCATGAATAAATAGGTAAATTACCTAGTTCGGAGGCAGCCCACGATCAAGAACAAGCTGTTCGCTGCACGACTGACGGTACATTTGCACTGAAAAATGCATCCCTGTATCCCCCTCTAGCTAGGCCACTGCGGTCTATATCGGTTCTTAGTTTGCCAAATTCGTTGCCTCCTACTGAAATCTTCCGCCTCCACGGAACTAAAGCTTCATGGCTGCTCGGTAGGTGTCTCTGACCACCTCTGTACCACACTTTCAAATCTCCGCCCGCCCCGTCGCTAGCCGGAACTGTCGATTGTCATCTGGCGGTAGGCGGCGATTTCCGGCCGGCGGCCGCCAGCGGGGGAGAGGGTGGGGAGGGGAGGGGCTCAGGCCCTCTTGCCGCCGCAGAGCACGTGCGCGCCGCTGGTCTCAGATTGGCGCTGGCCGGTGTATCGATTCACCGGGCCCCGTCTCGCGCGGCGCCCGCGGGAATTTCGCGCGTCTTGGCGGAGAATTACGGCGCAGGGGCGGCGCGCGGCCCGGGGAATACAAAGGTGGGCGCTGATTACCCGGACTAGAGCGGAACGACGCAACATCGCTCTGATGATATTCCTTCCTCCGCCGCGCTGATGAACCCTGCACAGCAGTTCGCGTGGACGAAAACAGCAGGGCTTGGCCTGGAAAACCCCTGAACCGCCTGAAGTCACCTGGAGAGTCCGAGTGGTTCGTGGAGCTCACTGTCAGCGCATTTGGGCGTACTTTTGAGCCTGATGGGAGAATTTCTGCGTTCAATATGCATCGCAAGTGAATGTCTTTCCTGGACTTCGGTTGCACGGCGCTATCTTGTATAAACTCTTATGAATGTGAGCGTTAGAGCTTTTAAGACATCCTTTGGATGCCGATTTTTGATGCTATATATATATATATATATATATATATATATATATATATATATGGCATCCATCATCATGGTATCGATTTGCCAGCAAAGCCTATAGGCTTTGTCGGCAAATCGGTATCCAAAGAATGCCTCAAGTTGGTGATTTTCTTTAATCGCTAACCGTTTCACTAGGGCAGAATTAATGAAGGTATACGCGTGAAAAAGTGGTGTAAAAGATTTAAGTTGGAAGGGCGTAATGCAAGATGTACACGTGGAGAACATATTATGTATGCGCGGCATTCATGTATCTAGAAGCCAGTGCGCCACATTTGTGCATGCATAATAATTATATTACATCTTCGTTGGTGATTGTTGATATGTTTGCATGTTTTTTGCATGCTTATTCGATGTTTGACAATGGTGTTGTCAAAACTGTAATCCGAGGATGGCTGAGAACAGAACTTTGTCTCTGCCATTTTTAGATAAAGTTTGACATCATGAGACTGACTTTTCATGCCCCCGCATGTTCATATGCAATTTTATAAATGGGTTTCGCAAATACGACACTCCTTTACATCATGCAAAACGTAGTCATAGAGAGCTCAGCAGTTTAAAACACACTTTGCCCAGAACAGAAAATATACTTAGCAAAAGGCAATCAATGCCAAGGCTCGTCAAGATGAAAATGGTGTGATGACCCTATCATCTGGTTAAGCACCGTTCGAGATATTTAGCATTCGTATCGCCTCGGGTTCGGAATGTATTTCATGTCATCGCTTTCATCGGGGATATTTGCATGATCTCTTCGATGACACATGCATGCTTGTCGTGCACGTCTTCTCCATTTCTGAGCCGCCCGTGATCAATGTAATGTTTTATCAGATTTAGCACAACCTACTGACATGATCCAAATATAGGATATGAAGGAGGTTTAGCGACAATTGCGCTGCCCTCGCTTTTACCGACTTTTACCCTTACCGAACATCATCGTAAGTTACAGCTGTTCAATTGTATGGCCTCATCCAAAATCTGACAAAAGTAAAATGGTCATGAGCTTTTCCAGGAGGTATGTATAAGGCGTGCGATTGTTTTTTAACAAACCGGTTTTGGCGGCAGTCCCAATACAACACGTGAAGCGCGGGTAGTAATCAGGTGTGGCAAACGATGTCTTGGAGGGGAGGGTGGGCAGGTGTAAGGAATTGGCGGAGAGCGTGAATACGCATGCTTCCACAGGTCAAGGGCGGGTCCAGGCATGAATGCTGACCGCAAGGGTCAAGTGCCTTCAATGATGTCGGCAGGACTGGATGTCGTAGAGTGACGTCTAAAGTCTTCACGTAGATTATTGGATGGGTTGTCCAACGAATGCCGTTCAAAATATACAATCCAACTCAGGCACAAGAGAAGCTGAGCTCAGCTTCGTAGTTGCATGGTCATTGGCATACTTGTATTCTGACTGGTCCATCTTACGCTGTCATGAAGTCAAACAGCCTTACGTAGTCCTTTAACTTTATAAGGGAAGGTGCTGACACCCAATTGTTATCCCTGTTGGTCAGGATGTCAAGTGCGTGCCATTAAGCACGTTCGAGTATAAGACACATTTTTGACGAGAATCAAACACCCCCGCTCAGGCGCCTATATATTTTTGGCTTAGGCCTGGAGCCTGACAGTGCCGCACCGTCCTTCACAGCCCACACCGGCCACGACTCATACAGTAGCTGCATTCTCACCACCTAGCACTACCTGTAACCTTGCATTTTTCGCGAAGTTAAACAGCGTTTTAGGACACTCGAAACCACACGATTTGCCTTCAGTAGGCATGGGTAGTTGAGCTTCTGGAGAGTTTGAAAGCGGGGGACAGACGCATAGTGCAAAATTTCACCGAAGATGGAATCTGTCCCCTCTCTCCCCTCCCCCCCCCCTCCCCCCATCGTCTCATCAATCCGCTTTCCGTACTCAAGCCATGCCGCTGACACGTCCCGGTAACACGAAGGGAGCTTCAAGCATTGTACCGCTAGGGCGCATGCACAGCAAAAAATCGTGCGGGTAATGCTGACACTGCATGAGCGGGACGTCATCCAGTGCATCTCTTCCATATAAACAAATAGAATTCACCAGGTTCGGGTACCACCGACGGAAGAATGCCCCCCTCCCCCCCCCCCCCCCCCCCAGTGACTGGGTGCAGTGTTGTAATGTCTTTGGACGATACTCTGATTTCGGTATTACTCAAAGGAGCCCTTCAGTGAATACGAACCTGAATCCGTCCGACTAATGGCTAGTTCGTAATCCTGAATGGTTATTGCATAGAATGCGCTGTCCAAGTGCCCTCTACCATCCCCAGTGCCCTCTACATTGCAGGGGTTCAGCTGGCGGAAACAGCCTTGGCTAACTGCAGCAATCCATTGGGTCGATTTCGCTCATTTGAGCACGTGCGCACGTGCGCTGCCCTCTACCCCCCCCCCCCCCCCACCCCGTTTGTGTTTGTCTGCTTGGGTGTGCGCGTGCCGGCCAGCCCGTGTGTTTGCGCCGCGCGCGAGGACGTCGGCGCTGCCTTGAAGGGCACAATTAGCGTGTACTTCTGCTGAGAATGAGGAAGCACGACGGGTGGAAGCGGCGCCCCCCGCCGGTCCCGACACCCCGTCTGCGCCGGCACTGAGGTGCCTTTGACGGCACGGGTGGCGCCGGCGCGCCCCCGCGCGAGGTGCCGGGGCGGACCGACATTCCGACCCGCGCGACCCCGCTGGAGCCGCACCAGCACCGGATGTGACGCCGGCAGAGGCCCCTCTGACACTTACCCGCCGGGTCAGCGTCAGCCCGGGCTCTGCCGATCGACAGCGGGGGCTCAGCACGAACTCCGCCATTTCTGTGGCGAATCTCACCTGGTTCCATTCCATTTTTACCCGGTACCTCTCTCTGGTAAGATTGCATTGCTCCTATAAGTTGTTGAGAATAGTTTAATCTACAGTTAAGCACCGAAACCCTTCTCGTTTTTATTCTTGGATCATCCCTTTGTGCACACATCGCTTACATATAATCAATATTGATGCCATAGATCACAATGTAACTCACGGCATTCGAACATCGGCCACACTCATTCAGACATCGCATTAGCCGTAAACAGACCGGGCTCGAGCTGATATTGCACCTGAAAGTCGTTTCTGCAATTTCTTTTGGAATATCTGCAGCTTAGCTTTTTCTGGGGTGATGTAACGTTGACGGTTGAGAGAAGTGACTAAGTTTCATAACACTAGAACTAACTATTTCCAATGTGGCTGAAAAAATACTGTGGGAGGAGGTAAATTAAATACCGCGTAAAGATACAGTTAACCCGCAACCGCCTCTTGGCTTAATAGTCCATTACCTTCCTCAATTAGTTAAGAATCGCTTCCAAATGCTACCAGGCTGGCTCATCGCAGCTGCAGCACCTGACAGCGATTTTTCCTCCCACGTGCAAGAATTCAAGGTTTCCTTTTTTCTTTTGCATTGCTCAAGTGTGATTTATCAATTGGCTTTACCCACCTCATCCATTTGTAATAAACAAGTCGCAGTATAATTTATAAATTAAACTTATAATTAGCAGGCAAACCGGGGTAGCAGAAAAGAAATGCTAACTCAGGTGACCTGACCCTAACTCTGGCATTTTCTCGATTTGGCCATAGCCCCTGACCTTTGTTAACGTCATGTGCTTTGGAAGTGCTAGAATACGGCCGTTTGTTCGGTGCTTGTCAAAAAATAGCCTCTGCCCATAAAGCGAATGCTAGAGAGCCCCAAAGTCGGTGCAGATTCTAAGGCAGATGACATCCTCGAAGTCACCTCAAGATTGGAGTGCATTGTGAGATACCTGTGCGTGTGCTGCACCGCCAGCAGTCATGTGGCATACGTCAACTCAACAATTTCTGGGTAAAATGACAAAAAATATCGACTACCGGGAGTTTTTCCTTTTCATCAATCAAGACATTAGACACCAATTATAATTTCACCCCTCCACCAGGCAAGTGCAGTCGGCGAATTGTCACAAGCAGTGTCGGCTTAGGCATCCTGTGAATAGTTGTTATAGTAAACAGTCCAAAGTTCAATTAAAAAAGCATACTAAGCCCCAAGTAATATTTCTATGTTGTGGATTTTGTGAGTGAGTGATTCCTGTGCGAGGAATCGTGATAATAAGAGTTGCCTCTGTTGTTTTAGGCGGGATAGGCTTTTTAAGATCATGATGCAGCTTGTGGACTTGATGTAATCAAAAGCACCCCAATATCTATTAATAATGTCCACTGATCCCATTTGCAACACAGTATTTAAGTGCCTGGATGTCTGCCAATAATGTTCATGGTGTCATTTGCATATTGCAAGTTGATGGCGGTTTAAGAAGTAGTCATTTAGACCGCAGCATGCTGTTTGATGTAGCACCCAACTGGGTCCCCAGTGCGTCTGCCAAATCATGCGGAAGTCAGAGCCCGGCTTGTGGACGGGCGTTCTCAAACCGCCCGACATTAACGGCTGTCCTGCCGCGCGCTATACACGTCTTCTTTGCAAGTTGAGAACCACGTCAAGATCGGTGCGTTGCCTTACGTCCTTCCTGATTTAGGCACCTTTAGATCCCTCCATTCAAGTTGTTATACACACAGCAACGCAAATCATGCTTAAGTTCGGGAGCACTATTTCGTGCGGCCATTGGCTTAGAACTTCTTCAGAAAAACCCTCCTGCTATGGAAGGGCTCCACCGTGCGCGGTTTTCTCAATCTGGAGGCCGGAGGGTCGTTCCACGCCACTGAGCACCATAATGCCCCTCACTCACCGCTCGTTCTGCCAACTCCCCCGAGCTATGAATATAAAGCCCGCAATATGGGGCGGTCGGCTTCTGAGGCAGACCTCTTCTGCACTGAAGGGCATCCACCGACCTGGGCGCATAGAAATTGGGCAGCTTGAGAGCGTCAGACGCCCAGCTCCCCTGGGCCGGCTGAGTGGCACCTGTTTCAAGGTTCAATATCTCGTCATGTTGAAGTATAGATGCATGATGGAACAATACCACAAACACGCATTCATCATTCCATATGTTTCTGCTCCGCAAAAATATCTTCAAACATGTTCATATCCTTATCAGCGATGCGAATCTAAATTCGCACGTCTGCATGGTGGCAACTCAACCACACCAAAGTGTGATGAAGAAACTCTGTCGAGTAGTAAGCTATACGATGTTGCGCGGCTCAGCACGCGCTGACCACTCGCTACTCGTAAGAATATGGCGGAGACCACCGCACAGCCGGCGTTCTGTGTCGTCCAAAGCCGCCGAGGCTGACCGCAGGGGGTCCACTGTCATCAATCACGTCTCATTACAGCAGGTCACCGGCTCCCTTTTCGCCCGGCGGCACCGTCAGGCGGGCTCTCGAAACATTGTCATAACTCACCACCTGTGATTAGCATAATGTATGACGTATTCGAGTGGGCATTATTTGTGCGCGTGGGAGGGACTCGGCCCCGGGCCGGGCTGAAGTGATTTGTGGTCGTTGTACAAGCGGTGAACAGGCCATCGCGGGTCGTTTTATGGCTGATTTCTGCGATACACAAGGTCTAATTGTTGTATGCTGGAACATTAGGGCATCGACGGCCGACCCTGCAAGCTTTCATACAAATGAGGCCAATTTGGCAACCGTAAAACTTACTAGTTATGCTCTTAATGGACACGAATTGGTGCGAACGACCGGCTTTTTAACACGATAACAAAATGCCCTCGCAAACGTTAGGTATACGGTTTATTTGGGTACGTTATTAAGACAATACATAACGGTGATGTCCATCAAAATGGCACTCGCTCAAATGGTTTGCAGTGTACGCGCTGTTATCGAAACACTTTCAAAGCAATGATAATCCACCCGCTAGTTTTGAGACGGTGATGATGCCCTGTACGACATGACAATGGCAATCTGCCACAGTTTAGAGTAAGTTGATTGCGATGCATGCAAGCGCTTCAACTTTTGCACGAACCAGTTCAAAGTGTGATTAAAATAAGCCTTTTATTAATTTTGAAGAGGACTGTGGATTAACATCATTGCAATCTAACCATCCCGACTAAGAAACTTACGATGGGGTGCAAATAAAACGATACTCAATAAGCGAAACAGAACAGTGCAGTGTTTGGTGGTGGGAAACTCACCCAGCCGTTCAATCAATCACAATCGTTTACGTCGGAAAACTCGAAGGCGGAGACCTTGGTCGGCTGATGAGAAATTAATGCCTTAATTGCGAGCCCGCAACAACCGTTCACATCGTGGTGTTTTCTTACATATGACGAATTAATTCACGGGCCAAATTACACGAGAGACGTTGGTAATTACACATACTTCAGTCATGATTCGAGGCCACTCACCTCATTCCTACACTGAGCTTGGGCACGTTTCTTGTCAACCAGGCCTGGTGCATCTAAGCATATGACACGCAGGAATGTAGCTACACCAACCCAGCTTATTATAATCATGAATATTCCAGAAATTGTCGTTCTGGTCGCCCCAAAAGTGGGAGCCGATCATTTGCCACGCGCCGTCACCCTCCCAAAAACGCGAACTGCCGCGACTCTCCACCGCGTTTCGCCCTATCTCCATGCGCTATCCACATTGCATAAAATAGCATTGAAAGTGCATTGAAAGCATAAAAGTCCAAACGCTCGCCGCATATGCAGTCCAACCGGGGGGGGGGGGGAGCTCTAGCTAGCTGTTGTTTTTGTACCAAAAGAAGAAATGCACGGTGCTAGTTGAGCATGTTGTTCAGCAGGCAGGCGCACCTGGTCTGACTCATGATAGCTGTGTGATTGCGAGGTTTAGGTGACTGATTCGATTTTTGCACAACAGCTAGTGTCCAAGGTTCAGAGTGAAAGGCGGCCGGAAGTCTTAATAATTACAAAGTAAATTGCAATGGGCAGTGACAAGATGAGATCATATGAGGCCTGAGGGCATCTAATGTGCTGCAGCTAAGTCTGTGCGCAATACATATGTACATATTATATTTCAGGCAGCCTTCAGAATTTTACCTCACTTGACCTTAATTTTCCATGACGTCAGAGAAAGCCATGGGCACTGAGTTGTTCATTATATAACCACCATTTTCTTCGTAAACAGTACGTAAAGATGATATAGTACCTACAGAATAAATAATTCGTCACCGGATGCTGCATTTCCACATCCTCCGTTTAGGCCATAAGCAATGCTGTCAAGCTGAACCACAAAGAACTAATGATGCAGAGTTTTTATAAAAGAACTGCATAGAAGTGCTGAATTGTCTTTGGTTCCGGTTTACTCCATCACTGACTTAGTTGTGTGGATTGAACTGTGCTTTCCTTCCCAAAAACCATGCCATTTTTAAGCAACCCATCACATACTTGGGACAAAATGGTTCAAAACACAAACGAAAATGATTCCGCGCCTATTAGTTGGAAAAACGGTACCCTACCAAATTTGAAGCACTTCATTGAAGGCTTGCACTTGGCTAGCGAGTGCGCCAAACAAATCCAGAGTGCTCTCTTCTCTGCACGTTTTCTCTATACATTATGCGCCATGAATACGCAAACTGATAATCGATCACACAAGTAGATTGATCTTTGCGTGGATTTCAAATTGAATGTACATGCATTGAAGCGTCCTGACAGCCGCGCGCTGAACGAGACGAGTCGGTCAGTAGCGCGACAAGCCGACAACACTTCGGTCATAAGTCCTCGGAAATGCAGCAAAAATATATATATATATATATATATATATATATAATTAGAACAGGACCTTGAATTTGGATTTGGACATTGGATTTCTTCTGCTTCGCGCTGTCCGCTGACTTCGTTACACACATCCAACTCAATATCTGAGGCCAAATAGAAAGGGTACATACTACACACACGCGTCAACGTCGTCAACGGTCGCATGTCGACCTGCCAACCAGCATGTCTGTATGTCATCCTCCGGCACCTACCCAGCTGCCAACCAGCGCCAGTCACAACCACGTGTTTGACATAAACAAAACAAACAAATCGTCACGTTTGGTATGTGAACCCTATGCACAAAAACTTCACTCATGTATCGTTGACAGTATGTACTAACCACGTGCAGGTTACCAGTGCTTGCAATGATGTGAGTGTTCCACTGGCTATGTCTGTATATAAATATGCATATATATATATATATATGGTAAAGGATGATCCATAAATGACATTATAGATATATACATATATAGATATAGATAGATAGATAGATAGATATCCAGTGGAACACTCACATCATTACAAGCACTGCTACCCTGCACGTGGCTAGCACATACTGTTAACGATACATGAAGCTTTTGCGCACAGGGGTCACATACCAGACATGATAGATATTTCCTGTTTCTGTTAAACACGTGGTTGTGACTGACGCTGGTTGGCAGCTGGGTAGGTGCCGGAGGATGACATACAGACATGCTGGTTGGCAGGTCGGCATGCGGCCGTTGACGATGTTGACGCGTGTGTGTAGTATGTACCGTTTCTGTTTGGCCTCAGATTGAGTTGGTAGTGTGTAACGAAGTCAGCGGACAGCGCGGAGCCGAAGACATCCAACGCCCACACGTATATCCGGTATTCGGTTTGAATAACTGATGTCATCTGGTAGCCCTCCAGGTCCGGTCAACTTTAACGCTTGGAATTCAAAGAAGCAAAATGAGCAACTTCGGATGACAGAACGGTACGTATCCTGCTAAACAGATACCACATCGTACTCTTGACTAAGTAGAATGCGAAACAGGCCGTCTGCGACCGGCTCCACAGCACCGATCTGACATGTCACAAAACGTGGGCAGTCACCATCTACGCCAGATTTCCCGACATTTCCATTTACCATTTTTCCATAGTGTTTAAGAAGACATCTCAGGGCGGAGGGTTTGCCCACAGTGTCCTCGCTCGGCGAGAACATTGCATTTCTTTTGTCGAATATATCTGCTTACGAGACGGGGCCCTTCCTTGGTGTTTCGGTCATGTGTTTCCTGTCCATCCCATTTAATCTTATATAGCTCAGTTATGAGACGCTCCATATGAGACGTATGCGACCTAGTGTCTCGGAAGCTGCAGGCCAGGCTCTGCGTCCCTCTGTCGTTCCTGCCGTCATTCCTGTGCTTCTCTGACGTCAGTCAAGCGCCCGGTGCACTTTTCTGATGACAGTCGAGAACCCGGAGCCGGATGCGGAAGTTGTGTGAAGAGCCACGACACCCACACCTCTCAGCATGCGTAGAAAATGCGCTAGGGCAGGCGTGGCAAAAACTTGATTGAAACAAACCTGGTTTCATAAGCTCTCCGGTGAAGATGACCGCCGCGGCAGCTGTGTTGGGCGGGCTGTTCTCAGCATCACCCCACCCACCAGCAGCAGCTCCGGCACCCGTCCACCATCCGCGCGGCAGCTATTGGACGGGCTGTTCTCAGCATCACCCCATCCACCAGCAGCAGCTCCGGCACCCGTCCACCATCCGCGCGGCAGCTATTGGACGGGCTGTTCTCAGCATCACCCCACCCACCAGCAGCAGCTCCGGCACCCGTCCACCATCCGCGCGGCAGCTATTGGACGGGCTGTTCTCAGCATCACCCCACCCACCAGCAGCAGCTCCGGCACCCGTCCACCATCCGCGCGGCAGCTATTGGACGGGCTGTTCTCAGCATCACCCCATCCACCAGCAGCAGCTCCGGCACCCGTCCACCATCCGCGCGGAGCTATTGGACGGGCTGTTCTCAGCATCACCCCACCCAGCAGCAGCTCCGGCACCCGTCCACCATCCGCGCGGCAGCTATTGGACGGGCTGTTCTCAGCATCACCCCACCCACCAGCAGCAGTCCGGCACCGTCCACCATCCGCGCGGCAGCTATTGGACGGGCTGTTCTCAGCATCACCCCACCCACCAGCAGCAGCTCCGGCACCCGTCCACCATCCGCGCGGCAGCTATTGGACGGGCTGTTCTCAGCATCACCCCACCAACCAGCAGCAGCTCCGGCACCCATCCACCATCCGCGCAGCAGCTATTGGACGGGCTGTTCTCAGCATCACTCCACCAACCAGCAGCAGCTCCAGCACCCGTCCACCATCCGCGCAGCAGCTATTGGACGGGCTGTTCTCAGCATCACCCCACCAACCAGCAGCAGCTCCGGCACCCGTCCACCATCCGCGCGGCAGCTATTGGACGGGCTGTTCTCAGCATCACCCCACCAACCAGCAGCAGCTCCAGCACCCGTCCACCATCCGCGCGGCAGCTATTGGACGGGCTGTTCTCAGCATCACCCCACCAACCAGCAGCAGCTCCAGCACCCGTCCATCATCCGCGCAGCAGCCCGGTGGCTGGCCGGATGGCGGCCCTCTGTCGGGCCTGGTAGCGCACCCCACCCTGCAGCCATCCCCGCTAATGATCCGGCCATCGGACGGAGGCCGACCGGGCCTGACCCGTCCGGGACGGCCGCCTGCGGTGCCTGTTATCGCCCCCTCGCTGGACGCCTCCGCGCCGCGGCCGCTACTGCGCTGATTACGGCGCCGCGGCGAGCAGTGGCGCGCGGAAATGGCGCGCCGTCGCCGCATGACCGCCCCCGCCAGAGTCGACGCCGGCACGGCACGAGCAAACGGGGGTGGCGAGCGGGATTAACGAACGGAAGTTCCAGTGCTGCGCGCTGAGGACGAATGAGAAACACAGGTCTTATAGCGTACATTGTTATATCGGACATCTGTTGAAGAATTGGACAAAAGTGAAAGAAACATGATATTTGCAAAAGAATTAGAAGAATATGAATCCAATGATATATATATATATATATGTATATATATATCGAACTTTGTTTTGGTTCATTTCCTACAATACCTATGCATATACGTTTATGCTTTTTACCACACCTCTCGTGTATAAAAGTCTATTAAACAAAGTATGTTCCTACAGCGAAGGATTTTCGTGGAGGATACAAAACATGCATCCTGGGACGAAGTGTTTTGTTAAACCGGCTCAATGATCTGCTTCAACACTAGACAACTGTGCTTGTTAAACTTCACTGTATTGGCAGACAAGTTTATTTCAAAGATTTCCTTTCAACTAACCTTATTAAAACGAGACTGTTCGTTGAAGCTGAGTACACAACGCCCGGATTCATCCCAGTCGCGTGGTGCCAAAGGCCATTTCGGAGGAGCTCAATAGAATGCCAATAGAAATCAATAGAATGCAATAGAATGCCTAGAATGAATTTACTTGATCCCTTTGGCGTTGCAAGAACTTTGTTGATAAATGATTCAGCGACGCATCCAATCAATCTGGTGATTGAGGCGTGGAAATGTAACAAGTCTGATGAGGCTGGTCGCGTTTTTATTAAATCAGAGTCGGGGCTAACGAACCGTGTACATGAGTGCTGTTGGCTTCCAGAGCAGCGGTCCGCTGGCTTCACATTCTATGGCAGAGTTAGGGGTCGAGTATGTGTCCCGCCTGGTGATTGGTCTATGAAAATGCGGTAAATGACAACTGCAGGAAATATGCCAAAATGACCGCGGCGATCACCAGTACAATGGCAGGATACAGAGTCATGTATGATTGAGACGGTAATTCTAAGGATGCAGACTGCTTCCTGCTCACATTAACGGAGAGTTTAAAGAAGAACATATTTTCAGGATAAGGTGATTGGTGTCAGGTGTCGTCTCGCCTCCATTGCACCTTTATGATCGCTATCCCTTTCGATAGCTAGTTATTCAGCGAGCCAGACCTGAAGATCCTGGGATATTTGAGGCCTGGATCTTACTACAATCCCTTCAACAGCGCTCGGCATGCCGTATGCCAGGTATTTGGTATCCGGAAAGCTTTGATCCTTTCCTCGTAAGACTCAGAGGAATGTCCAAAACCGCGCACGCGATCTTTGCTATGGCCACCGGTAGGGGATTTTAAGGAAAGACAACGTGGCACGTCCTTTGGCTTGAGGACCGTTGATATTGTTCGCTGCAGCACGTGTCACTCTCAGTTGACTGGGTATGATTATGACCAGTCGTTTGTGTGCCTATAACATCCTCGTAATTGTACGTGCCTGTTGAAACTTTGGCAGATCGCCAGTCGTATCTATTGACCATCCGAATGTCAACAAATTGACGCCTGCAGCGCATCGGGCTGAACAAATAAAGGGCTTCGGGGTCAAATACCTCAAGGTCAGATGCCTTTCACATGATTGGGTGTGTGGGCGTGGTTTCTGTTGCTAGATTGTATATGCGGACATATATTGTACATACTGTGAAGTTTCGTAGTCCGCTGCGACTTAGCGACGCCCTTCCATGAGCATACAAAAATGTAACGAAACTAAAATCTGAAATGATATGGCGTTACTGACCGACCCGCCGTTTCGTTTTGTCGAAGAGGTATACTTACTTGCAGATAAATTTTTAACCACTTATTACCAATTATTCAGCAATTTGACGCGCACGCCTTTGTCTTTTAACCTTCATTTAGTGGGTTTTCTCTCGGCTTTAAACAACGGCGCGCCCCGTCGGTTGGACAATCCATCATTACATAGCTGTCGGCATGAATGTATTCATGGGCTAATTCCTGCTCGCCGACGACCCACGGTGCTGGCCTCTGAGCCAGCGGGCAGGACCGGAGTCAGTCCAGTGAGGACCCGACCCCGCCTCTCACTACCATCCTGGCCGGCGGTGAGATGCGCCGCGGCGAGCGCTGCACGCTGGCTAGGCGCCGTGAGAAGGCGGCCCGCGTCAGCCGGCCGGCCGCGACCAACGGCCGCTGCAACGGGCGCCGGCGGTGAGAATGGAGCGGCCAGCGCCGAGTAACGGCACGCACTGTGACTGGAGCGGAGGCCGACGCGCCGATACTGCTCTGGCTGTACTGTGACCCGCCGATACTGACTGGAGCGGAGGCCGACCCGCCGATACTGTGACTGGAGCGGAGGCCGACGCGCCGATACTGCTCTGGCTGTACTGTGACCCGCCGATACTGTGACTGGAGCGGAGGCCGACCCGCCGATACTGCTCTGGCTGTACTGTGACCCGCCGATACTGTGACTGGAGCGGAGGCCGACCCGCCGATACTGTGACTGGAGCGGAGGCCGACCCGCCGATACTGCTCTGGCTGTACTGTGACCCGCCGATACTGTGACTGGAGCGGAGGCCGACCCGCCGATACTGCTCTGGCTGTACTGTGACCCGCCGATACTGTGACTGGAGCGGAGGCCGACCCGCCGATACTGCTCTGGCTGTACTGTGACCCGCCGATACTGCTCTGGCTGTACTGTGACCCGCCGATACTGTGACTGGAGCGGAGGCCGACCCGCCGATACTGCTCTGGCTGTACTGTGACCCGCCGATACTGCTCTGGCTAACGACCTGGCTACAGCGGCCACGCCGACCGCTCAGGGTCTATTTAGCGGCTGCTCGCTTGTTGTACCTGCTTCAGGCGCTAAGCTAACAGTACTGTTCAGCGAATCGAAGCCTTGAATCTTGAATGTCGGTCATTCACAACGGTCATGAGTAGTATGAGCAGTGTCCTAATGAACGCTTCTTGCGCCAGCGATCAGTGGTGCCCGCCGCACGAGCAGCCAAACAAGACGAGGCTTATGACCCGTGTAAACACGTTGTACGACCGACTTGCGGGAATAATGACGAAAGTGAAGAGCGTACTCAGGAGTCACTTGACGGTAATGCCTTATCACTGGGTGACCGGAGACATTGCGTGGTTGCCCCAGGCAGCGAAAACGGCCTGCACAGGAGATAACCACCCAATTGGTGAAAATCCTAATCAGCCAGGCGGGTATTAGGGTTCGCGCATGTCCCGAGGGTTAGCGTAGGTACGCGGTGGTTACATTGATATCTCCAACAGCATTCCACCCAGTCAGACTCTGCATCTCAAGTGCAGCGTACCTGACACCGGACTCCACGTACTTGAATTGAAAATCACTTGCCGAGATTTACCGCATACATCTAAGCAAAACGACGTTGAAACACTGCTCCCTTTTCTGAAGGAGAGGTCCCTCATGAATTAATTTCTTCGCACGCATACAACTCTTCCGTAAGTATTTTTCTGGACTTTTAATGCTGTAACGCTCACCGTCAGCCGCTCCCAACTGCGGCCTATGGCTCAGGTTCGACCGCCCCCGCGCGCCACCCCAGCGCCCAGCAGCACCGGTGCGTGCCAGCACCGCCCCAGCGTCTGAACGGCTCGTCCTCGCCGGGCAGGGGACACAGATGAGATTCGACGGCGGCTCGGCGCAATTAGGCCGATTCTTTCATTTCGCTGGGGCGCGGCGCGCGCCGTGAATGGGTGAGATAAGGGGTCCCGGGCGGGCCAGCTGGCGGGCCAGCGTCGCCCGCAGCGGGGACACCCCAGCGCACCCCCCGTCGGCGAGCTGCACCACTGTCATCGATTAGGTGATGAGCAGAGTGATAATTATTGTCATTTAAATTGGACGAAGCTTTTCAGGCCAGGCAAGTGTGTTGTACTTATATGGGCTGGAATATTGGCTTGCGTGACGCGCGGTGTTGAAAACAAAGTGGTTTCTGAGTGCAGCTGTAAGTTGATAACAAACCACCTGCAGAGCTTCAGACCTAATGATTACTTCATCATGAAAACTACGTGATATTTAGGGTCGCATTACATGAGTAGAACGCAATGTGAATACTGGACAGGCTGTACGGTACACAATCAGGTTATGTAAGGCAACCGTCCACAGCTGTGCACAGTTTATTTATTCACAATTCACAATTCAGTTGTGCGGCTGACAATGCATATATCGGGAAATAGCGGTAAGCACATGTCGAGACGACTAGGGTGCGTGTCGTGCTTTTGCCTGCTGGAATATAAAAAAGTTTTCGGAAGTATTGCCGCATTAGAACTGCGTACGCCATTTCTCTATAGAAAGCATGCCATTGTGATGTGTGCTGAGGCTGGAAGCTGCTACAGACCACGACAGTTTCAGTGTCTGGGAGCGTCGTCAAGGCCATTGTCAGGTCCGTTTACCTTATGAACGTCATCATAAACGATCACCTTTGCAGTTGCATGTTAATGCAACATTCTGTCAGAAAGGGAAAATCCAGCATCTTATGCTGAATTGCAAAACATGCTCAGTTAGCAATGTGCTTCAGATGATCGAAACCGCGGTGTTTTGGACTGTTATACCAACTGCACATCGCAGACGCCAGAGCAGCAATCCTCCAGTCAAGCAATGGCTTCCAGCTCAGCACTGGCCCCCCTTCCCCCGCCCAGAGGGGAGGGGGAGCAGATCGCTCCCCGTGCGAGAACGGCAGCCGCGTGGAGCACCATCCGGCGGTGGTTCGGGCGAGAGGAAGGGAGGGCAAGGCTGGCAGGAGATCTGAGTGCACACGACGTCGCCGTTGGGGTTTAATGAATGCTGATGTAGCGGATTGACAGATACACCATTCAGAGTGTGCTGTCGGCTGTAAGCGTATCTCTGCGAATCGGAAGGGTGCCGGGGGGCTTTCAGGGGACCCAGGGGAAAGACGAGGGGCCAGAGGGGAGGGGTGAGTCATACGCGGCGACGAAGAACAGCAAACAGCGTAGGGAGGATCAACAATTGGCTTCATGGAAAGCAGTACCTACGCAAGAAAGTTGCATGTAGTAACACTTATGTGCTTTTACAAGAAGCGTCGCGAAAGCTGTTTATTTCACTCATTCGAAATGGCTCTTCGACAAGTGCAAACAGTGGTCGAATCTCATCGCTTAGCTCGTATTTCTGACATGAAACATATTTGAAAACGTCTGACTTACACCACGCGTTGCAAACCGGCCTGCTTAAAATCAATGCAAATGTGTGAAAAGTATCCCACATAATATTACACATTGACACAAGGGGCAAACCTGTATCTGTCTAGTTGCCCATTTGTTACCGCTTTACCTTCTTTTTTTACCTTAATCTTTTGCAGTTTAAACGATTGTGCGGTTGGGTAGAACAGAGCCATGCGTAGAACTTGATGCATGGAATTGATCCATGTCATCGTGTCATCTGCAAAGGGCACTAACAGTTGGCAAGAGTTCTAATCAGGAAAGTTGGCAACTCTCGTGATTGAATGCTCTAGATTTATACGATAGCACACATCGAGGAACTACGGATTTCCTGGCGGCACGATACGGACGCATTCGATTCGACGACTTACTTAAGCCTCCAGAATGCCTCATGTCAATAAACGTGTACAGCTGCGCAGAACTTGAACGCCGGAACTTCCAAGCAAGGCTGTCTCCCGCGACAGCTGAGGGACAGCTTCATCACCGGCGCGTGTTTGTTCCGGGCCCGGCGCGTGGCGCTGTCCGTGAGTGGACGGGGGG
Organism: Pollicipes pollicipes; assembly: GCF_011947565.3. NCBI lineage: Eukaryota > Metazoa > Arthropoda > Thecostraca > Pollicipedomorpha > Pollicipedidae > Pollicipes > Pollicipes pollicipes. The sequence goes on along the minus strand of NW_023596420.1, from coordinate 15,853,584 downwards.
GGGAGCCTGTGACGGTGTCCGAACCATGCACATACCCGCAGCTGGCCAGAGCCGTCGCGCGGGCTGGCCAGAGGACGCCCGCTTCGGTGCCGCTACTCGGTGGAAGGGTGCAGGCTGAGGCGGAAGTGGTGCCTGCTGGAGAAGGGACGGCGCGAGCGGCCGGTCACGCGTGATTAGCACCCGGCCGCCGCCTCCTGGGGAGCGCTTACGCCCCGCGGGGGGTGAGGGGTCCGATGGAGGACCACCGGACCCGCCAGACAGCTGGGCTTCCGGACACGCCGCACTCCGTCCCACGCAGTCTGATGTTCACGCCCAGTGGAGATTTCTAGTGAGTCAGCGACCTGAGTTATGGATAGCTTGTTCGTGAAAATGTTTGTACCAAGTCCGCCTCTAATCGTATGCACACAAAAGAGTGTTGGTTCTTACCAATTAATTAGTGACTTTTATCAAATTTAGCGTATATGTTAAGACCGTGGGAGCTGTATATGCTGCATCAAACGACTTGGGTGAAACGTACAGCTTGCAGCCTTGCAGGCATCAGGAAATTGCTCCATCTCGTTCACACGCGCCCGGGGAGTCGGCTGGATACCCTTCGCTCGGGTGAGGGCTCAATTTAAAGCAGCATTTAAAGCCCCCTGAGATCTCGGGAACTAAGAGCTACTAAGAACTAACTCAAATTTGCAGAGTGTGTTGATCTATACGTAAACTCACTTCGGTCCAAGTTTGAGGTGTATAAGTCATGACCTTCGGGTCAAATGGGGCCAAACACCGTCAAATTCTAAGTTGGTCTCCAAATGCCCCCAGAACCTAGACAACTGTTTATAAACAAAAGGTCACAAGATTAATTAAGGTCAGTGACGCTGTCTGACCTTTTGAAGGCAATGGTGTCCAAAATCATACAAGGCTGCTCTGAGTTTTGTATTTGAATAAGCGGCAAAGAATACGCTAGGCAATATGTCCCTAAACACAAAATATTGACTTGGGTCATTTTAGGTCAATGACCTCTTCTGATCTCTAAGAAGTTCATGGAGGATGTATAATGCGGCTCCCGCTATCAATAAACTCGAAATGGGCACCAGAAACTGTCGCATAGAGCAAACTCTAGAGTGATAAAACTGGTTGATTTTAACCTTGGTCTGACCTCTGACCTCAGGTCAGAGTAATTTGCTCATTCAACATTTAAGTTGCCTAAGAAAGCATCTCAGATATGCATGGCTTCGTCTAACACCACGTTGTTGCATCAAATTGAACGATTCCCCAGAAATTGACTTCGCTGACACCATGGCCTGACTTTGATTTGCCACAGGCCAGTGAACTTACAAGGCACATCTAAATAATTGATGCCAAACGATCCGCTATGCAAATGTTTATAGTTGTGCAAAATTTGGTGCTGCTACGCCGTGCCGCCCAGAAACCACTCTGAAAAAACTTCAGGGGGTCAATTTGACCCCCACCCCCACCCGAACGCGTGTTAAGACTAACATTTTCGGATGAGCAAACACTGATTTGTTTGCAATGATGACTCATCATGGTTTGAATGCATTGAGACTCTTGAAGACGTTGGTATGTACATTGCGGTAACTGTACGGTATTGTGATGAGACACATGCCTCTTTCCAGAAGTCTTTTTTCCCATTGATTCTTTCGCAAAACCAGACCATCGTTCTGGGCTCCTCTGTTTGTTTTGTTTTGTTTTGTTTTTGCAAACGCCAGAGTCAGAATCTTGTTTCCCATAGGTTCCTCGCAAACACCATGGATAGGGTTGCTGGGTCCCCATGATTCACGTACAAAGTGCCCCACTCTGTGGTCCCTGGTTCTCGCTTGCTCAGTGGCAACCACCGGCTCTGGTTATCATCTGAATGGTCTTTCTATTTAGCAGGTGTGCAGTCTGAAGCAAATGGCATTGTGTGTCAATGTAATAGCGTATTGCTCCATGAGTTACGTTACACTCATGCAGTTTTGCGGTCCATGTATTTTCGTCACTGAAGGGACAAGCTTGCAGGGACAAACAGCCATACTGATTACGGGAACATTTAGCACAACTGTCTGCCTAACGGGCGTTACTGGCATTCTGGTGCCGTGTTGTTGCCACGCGAGCCTGTGGTGCGCTGAAACGCATCTCTATTGACCATCTATATATCGTTGCTTGCTCTCAATTGATTGACACAATTGACACATTAATTGACACAATTGACACATTAGTTGACACCATTGACACATTAATTGGCATAATTGACACATTGGTTGACAAAATTGGCACATTAATTGACACAATTGACACACTAATTGACACTCATCACCTTTTTCAAGTGTAAGAACTTGAAGTTGCGCCACCCACATGTCGAAATCATGTCGAAATCATCCACACACGGCTGCCCCACTGGATCCCTTGGGCATAATATCAAGCCGAATCTTGGTCATTGCTGGATCCTAGTGCGTATTCTAGGCCGTGTGTTGGTTCTTGCTGAACCTCTCTACTTTGGATTTGCGTGTGTTGCGTTCGCTTCTAATTCTCGCTGCCTTTTTCGGCATAATTTTGCGCTTTGGATCTTATTCCTGCCAAACCTCCGACTTGCAACTTAGCTCCTTGCCAGTTCCTTCTATTCTCCGAAACCATACACCAACCAGCGGTGCTTAGGAAGAAATTTCGGAAATCATGCATATATGCGGCTGAAATTTCCTACTTCATTCATTTCAGGGCGTTTGTAAGCGCACCTTAGCTAAAGACATATCACGTAACGAAGAATGTCGTAACTCAGTGTCGCGTAAGGGCCTAGTGTCGCGTAAGGGCTTAGTGTCGCGTAAGGGCTTAGTGTCGCGTTGCAGCCACTGCTTTTCCTGTACCATAACTACGTCGAATGAGATATATGTGCAAGGCATGCAATCACATTTTTGTTATATCCCATCGCACCCTGCTGGGTGGCCAGCGGAGCTACTGCAGAAATGCGGCGAACATCTTTACAGCCGATGTTATTTGCTACGTAGTTGAGCCCGGGAGAATGGTGGGATTCGCTTCCACTATCAGCTAAAGGGCTGTTCCACAACTGACTGCACGTTGCAGGCTGTGTCGAACAAATCCCCGGCTGAACGAGGGGCGCCCGATAAATCCGACACTAGTCGCCAGCACCTGGGAATATTGTATTTCCCCGAAGAGCTCTTTTGCAAAAACACAGTGCGGCGCGCCGATTTCGACGTGGCTGGAGAAACACAATCGGCGCCTAAAAGCGCGCGAGCATTTTAGCATTTGAAAAGGTCCTGGTTTCGCCAGATTGCGCTGTCATTTGAATACATTTGACGGTAGTTAAGAGAAGGCTTATTGAGAGCGGGTCGACGCGGCGAGAATGCATTAGCGCCAGGCGAGGGTGACGGGTGTCGGCGGGGGTGGGACGAGGGGAGGCGGCCCGCCGCTCGCCGTCGCCCCGGCTCCGCAGCCTTTTGTCAACGGGGAGCGGTTCCTGTTCTCTGCTGTCTGAAGGTGACGGCGGTGTGGTGGAGCTGGTCCGGAAGGGCTTAGCTGATAGCTGTATATGGTTTCATGTTTATTCTGCTCTATAGTGTTGAGGAGGGACGTCAAATGAATGAAGACGAAACGGAGGGTATTCTGAAAATGATGAAATCACGCGACTGCGATGAAAGAGCAAGATGGCAAATGTATTTTTTTGCCGTCAAACGATGTTTGAAGGAAACGTGCGTGATAAGTGCGACTATGACATGTGTGCCCTTTGATGGGCGATTGACAAAAAACGTAAGAAGTGACCAAAAAAGTTTGAAATCATTATTCGATAAGACAAGGCATGGAAGTAACTGGTCTCCTACTCGAACATATGCGTTATTCAGCACCATTGCCGTCACATATCCAAAATAATGAGAAAACAAAATGAAGAAACATAAGTAGTGGTAAGCCGGCAGTAGCATTTCTCTGGGTCAAATCCTCAACCTAGATCAGCTTCCAACCGAGTGTTCTGCGAACTTCCACCAGTCAGATTATGTAAATGATCCATGCCATATAGACCATTATCTATATGTTTGGTCCTCGTTCCGTCATAACTGATTAACGACCGATGCATGATTTGGGCGGGTGCATTTAGACGATCTTTGTTTTTACGGAAAGCTTCCGCATAGCCCCTGTCTTTTGACTCCTGTACCCAATAAATGAGGCGCATGACGCCAATACATTACGAGTTTGGAGTTTTCACGCTGAAAGCAATTATCCCTTGATACGTCAGAAGCTACAGGTTGAAATGTTGAGACATCATGAGTCAAGCCGGGGTTAGATTGAGCATTGGCTATATTTTCTTAACACAGCTAATTTGAGAAAACTTATTTGAGATTGAGAAACGAGAAACCTAATTTCAAATCGAGAAATTGGGAACTTGAGAAATTGAGAGCTGCATACAGACAAGTCCAGTACTTATAACCACCAGCCTCCTCAATGCACTCATTCCTAGCCTGACCGTTGCTTTTTAGCCCGCGCCTTTTTGTAAGGTCGATTATTTTCAGCGTATGAACTCCCAGCTCATAATCCCGATAAATAAGGCGTTCAAGGCCTTTCTTGCTTGCACAAACCATCACAACATTACGTCAAAGTGTACTGCACACTGTAGTAATTGTTTAGTTTACGGAAAGTAAAGAAGGCCACGTGTTTCAAAGCATTTCTTGCAAGACTGACGCAGCGCCGATGGCCGATAAACACATCTGTCGCTGTTCATCACCTCCACACCCAATTACCATCGATATTGGTTCCCGTCCTCAGCGAGACATCGATTTGCCATTATCAGCGTCGCTTCTCAGAAGCTGCGCCACTCGGCGCGTTATTGCTTTAAACTGCTTTGTTCTGCGCCCCCAACAACATTTCGCCGACACCTCGCGTTCTGCCCCTGGAAAGCTGTGTTCTCGCCTTGCATGGTATGCGATATGCGACATCTATTAACAGTAAACTTTTCTGTCCTCCTGGTGATTGACATGCTCACTGTAGTGACGCTCCCACAACAGAGCGTTTAAACTTGAGCACTTATGCCTCCATAACTTACAATGCTAAAACTTATTCCCAGTAGGTTATTAGTTACCATTTTGTTTCCATACGACGTCGTGGATAACAAAGATGTTGAAACGGCCAAGTGGGGAACGGCATAGCAGCGATATCATTTAGTGGATTTATTGCAATTTTCTTGTGAAAATCAGAGACTCCAGGCTAATGGCGCTGCTCATATCTTATTTTTGATCCCACCATGACATGAAATTGCTTCAAAAATGCGTGGACAGACAGACAGACGTAAGGTCTTACGACGGTGCCATTCCTGGGTCTGGTTAGACAGAACGGCATGAAGAACCAGTACGTACGCTCTGTTACCGGTACTGAAGCTTGTTTTTCTTTGAGCTTTGGTTATGCGGCGCATCGGTACGACACCCTGTGTGCATATTCATAGGCTTAGCTCCTTCAGCACCTGACCAATTGTGGCCAGCACATTTGCGCATCCACAATGGACCTGATCCATAGGGAAATTGAACATACAACCGGGCATACATGCATACATTCACCCAGCCCAGACAAGAGTGGGGCACCGCAGTCGGACGGCGAGGTCGCACTGGCGTCACGCGTCATGGACCGCGTCACTGGGGGCGCATCTCCCCCAGCGGGGCGGGCACCTGTGTTGTGACGCCGCCTCGGACCAACAGACGGTACGCGAGGGCCGGCGGGAGCGCCGATCTCTCGCGCGCCGCCGCCTATTTGCTTACACCTCCCGTCAGCACGCCCCACTCAAAACAAATAGAGCTCGCCTGATGACCCTGCGCCGCCAGCGTGAAGAGGTGCGCCAGACACAGCTGTAGCTGGCTGCCGGCGGTGGCGCCGATGGCTCGCGGCAGCTCCGAGGTTTGCGCTGACGTAGGTCGGGTGGTGGAAGGGGGTGGTGGGTGCTGTGCCTCGGGGGTAGCGGTCGCATCGGAGGTAGCGGCAGAGCGTGGGGGTATATCGCTCGTCCACGAGGTCAGTCGCCACGGTGCGGAGACCGCTGACGGGGGGAAACACGGACGTCAACAGAGCCGCAGGCCCAGCCGTCGGCCGATGGCGGAGGGTGCAATGGTGACCGCTGACGGGGGGAAACACGGACATCAACAGAGCCGCAGGCCCAGCCGTCGGCCGATGACGGAGGGTGCAATGGTGACCGTTTTGACTATCTTTCTTATTTTTCTTCTTTGAATATGGCTTTACCAGTTTAGCTGGGACTGGCACTCATCCAGCCGTCGCGAACCATCCTTCACTACGCTGGACCCCAAACCATGACGCTGGCACTCAGTGCTCAAAAACTGGTCAGGAGCCAGGCAGTAAGGTATAATGTGTATGGACTTTTGAATTTGGCAACGTATGATACTAACCATAGCGAGCCTACAGAGCTGCTTGGCGACATGCAAAGACAGAGTGGGCGGTGAATGCACTGTGGCTAGTGCGACGGCGTTCACGTCAACCCCCAGTCCAAATTTCATAACAATAACTTTTGGTCACTGAGAGTTGTTGCTCAGGCAGCTTTCTCAACTATCAGATCTTGTTTTTAAAATGCATCTGAATGGAAGGGTGTGCGGTAAAAGCACATAATTGCCCCACCTTCCACGACTTGGCCTCCGTCTGATATATTCGAGCAGCGTGGTCGCAACACCATGCCTTTGTTCGCTGGGAAAGTTGTTTTCTATCTACCGAGACTATTTATACACTGAGTCACCTCTGCTAAATGAACCGAAACGGACCAGTCCGACCAAACAGAATGAACACCAACAGTCTTGTTTCATGATGGCAGTACATTGATTAAAAATATTGAACAATTCGCGCAGTGAATCCGTTGCTCAGTTTTGCCTTTGTGAAACAAGTGAAACCGGTGTATACAGCGGTCATATGCTTCCGTGACACTACTGAACTGGTTCAATCTCATCTCGATATAGACCATTTGTGAACTGAGATTGCAACCCAAATATCGTTGGACTTAATATACCGGGAAACTGACTACAAAAACTGACTTCACGTCATCACAAAACATACTCTGCATTTAGCATGCTCAGTTCATGGATCAGTGGTCCACGACGCACCTCCGGCGCAGCGCAATCACCGCTCTTGCCAGACGGTCCTTAAACGACGTTCGGACCCGCAGTCTGAGAAGCATCCGCAAGTAGTCCCTTCCCCGCCGCCAGCGTCCATCATGGAGTTCGGAGGAGGCACACCCGAGGTGCAGGAGGGGGAGGGGGGTCGGGGTCAGGCGATCGCCTGCTGTGGGGTCAGGCCGCCTGGCGTCCGTCTCTGGCGTTTGTCAGAAGGAAGCGGCCGGCCGCATGGGGCGGTGAATGCCTTCCGTCCTCCATCCGCCTGCTGTCTGTCCTCCACCCGCCTGCTGTCCGTCCTCCACTCGCCTGCTGTCTGTCCTCTCCTGCCTGCTGCCCGTCTTCTCCTGCCTGCTCCCCGTCCTCTCTCATCTGCCCTCTGTCCTCTCCCACCTGCTGTGTGTCCTCTCTCGCCTGCTGTCTGTCCTCCATCCGCCTGCCGTTCGTCCTTCGCCGTTCGCTGTTCGCCCTCTCCTGTCTGTCGGCCGTCCTCTCCAGCGAACTGCCCGTCCTCTCCTGTGTGCTACCCGCCCTTACCCGCCTGTCGTCTGTGCTCTTCCAGCTGCTGTCGGTCTTCTCTTGTTTACCGTCCTTCGTCTCCCACCTGATTCCATCCTCTCCTGCCTGCTGCCTGTCCTGTCTTACCTGTTGTTGGTTTTCTCATGTCTCTTGTCTGTCCTCTCACACTTGGCGTCTGTCCTCTCCCGCCAACCGTCCATCCTGTCCACCTGTTGTCTGTCCTCTTCCACCTACCGTCCGTTCTTTTCCTCCTGCCATCTGTCCTCTTCTGACCCTGACCGCCCTCTCCCGCCTGTTACCCGTCTTTTCCCACGTGTCTTTCATGCCCTTCTGCTCGCTGTTCGTCCTTTTTTAGCCTGTAGTCGGCCTCTTCCGCCTGTCGTCCGTCCTCTTCCACACGCTCCCCGACCCCTTCCGCCTGTCGTCCACCCTCTCCCACCTGCTGCCTGACTCCTTTCGCCGGCCGCCCGTCCTCTTCCGCCTGTTGTCCATCCTCTTCCATCTGCTGCCCGTCCTCTTCCACTTGTCGTCCGCCATTTTCAGCCTGCTGTCCGTCCTCTTCCGCCTGTCGTCCCTCCTCTCTGGCCTGCTGTCCGTCCTCTCCCGCCTGCCGTCCGTCCTCCGGCCGTCGCACAGCTGAGGGATCGACCCTCCGCCCCGCACAAAGCGGCCATTGTGGGGAGCTGGTCCCTGCGGGCCGCCGGCAGAAAGTAGCGAGCAGAGCTGCGCGAGCGGGCAGCGTCATCGGCGACACCAAAGCGCTGTGCTGGTGCTCTGACCGCCAGCTCCGCGGGACCGGAGCTGACGGCCTGAGACGGCTGGGTGGGACGCTGACGGGACTCACTGTGATGGAGAAACGACGCGCTCATCCTGGGGATATGCGTGCCTTCTCAGCTCTTCGTGTCCTGGTTGCTCGAGCGAAGAAATTAAACATATACAACCTTAAAGACAATGTTTCACATTTGAAGATATCGAAGCAGGCATCAGATGTGATGAAACAATCTAACTTATAGCCTTGGTGTACTTTCTACGTGACAAACTGATCTAGTCAGCACAATTCTATGTTTAGTGAATGTGTTCCTCAATGCGTCATGGTTTGCTTGCGTCATCGTACCTTGCACAACATTGATTGAGAGCCAGTTGACTGGCGTTATATCTGGAAATCACGCTCACGAACGCCACATATGAACGCCTTGACAGTTATATTGTCACCACATGGCTTATAGAATGACAGAATTTGAATGACGCTATGATGACGTCATGAATGCTAATGTGACTTTGAAATGCTCTCCCCGATATACCTTTCCCTTTTTGGCGGCGCATAGCTCGGAAACTAGAGGAGCTTACGTCTCAAGAAGGGCAGGATTGTGAAAAGCACCAAAAGGTCTTCAAGATGATGGTCCAGTTCCAAATGCCATACAAATGTGTAACACTCCCTTTAAAAGCTATTCCCACGGTCATTAACCCGCCACCTTCATGTTGAGATTGCAATATTCCAAGCTGCTTTGTTCTTGTCGGAACGTCTGGAACATTCAAACTGTCTGAACATTACCCGGGTGGTCGTAACGGGCCGACCATCGCAGCCGGCGGGACAGCGGGTGGCACGTGCCTGCCTGGAACGAGAGCGGAACGCTCCGACTGTTCGCATGCAGTTGCCGCGAGATGGAGCGTCAACTCTGACAGCGGAGCGGAACTCTGACAGCGAAGCGGAACTGTTTGCGCGGAGCCGTTCACTCCGCGCGTGCCGCGCCGCGCGGCACCGAAGAATCCGTGCGCCGGTCACGGAATTTCGACAGAGCAAACAACTGGATGCGCGCATTGTTGACAGTTGGCCGGGTTGGGCCGTACGGCCGCAGCTGGGCGATGCTAGCACGCGATTCTCACCCGAGTCCCCGGGGAACACAAGCATAACACTGAAATACCCCGAGTACCGTATTATTGGCATCAACTCTGCTAGTCGCATCTCGAAGACGATTGTGCCAACCAGCTGATCGGGTATCTACGCCATGTGTTTTACTAGGCGACGGAGAGGGAACTTGCTTGTGCCAATGTGGATGACACGTCATGACAAATAATGTGCCATGTTCTAGGTATTTTCCTATTCTAATTATGTTTGCTAGTTGTTATTTGCCCCGAGTAAAGCCAGGCGATCTCGACCTATCGCTGCACAATGTAAGCCAAGCCGCTTCAAAGCGTCTGTTTTGTTAAGATATCCATCGATCACGCGTAAATTGTTACGGACGCCCAGTTCAATCCACGTCCGCAGCAGCGCAGTCTTTCAACGCCCTCCCTGACAGATATCTGATGGTAAGATCCCATCTGCCCTCGCCCCTCTGGCTCCACCGTGCGTCGGATCTATCCCAGCTCCTTCCAATTGATTTCGTAGATCTGGTGGGACCACCGACGCTCGGGTCTGGCAGCTGTCCGCCCGCCGGCCGGACGTCAGCTCCACTTTCGCCGCACCTTATCGCCCCGTTACGGTCGTTTATCGCCGTTCAATTTCCAGATTAAACCGCCGCCGCAGACCCTGTGGGCTTTCCGTGGTCGGCAGTGTGCCCGTCTTCGGCGGTGGCGAAGATCTTGCCCAGTTGGGGCCTGGGTGGTGTCGAGTGGCGGATGGCTTATATCCCAGCTGCCAGGCGTAACAGCCACCATTGTCTCCTTTTGCAATGGAGAGGAGGAGGCGCCGTACTTGGTGGCCAGCAAGTGGGATTTGGAGATCGATTCGGTGGGCTCGCCGGCGCGGCTCGTTCGTTTACAGCGGTGTGTTAGTGACTGCTATATATTCTGTTTAACTCGCAAAGTTTTGCAATTCGTTTTAAGTAAGAGACCCCCGGGTGTCTTTAATGTGATGGTTTGGGTAGCGATGGAGAAACTCACGCAACAAAGAAATCTACCAAAGTAGTTGCATGCGACTGAATGTTACCAGCGACGAATCTACGTCGTCTGTGTTAACTTTATTCTCTTTTCATCCCTTCAACTTCATACGCACATGCCGCAACAAAGCGATCGACTGCACCGAACTAGGTCCGACGAGCAGCCCATCAATTTTGGAGCTTGGCATTGCAATGAGAAACGCTCTGATGTCCGGCTCAAGCACCGCGTCAAGTTGGTAAATGAGGCAACTGCGACGGAAATTTTTCGGAGAGAAGGCGCATTGTCAGGTATCCTGTTAACACTAGCGGACATCAGGGATTTCCGACGTTGGAGCCAGATAGTCCCATTATTGCAGTGACCACCCTGGGGACGTCGAGCCCTACAACCCCATTACGCCTCTGTCCACCACCAGGGATCATCTGGCAGAAACCAATTACCGGCAGTCGTCCGGCAGAAGGCGGCCGTTCAACAGCTGAGAGCAAGAAAATTACTTAACGTGGGACTGTGCTGGGCTGCAGCAAGTTAGCGAAACTCAAACACTGCGCTCTTCTAAAGGAAGAAGGTCATTTGTTGTTCAGTACATGTTCTGGCCCACTCCTTGCAGTGTCAAACCATGACCTACTGTGGCCAGCTGGTGCCTCTCAGCTGTTTGGGCGGCCGATGCGGGCCGCCGCGGGTGCAGCCACGCCCGTGGGCGCGCACGCCGCGGGCGGGCAGCCTTCTGTTTACCGGCCCTCCATTTGCGCGCGTGTACTGCCATGGGGAGCGGCCGGTGGCGGCGCAGTTAGCCAGAGAGCCGTCAACAAACAGCAGCGGGGCGCGTCCCACAGCTAATTGGCGCTGGCTACCTATGACTGCCGTCACTGACGCCTCTCTTGACGGGGCGAGCGGGTCGGGGAAGGTGCCGCGCAGCGAGCGCCGCGTGCTGGATGGAAGGGTAGCTCGAGGTTGACGTCGGCTGACGCCAGCCACGGCACGCTCTCGGAGCATCTGAGTGTCGCTGGTGCCCCGTTGACTACCCGTTGGACCGCATTTGGACGGTCCTTCGAGCGAGCGGGCGTGACTCGGGCGCGCGTGGAATGCGTCGCTCGGTAGCCGACCCGCCATCTAAACAGGTCGTGTACAAAGCGCCGGCGTGGACCGCACACGCCGCCGCTTCGCGCCACAATCGCCTCCTGTAATCGATCACTGGCAGCCGAACGTGGTGCGCCGTTCCCCGCCGTGCGGCGCGCTGACACAAAGTGTGAAAGGGGTCGCATTCAGTGGCTTTTTGCGCCGCGCCGCCAGCTGAGAGGCCGTGACCGAGTGCCGGCCATTGGCGTGTTTGCCGGCGCGCTGGAACGGGCGACGAGGGTGTCTTATTGTGCCGGTCGCAGTGTCGGCGCGGCGGCCGCCCGGCCATCGCCGCGGCCCGACAAAGTGATCCGTGTCCCGCCGGAGAGCCCATTCAGCGTCGCCGGGCTACCTGCAGCTTAAACGGCACGCTCGATTTACCCACGGGCATTCGCCAGGCTCGGCTGTTTTTACCGACCCGGCGTCGTGAATTCCAGGACGGGTGACACCGCGCGCTGAAGGGGTGTGCCTCCCGACAATGACCGCTTTGAGGATGTGCGGCAGGGTTTGGAGACGCGCCGCGGGACCGAGGCTGTGATTAGGCGGGTCGATAGGAGCCGCGTCTTGCTGTCAAAACAGAGCTCTTCCAGGCACGGCGCACTGAGAGGATTGCCTGGTGCTCAGCGTCTACCTGTGATGACCGCGAGACAATTGAGAAGGTCCCTAGCTGAGCGTGGCCTACACACGTGTTACTTAACGCGGCGCCAGCAGTGGCAGAAGCGCCTTCAGGTAATTTTTAGGGGGTCTTGGTAAACCAGCAGTTATGTATGATCGTCTTTTTTATTGTCCCGCAAAAAGAAAGACTTGAAACCACGCCATTCACGACTCATCGTTTGTCCTGCGTCCGAAGTGGCTCGCTCGCTGCCGACTGCTTCGGCGCGATGGTGAACAGGTGGCCAATAGGAGCCGTCCGACGGGCGCAGCCGGCCTGCTCGTTATCACCCGATAATGTGGCGTCGGCTTAGTCGCAGCAGGCCTAACGACTCGCCCGCCGTGGCCTCTCCGACGCCACGTGGCGCCCAACACCGGCAAAAAGCCTGTGGACTCGGCGGCAGCAGGGACTGCTGTTTGCCTGAAACCAAGTCCATGTGGATGACGGGCGCGGCCATCACTGTTACCACGCGTTCTTGTGGTCGATGTCTCCAGCGTATCAATGTCATGCCGTTGTCGAACGTTTTGCCGAAGTTCGGTGTCAGGCTAATTTGTTCAATCACCCGCCTGGTACGTACTTTAAATTTATTTGTATATTTCCCATGATTCAGCTCATGACAGCCGTCGAGATAACTGTGCACGGTTCTGCTTGACATGCCGGTGCGCTGAAGGGCGTTCGTTTCGACAAGATGGCGTGTGCATCCTGCTGTGTTGGTGTCTGCAGTGGCATAAGGTTTCCACCGAAGAGGTGCCCCCTAGCTGCCAATGTTGCTATGGTGACTGAGATGTTGCCTGAGAGAATGAGACTGCAGCCATCCGACGCGTGATCATGAGGATGATGTGGTGGCCGTCATTACCTAGCAATCGATTTCATTTGCTTGGTGTTGCATTTTTGAACTTGGCAGAAACAGGGCATCATTAAATCAGGCGGAACGCCGTCTTTACCTGGATCAATGCACCTATTGCGGCACGTCGTTAAGCCCTACTACGGCGTGCCATTTACCCAGCCAAGGTCCGGTGGAATCGTCCCATTTTCTCTGTAAAGACATTTTTGTTATTGTTTCAAAGCCTTTTTACGACAATGGCTGTGACTTCCGAAGCACCAGGCTATATTTTTGAAACATGATTCTCGAATTTGTTGGCTTTTAAAAACAGTATCCAATCCAGGAAATTGTGAGCTCGTTATGCGGGAAAGAAGAAAAACAAACGCTGAATATCAAAAAGCAATGTTGCTGAACGAATGTTAGAGGCCGTTGCATAAGACTGTTTGCTCCTAACCACTCCTTGTTGGTTACACTTAGGCTGTCATGTTCCGGTTTATATACTGACATTGGCAGCTTCTCTCATTTTTATGATAAGAAATATTATAATGTCGACTTACTTGAGCCATGCTCTAATTAGGACTTAAAGTCCTGGATGTTCAGGCATTCCTCTTCGCATGTGGATGTGAAGCAGCAAAACTAAGAAACTCTTTTGTGAGAGGAAGATAAGAACAACGAAAAGAGCAGAGCGTAGATCGTCCTGCACTACAAAATCAGCAGCAGTCAGGTGCATACTGCAGTCACGCTCACAACGTACTCGCCGCTGACCCTCACGCCGCAGAACAGGCTCACCCCAAACTGCGCGTGAGCAGCGAGCCCAAACCCCTGCTCACCTCGCACGCCGCAGGCGCGCGATTAGCCGCAATCTCCCACAGAATGTCAGGCGCCTGATGGAATCCGGAGATTGTTTTGACGATGAATCAAACTGCTCAGACATAATCGCAGTGGCCGTCGAGCCGCCTCGGAAATGGAGCCATCGCCCGGCGCGCGCGTCCCACCTGAAGACAGCTTTATGGCCGGCCGACACGGCATCGGCCGTAAATCTGCGGTAGGTGGTGACCCTCCTGGAAGCGCCGCGGGCACGGCGCTGGTTACGAGCGGCGACCGGCGAGTAATCAGAGGGCGCCGACGGCCAGGCGCCCGATCGGCCGCCGGGTGCGGCCGCCCGACCGCCCCCTGCCCCCGCCGCCCCGCCGAGTGGGTGCGGAGGGGGCGTCGCCCGGCGGGCCCCGGGGGCAGGCCAGTCTCACCAATGGCGAGTCGGCGCCAGCCGGCGGCGGTTGGGGCGCCGAGATCGCAAGATTGCGATTGCAGGCCCTGCTTGCACCATGAGGTGTGGCGATGCGTTGCAAGCTTTATGGGCCGCGCTTGCAGTGCAATATTTAGACGTGGACGCTTCGTAATGCAGCTTTAATGGGGCAGCCAGTGCAAGCACCTGAGCGAGTATTATTAGCTGGCTTCAAAACCGACCTAGCGCGTATCCCATGCCTAGGTGGAGTGCGATCTGATCAGTCTCTCTGTGGAGCAAGACGACACGCTCACGAAACTGGAGGACCGCCGACCCCCACCGGCCCCCAGCTGCACTGGAAGTGAGCCATAAAGCCGGGACAGCTCAGATTGTCCCGCATATATCTACCGATTGCGACAGCCCGGTGTCTGGGCCGCCTCTGCGCCTGGCCGTCCCCCGCCGGGGTACCCCGCTCCCTGCTGTAAAGCCGCCGAACGGGCCGTCATCCCGGCCAGTTTTACTGCGCGTGCCTCGCCGGCGGTCAGAGGCGCGCACCATTCGCGAGATTGGCGCTGGCTGGACGGCGCCGGGCCATAAATGACGTCTTTGTCCCCGCGCGGCGCCAGTGGGGCCGGGCCTGTCAGCCGTCGGCTGTACAGCTGGGCAGGGGGTGTCCTGCTGGCCACCGGCTCTATGGCTGGACAGGATGTCCTGTCGGCCGTCGACTGTACGGCTGGGCAGGGTGTCCTGCCGGCCGTCGGCTGTACAGCTGGCTGGGCAGAGTGTCCTGCTAGCCACCGGTTGCATGGATGGGCAGGGTGTCCTGCCGGCCGTCGGCTGTACAGCTGGGTAGGCTGTCCTGCTGGCCACCGGCTCTATGGCTGGACAGAGTGTCCTGGCGGCCGTCGGTAGGGTCACACATTGAGAGGAACACGGTCTCCGGGAAAACTGCACGGACGGGGGATATCTCTGGATTCGACACAAACACGAGCGTTTGGGTTCCATGCGATTAAGACCCTCTGAATAAAATGCGGATACCAAGCTTTGACAACGGTACAGACTTCAGCACGAGACATGAGAGTTAAGGTCCTCCTATCGGGCGGTTGTCAGCTCTCGCCTACCGACTACCCTGACTTTGTACTTGATGGGTGCGACAGCACGTGTTTACTCGGTGGCTGAATGCATGCGGGGTTTTTTACTCTCGATGACTATTTGGATTAAGGGCGTCTTTCCAGGGGCGCTTTATGGCGCTTCCCCTGTTCCGAGTTCTCACCCCCTGAGTAAGACACAGAAACAAACCTCGGACGACGATGCAAACTCCCAAGCAAGATACGAAAATATAGCTCCCCAATACGAGAGGCCCTTGATCACGACTCGAGCACAGAATCTTAAGGCTGGGCACGAGCACAGATTTCGGAAATCGGCAAGAGCACAGTCCCCCGAAACACGAAACGAACACAGGCTTCACATCACGTCAAGAACGTAGGTCTCTGCGTGACAGCGGCACAGTTTTATGCAAATGTCATGAGACAGCCCCTGAAAGCAGCACGACGTCAGGCCACGAGGACGGCGAGAACACAGACTACGAACGACTGCATGAATACAACTGTCGGAAAATAGGCCAAGCACGGACACATGGAAAGTGCTTTGTAGACACTGTTGCTCTCACCATAGCAACGCACAGCCACATCATAGCATCCTGCATGCCCCACGACAAGGGATCACACGGGCTGATCTTTCAGCCTTTCACAGCGCGCCTGGCCACTGAGCATGCTGATACGGGATCGTGCCGGCTGATCTTCCAGCCTCTCACAGCGCGCCTGGTTACTCGGCATGCTGAGATCGTCTGGTCATCACGGACATTAACTCGATCAAGCGCCGAAGGCGAGAGGCCATCCGAGAGGCAAGTAGGAAGCACGAAACGAATCCCTCCGACCAATCCACAACGTGTATGCATGTTGCGCCGGAGCGATACAAACATGCGCGCGGCTGGTCGTGGCACACGACCCACCCGAGCACACGGCCTACACGACCCTCCGGAGCGCACGGCCCACACGACCCACCCGAGCGCACGGCCCACATGACCCACCCGAGCGCACGGCCATCGGTCGGTTAGAGCGGGATGCATTGTTTGACACGTAAAATAAATGAGCTGTGACCTTGACCTAGCTCAGGCCAGGAGCAGGACATGCGCTTTCATACCTGCACGTCACGATTGCATGTTCGCCTGCTCGTTTGTGTGAGAAAGGATTGTCTTTGCGTCCGGTCCAGCAGTGGCACTCCTTTTCTGCCGAACGCCTGCCAGCGCCGTCCGCCGCCCTTCGCTGGGATGGCTCGCAAGTAACGGTCAGGGAGGGAGCTCGCATACAGAAGCAGAAAGGTGAGGCGTAGACTTCCAAGTGGAATGTGCTGAAATGTATGCAACGACCATCTCGGTGGCGACAGCGATTTGTCACCTACGTATGTCGTGAGAAGCCTGTCAGAGTAGACGCAGCCGACAGCTGACGCTGGTGCAAATCTGCGGCTCTCAGCACGCCTGAGGCATTACTGATAAGAGGTGATGAAATGCCCTTCAAGCCTGTGACGCACTCTTTAATGTGCGGCCATTGCAATAGTTGCGGTGTCAAAAGCGTATCCGGCGCAGGGTTGCGATGGATTGACCAGCGATGTGACCAGGGTTAGGGTGCGCCCCTCGGAGATCCGTCTGCAACAGCTCACGGTTAGCGCGATCCAGGATATGTGGTGACCCTGTGGTGTGACTAGCTCGCAGTGATTAAAACGGTGCGATATGGTGCCAACTTCACAAACGTACAAATGCAAACAACATTTATGAAGCTCGTCTTGTAGGCGCTAGGGGCGAAGGGTTTTCAGTTTCAATGTTTTATATATGGATCAGTGACGTAAGAATTAGCATCGTGGTAAGCACTGAGGGGTTTCCTTTGAACATGCCTTCAGGGTGGCATTGATGTTGAGTTAGCGACCTCCATTATGCCAGAATGCACTGGTTGAACGACATTGTATTGGTTGCATAATGGCTGGAAATGGGTTTGACGACGTTGTTAAACGATGTCGAAATGTTCAGTGCCTTCAATATGATTTTTAGTTAGCACTACGACGCCGAATAACCAGTACCTTTGGGTATATTGAAGGCCGCTAACTCAATTTTAGAGCGTTGAACTCATAATGCCGAAACAACGGAAGCTGAAGGTCTTTATTTTGCATATCAAGTACAGACTGTGGTTACCGTATCTAAGTATCAGCGCAGTGATATATATGGGTGACAAGCAATATCTCCATTCTCTAAAAGACAAAGTGTTCTGTAGGCTTGTCTGGGCTCCAGTACCTCCCACCGCTGAGCAACAGCAGTGCCTACAACGTCAGCCACCACACAACTCTTCGTCAGTCCCAGAGACCAGGCCTGGCAGCCATGGCCAGATCGCCAACTACCACACCGTTCCACCGCTGACCTTACAGCGGCCGCAGCCGCCCCAGAGCGGGTCGGCGCCGCGCCCCGAGCCGCCGCGCCTCCTCTGACCTCAGGAGGTGACGCCGACGTGCCGACGGTGCCGTCTCCAGTTGGTTTGGAGAGGGTCCTGAGTCACACCTGGCCGCCGCCGCCGCCGCCGCCATACGCCATAAAACTCGGCCGCCACCACAGACGGATAGCTCAATCAATGCTGCTCTCCCCGAGCGGCGGCGCTCGCCCACCGGCAGCGTGCCGATCGGCTGATGCGGGCCCGGCTTAGTCAGCGGCGCGTCCCTGCCCGGGCGCCCCGCCGGCTGCCCGGTCACCCACACGCCTGCAGCGTCTCTCAACCGAACAGGAGGCGGCTCGGGCTTGTTAGTGCATTGACGGTCTGCAGCTTCCCTGCACAGCGGTCAGTGGGTTTTCTTCTCTTTACAATGAATTTGCTCGGGTACTTTGTACGGATAACATAGGAATGCATGCCTTGCAAAGTACAGCTTGCTACCAGAACACCTGACTTGACCACCCAAGCGAAGGGCGGTTCGGTTCCATTGAGCAGCAAATGTTTTGCCACGGATGTTACATTAACAATGCTAAATAATCCTGCTCAAATCACGCAACGTCCCATCATGACCGCTCCGTGCCGGCATAATTATTATCTTCATGTTTCTTGCGTTGCCTCTGAATTTCGTATCGGCATCTTTATTCCAGTGCTCGACTGTTTTCCTTTTTCTCCCTTTTCTTCACCATGTGTTCTCTCTCTCTCTCTCTCTCTCTCTCTCTCGCTCTCTCTCTCTCTCTCTCTCTCTCTCTCTCTCTCTCTCTCTCTCTCTCTCTCTCTCTCTCTCTCTCTCTCTCTCTCTCTCTCTCTCTCTCTCTCTCTCTCTCTCTCTCTCTCTCTCTCTCCTCTCTCTCTCTCTCTCTCTCTCTCTCTCTCTCTCTCTCTCTCTCTCTCTCTCTCTCTCTCTCTCTCTCTCTCTCTCTCTCTCTCTCTCTCTCTCTCTCTCTCTCTCTCTCTCTCTCTCTCTCTCTCTCTCTCTCTCTCTCTCTCTCCTCTCTCTCTCTCTCTCTCTCTCTCTCTCTCTCTCTCTCTCTCTCTCTCTCTCTCTCTCTCTCTCTCTCTCTCTCTCTCTCTCTCTCTCTCTCTCTCTCTCTCTCTCTCTCTCTCTCTCTCTCTCTCCTCTCTCTCTCTCTCTCTCTCTCTCTCTCTCTCTCTCTCTCTCTCTCTCTCTCTCTCTCTCTTCCACTCTCTCCCCCTCTCTCTCTTTCTCTCTCTTTCTCTACGTCTTCCTCTACCTCAACCTCCCATTATGTATACCCCATCTGTATTCTCCACTTCCTTACTTCCTCATTCACGTTCTCGCTCTCCCCTACCTCTTCTTCTCGATAAGCCCTGATCTATATGCATCAATCAGTCAGTATGTATTTAGCAGACATCTTGGCGCTCGGGGACAAGCCGCATCTCGATCTGTTTGCGTTGCCGAGAGCATGCAGTATTGACGCGAGTCCGCCGCCTCCCCAGGATGATACCCACCCCCGGGGATGGGACTATACTGATGTGGTAACGACAACCTCACTCGCGGAGGATTGTGTTGCGTTGCTGAGCACGTTTCACCAGCAAACTGCGGTTTCTGAGTACCGTTTTTGGAGCGTGCCCGGGGGATATGGCGTTGGTCGTCAGGCTCTGACTTCAAAGAGCCCCTTGGTCTCAGATGTCAACAGAGCTTCCATTTTAGTTCCTCTGTACTGAAGTCGCGAGAATCGTAGGGCAGGCTCAGCAAACTGTGATCAAACTGCATTATATACAACCATGCAGACTCGTTGGAGGAGTTTGTCCAAGAAACAACGCGTGTCCCACTATAGTTTTTTGTTGCCAGTTAAAAGCCATCTAGATAAAGCTTCTAGCCCCAGTTTTCGTCGCATTATTCTAGACTCCTCGTAAGCAAATGCGGACATTTTGCAGATGTCTCTCAATTCTGTGTCGATCCTAAATTGTCAGCCCGGTCATCAGCGTTGTGTTCCCGACAAGTCACCAGCCCGAGTGGGTCAGCCACTGTGCTCGCGGTGGTTACGCGTAGCCTGCGGTTTTCCCTGGCTGGTGGCACTGTGGGAACTTACGGCGTACATGCTTAACGGCTGGCAGCGTTTTCTTCGCCGCAGTTGAAGCCGGCTACCGTGTTGATGATCCCCAACGGCAATGAACCGACTCGCCCGAACCATTCACGAAGAGCGTTCTCTGTTTCAGACTCTAAGCGACTCACTTGGCCTTAACAACCCATCTAGGATGCGTCTGGGGCATCGGAGCCAGATTTCAGCTGTATAGCCTGTGGCGCGCATCGGAAGCGTGAACACGCGCTCGCCATGCTACCTGAGTTCTGACATGTAATTTATGTCGGAGATGCCCAGACTTAGTGAGCAGCAGCACTTTCCGGGCAGCACACATGGGTTCAGGAGCATTTCTTTCGCGCTCATCACGTGCACCACCTCATTTCCGCCTCGCACCTGTCTTACACGAAACCGGAAGCGATCGATGATCATTCAGGTGCGTTTGCGCAGTTATGCGGCACCGCTGATTGAGCCCGCGTGGCCCGGTGCCCTGTGACCTGGCGGCTCGGCGTCGCCCGCGGACCGGGGCGGCGCCTCCGGTGCCGGCCGGACCGCGCGCGTGCCCAGTGCTGCCATCTGCGCCGGAGAGGGCCGGTTTCGATCCCGGCGGGGGAGGCCGGCCAGTACCGGTCGCAATACGCTGGAAGGGGGGCGCGCCGCGCGACGCTCCGGACTCGCACATATCAACTCGCCATATCTCGGAACATGTGACCTGACGGCCAGAGCGTGCGGACAGCAGAGGCTCACAAGCGCTTGGCAGCCAGTATGGGGGCGCGTCTGGCGTGGACGGCTGTGGTGGTAGGCCTGACAGGGCAGGTGCTGACGGGATCTGCGGCAGGTGAGTCCCGTCACGTCTGTAAACCAACACAACAGTCCACATGTTATGGGCGCCTGTGTCTTAGCTGAACTGCTAAATGACATGTTTATTAAGACGGCATGGCCGATTTTCATGTAAACTTGTCGTTTTCGTCTGAAAACATCAAAGACATGAAAAGGTATTTATGAGTATACGTAACGGCTTAACTTGCTGTCGGTTTGGATCTGCGAAGGTCGCTTTTGGTATGTTACAAATACGGGAGATGTGGTAATACTGATAGATGAATATTTGTCATGCTGCGGATCATTTTGAGCCCATTGACAGTGGTGAGCTGTGCTACCTGTCACATAGTGCAGCTTTCGCCAAGGGTATATTTCAGCCCCCAGGTGTCGGCGTCATACGAAGGCCATGTCATTCAGGGGGTGTGATCCCCGGTCAGCCTTAAGTCCCGGCCCTTAACATCGAGGGCTTTGTCTGAAAGCGTCCTTGAGTTATGATGCCACGGCTCGGGCTAGAGATCATTGTCACGAAGGCATCCTGTGCATACTTTGGCAAACAGTACCACTTTTTATAGCTCTAGGCAACTGCTCCTCATTTGCTACTAAGCGCAGTCTTAATGCCCAGATAGTTGTGAAGACTGATTTCCCTATTTGCGCCAAATATTTCCTCGGCGCAATGAAGCAAACAGACTATCAGCACCGTGAAAAGCGACACAGTAAAATCTACCAAATAAAAGGCGAGCCAGCTAGTTCCGATTTTCCCCACTTCTAACTAGTGCTGCAACAACCGTAATTCGCATACAATTCATATGCCTCGGTTACGCCGCGGTTACCATAGATTCCATATACATGTCTCAAGCGCGTACCTGTGTATGCGTCATTCAGCTACCACCCCTGAAGAACACTCGCTGTGTCAGTACATGACATTCAAAACGATGTGCAGTCAGTACTGGCAAGCGCACTAAAACATAGGAATGTAAATTAAACAATTCGGAAATGGAGTGCGCAGCTGGTAGCGCTGCTGGTAATGTATGCCAGCGGATGGCACGGCCGACATCGCCATGGACAGGATGCTGGGTTATTATGTGGGCCTCTGACTCAAAAGGGAAGTCCACGTCCTTGCAGCCAGAAATATCAATGCTTCTGTCATTGTCAGCTATGAGGGTGTGTGTTCGTGTCTGGGTGTATGCATAGTTTCATCTTCTCTGCGACAAATGGCGCCTGCGGTACAGCTGGTGGCATGATGCAGACAGCTTTATATGTGGGGTTGCGACTCGCAGATTCGAGAACTTCCTTCTGTCCGGAGAGTCTCCAGTGTCAGGAGCCTTGTACATTTGTAGCTGAAGTGTTTTTTTTAGATTTGCCATGGCCTTCCTTCAGTAGCAGATTTATGTAAAATGTCACGAAACTCCTTTGTCCAGAAACCCTTTTCAGTCTAAGAGATTTCTCGCACCCCCGAAAATAATGAGAAGCATGAATCCCCACCTTAGGCGTCATTGATCGTCTCTCAAAAGTGTGTGATGCCTTAGGAAACGCTGTTGGTCACCCTGATATATTAGACAGTGAGAAAAGCACCATCAATTCCCAGGGATCACAGGTATCGCGTGTGTCCCAGATGTGTCAAATAATTATGTTCCTCTGCATTCACTTTGGCACGCCAAGTGATCA
The DNA here is from genome assembly GCF_011947565.3 of Pollicipes pollicipes. Lineage (NCBI taxonomy): Eukaryota > Metazoa > Arthropoda > Thecostraca > Pollicipedomorpha > Pollicipedidae > Pollicipes > Pollicipes pollicipes. The sequence continues at coordinate 15,831,234 of NW_023596420.1, read as the reverse complement.
GCTTTTCGGGGTGTTTCACATCACTCATTTGGGCCTCGTGCGGTCTGTCCGTGCTTTGCATGAAAAGTTTGTCATTCATATGGGATGGGTCTGCAACTCCCCTTCTGAAGTGTGCATGCAAGTGTGCATTAAACACATACAATGCATGTGTCTAATGGCAGCTGGAAATCACATTTTGTCCGTTTGTTCGGAGCTTGGTGCCGTTGATGCCCATCCAAGACAATGGTAGATAAGGACAAATAAGTTCCGACCACAGCATGCAGACCTGACCTTTCAGGACAACTTGCCACACACTGTGCGGAGCGGCTGCTTTAGCGACCCCGCTGCCTCTCTGTTCTCCTGCCCATCCCATGGCCTTACGATGCGCCCCCATCAACGTACGGTAGATGGGGTAATGCACAAGCGTGCTGGCGGCCTGCACGGTCGGGCACGGATATCCCGCACCAGCTCGTGTAGCAACCTGTTATTGACATTCTTGCGTAGTGATGGTATTCCACCGAATCCGCGTGCTGGCGGGTCGGACATTCATTTCGCTGAGGAATGTTACATGCTCCACAAGCTCTGAGCTTCTGAACAATTTCCGCGTAATCGTTAATCGAAGTTCACACACCCTCATGTGCATTTGAATGTAAGCTGGGGTAATACGGCCTCAGAACTATCAGTATTTTAGAGGCAATCTCACACCGCAATATGCGGTGCAAACGGTGGCACGTTAATAGACCGGTAAGCATCAGGATTAGTAATGATTCCGACCGGTAAGTCGGAATGGATAGGCACGGCTGCCGGGAGAGTCACGACATGGGAGCCACGACAGCTGGAATAAATGTGACGTCGGTTTGCACGCAGAAGGCTGATGCGTATTTGATTGGTGTGTGAACTCTCGAAAGAAATAATCGGAAGCTTCTGGCAGGGCCTTTGAGCGGCGGTTTGGTTGTTACAGTTCCTCCCAAATTGCAATGGCGATGATCACGGCACTTCAGCTACCGACGCTGCGAGCGTTGGTCTTACCAATTGCAAAACGAAGCATTAATTTACATATAAGTGAAGTTCTGGATGTTATTGTGTGTTCTGCTAAGTCTTGGCTTCAATTTGTGCCGTGAGTTGCGGCAGGCGTCTGGCGCATAGTATTATCACACGGTGTTGTGTGTTATCACACGGTGTTGTGTGTTATCACACGGTGCTGTAGACAGATCCTCACATATTCTGTGCGAAACGATATATTTGTAAGTGGATGTCAATATCTTACCCAAACAACACAAGTATTTTCTTTCACTCACTTTTATAGTCACTACCAGTATCTCACCATCAACGACTTGCAGCTTCATCACGTCAACCTCGCCGTAATTAATTCATGCGTCATCAGCTTCAGTTCGAGGCGGCACCTCATTCCTTCCGTAATCAACACGCGCGGGCAGTGCAGAAGCCGTGGCCGTTACTTTCGGTCCGTCACCGGCCAACGCCTGATCTGCGGAGCCGGCTCTGATCGCGGCGCAGTGGCGGAGTCCGGTTTCGCGGCGCCCGCCGGCTGCCGCCGCCTCTGTACGTGACGCGCCGCCGGGACACACCCCTTCCGCGAAACCCGACCCACGCACCGCCGAACGCCTCCAAGTCGGGCGGGTGGCGCGTGGCTGTTCAGATTGCAGGCGTGTGTGTTGCCGCTGCAGCTCCAGCAGACGGGCGCTCGGCCTCGAGGCCGCAGACACGCGCCTCTCATGCGGTCCGGGCGGCGTGCCGTCAGCGTTGTAGTGACACCAAAACTGCTCTGGTATTAGCCCGCATCATGCCGCAGGGCGCGCGGAACAACACTGGTCAAAAACGCCGGAGTGGCGTGCATTGTGTGCTGGCCATGTCGTGCTTGCAGTCAGCCTGTCACAAGCGAGTGGCGCGGCCGGCGCTGTGCGGAAGACGGCGGCTGCGGCGGGGCTATTGTGGGGCGCGTCGCTGCTGGAGCACCGATCAGGACGGCCTGATGACCGCATGCTCACGCTAGGACCCCATCAGAGGACCCACTCCCACGCCTGATCCCTATTGGGGATGGCTGCCCGGTACAGGTCACTCCTACCCTGCGGACAGGTACGGACAAACCAGTGCGCAAACTGCGGAAAGGGCTGGCCTGACCAGCGCACAAAATGGCCGAGGGGCCCGGGCGGTTTCGCCGCAGTCTGGTCATGCAGCCACGGTCTGTCCATGCAGCCGCGGTCTGTCCATGCAGCCGCGGTCTGGCCATGCAGCGCCGGTCTGTCCCTGCAGCGGCGGTCTGGTCATGGAGCGGCGGTCTGACCATGCAGCGGCGGTCTGGCCATGCAGCGGCGGTCTGGCCATGCAGCGGCGGTCTGGTCATGGAGCGGCGGTCTGGCTTTGCAGCCGCGGTCTGGCCATGCAGCTTCGGTCTGGCCCTGCAGCCGCGGTCTGGCCATTCAGCTTCGGTCTGGCCATGCAGCCGCGGTTTGGCCATGTAGCGGCGGTCTGGCCATGCAGCGGCTCGTCGCGCGGCCGGGGCATCGCGGGAGAAGTCGGCCCCCGCCGCGGCGGTGGGCTGCGCTCCACCGCAGACAGTCCGTGCAGCGGAACCTCCCCGGCGGCGTGCTGGTCCGCTGGCTTTCTCTCAGGGGCGGCGCCGGCCTGGGAAGCGCGCGCGTCCGTTACCGGCATGTGTCGATCTGACGCAGGTCTGCAGCTGTGTCGGACCGCGATGTAGCTGAAGTTGTCTGTCGTGAGGGACTCGGTTCTCATAGTTTGCAAACAAGTGCTGGCGATAAAGGCATGCTTTTCGTCGGCGGGTTTGGTGCAGAAACAAGGGTTGGGTTGTGAGAGGAACAAGTGCTGAAATCAGTTTATCCTTGCATCGCTCTAGGTTTACGTTAAGCCCCCGCGAAAGGTGGGCGGAAAACGTTCCCCTCGGCTGCCCCGTTCTTACATCTGACGTATTGTGCGGCAGGCGCTGTCAAACCTGGCAACCAATAGATCACTTGTGACCAATCAATCAAACCTGCTTCAGGACACTTCTTGATGCACTCGTTACGAGTTGGAACCCATGTATGTACCCCAGATATTCTTTGTGGTGATTCGGCTGGTTCTGAATACTATAACTATTTCAGTTTGATTATGTTCTGCCATCACTGCCCCTGCGCTTCACCCTAAGTGACTAACGGTAGTGAGAAGCAGTGCAAGTTGGAAACGGAAAGAAAAGGCAGCGGTTTGCTTTTCATTCAGCTGGAAAATCAGTCGAATCAATGGCCGGTGGAACCAATCTTGTAAATAATAAATCGCAAACTACCCCATCGGGAACATAACGAAGACATTCAAGAAAGGCTTGAACAACTTTGCTCTGTGCGCCAATCTTCAGCGGTGCAATAAGGCCTTGAACTAGTACTTTGCCTGAAGCAAGTACTCTTTGTTCGATCACGCGTAACAGGCAGGCCGACAACTCATCAGCGAAATTGGACGTCTGGAGGCCAGTGGCACGCAGAGTTCTGCAGTGAGCCAGTTCCCAGTACGGGGGCGAGCCGAGCGCCCAGCCGCGAGCTGAGTCGCTGTTGCGCTGACTGACGAGGCCAGCCCGGGGCTGTGGAGCGGTTCTCGGCCATGTCCAGCCATCCACAGCCGGCCGTTACGCCTCCGAACGCGGCACAGGCGGGACGCTCCAGCGTCCTGCGCCGACTCCGTGCCGTTCGTGGAACGACTGGTCCGGTGACTAGACCGGCTCAGCCGACGGTCTGACCAGACCCGTCCGGCGTCCCCGCAGCCGACCGGATGTGGTCAGCTTCCGGGTGCCAGTTATCTGGCCAGCTTTGGTGCCGCTGCGGTCGCCGGGCCGGCTGCAGTGTCGTGCCGGCGCATTAGGGCGGGGGAATCGCTGCTCCGTCCATGCGGACGTTGTCTGAGCTGGAGCGTCTTACCTGGGTTAGAGCTGGCACGTGGGGGGCAGTCGGGATTTGGGTGTGCCTGGTTTAAATGGGCTGAGATACTAAAACATAGGCGCAATTCCCTACCTAGGGCGGGTGAAGCAGCCGTAAGATGAATAGCCCTGTGCTCGTGGGTTCACCAAGGTGCTTATTTGATGATCTATATAGATGTCAGTACATGGTTCATTTGTATGGGCAGTGGTATGCTGAAAACATATTTGTGAAGGGTGTTACACGGGTGGACAGCATTTTGGGACTTCTTTTTTATCAGGTTTAATATGCTCAAAGATTTCCTCGCACCAAAGCATTCTATGGTTCAAACGTCAGTGAATGAAAGCAAGGTATGCTTTTAGCTCATGACTTTTCGGCATTATATGTCTACGTCTAATGCTGTTAATGCAGCCAACGTTTGCTACAAAGCGTCATTCAGTCATTACCTCCAGTAATATCGAAGGTCAGTAACTCAGCATAAGAACTCTGAACCCGTCATGTCCAAATGTGAATTACTAAATCATTAATAGAGGTGTTTAAGCGCTGCTTCGTTTATAAGTCAGGCGGCTTTTGTCAGCTTTTGCTAGACTAGCCTGCTAGTGGGCTTTTGCTAGACTAGCCTACCAGTGGGCTTTTGCTAGACTAGCCTGCTGGTGGGCTTTTGCTAGACTAGCCTGCTGGTGGGCTTTTGCTAGACCAGCCTACTAGTGGGCTTTTGCTAGTTTTGCACTCGCGTCCTTAAGTTTTGCAATGAAATGTTAATATTCTCAAAATATATCACACCCTAAGAATTGATACTGCTGAAAAACTGGAAGACAAGCGGCTTTGCCCTTGCAAGCGCCATGCTTGCACCGAGCATGGCGCTTTCAAGGTCAAAGTGTCCCTATCCGCGGCTCGACATATTCCAGTAAATATAACTAGCTGTCTGTGTCCTATCCCACGAAATTGAATCAGTAAACGACAGGCCAGCTGTTGAGCCCTGCCCACGTGGAACGTCTCACCGGTCTCGCTCTCAGCTCCTGATCCAACCGACTCGGGCAGTGCTGACCGCCGACCGCGGCGGTGGCCAGTAGCCGAGGAGGCAGCGTCGCTCCCATCCTCGCTCTCAGCTCCTGATCTCACCGACTCTGGCAGGGCTGACCATCGGCCGTGGCGGTGGCCAGTAGCCGAGGAGGCAGCGTCGCTCCCACCCTCGCTCTCAGCTCCTGATCTCACCGACTCGGGCAGGGCTGACCGCCGACCGTGGCGGTGGCCGGTAGCCGAGGAGGCAGCGTCACTCCCATCCTCGCTCTCAGCTCCTGATCTCACCGACTCGGGCAGGGCTGACCGCCGACCGTGGCGGTGGCCAGTAGCCGAGGAGGCAGCGTCGCTCCCATCCTCGCTCTCAGCTCCTGATCCAACCGACTCGGGCAGGGCTGACCACCGGCCGTGGCGGTGGCCAGTAGCCGAGGAGGCAGCGCCGCTCCCACCCTCGCTCTCAGCTCCTGATCCTACCGACTCTGGCAGGGCTAACCGTCGGCGGCGGCGGTGGCCAGTAGCCGAGGAGTCAGCGCGAGCCGGCCGGCGGGCGCGAGCCGCGAACGGCGACGATCGATGGCGCCCTGCGAGGGGAGACGTCGCCGCCAAGGCTGTTCTGATTAGAGCTGTTTATCGACGATCGGCTGGCGGCGGCGACGGCGGCGGCAGCAGCGACGTTGCCGGCCGGGCGCGACGACCGGTGGCACAGTTAGCCCCCTCAACGCCTGGGCTGCTCCGTTGTCTGTCTCCTGACATCGTGTGCAGAAAGGACGCCGGCCGAGCGCCGCGACCGCTCCCTATCATCCGCACGCGGTGTTCGGCGCTTCTGTTCGTGATAGTTCATGGTGTCCTGTGTGTCCTGTGCACCTCTCACTCAGCGCCACCGTTTAGGCACACTCGATCGTTCCATGACCGAGTTTGCGGGCCGGACCGGCTGCTCCCCAGGCGGCAGCGAGTAGCTCTGATTGATGGATAGGGCATCCAGTGGTGCCGTCTGTACTCTTGCGTCGCCCGCCGGCCGGGTGACGTTGCTCTTCCGGTGGGTTCGTTCGCGTGCCTGCATTCGGTCCCCGGCACCGCGCGTGCGCTCGGTGTCGCTTGATGGACGACCCCGTCCTGTCGCGCAGACCGCGCCCTCTGTCCTGACCGGCGTCCCTGTCCTGACCGGCGCCTGGCGCGCCTCTGAAGGCCTCAGCTGGCGCCTGACGAGCTCGCGGCGCCGTTCGAGCTGACGGAAGTGGCAGTGGCAGGCCGTCGGGCCGCGGTGGAGCTGGCGCCGCGCCGGCTGAGCCTCCGCCCGCCGGGCCGGCCCCAGCCGTCACAGACACAGAGCCGCCGTGTGCGCGCCTGATTGAGCGCAACTCTCGGTCGCAGATGGGGCCGCTGATTGTCTTCATTAGACGGTGCGTCTTTCGTTAGCGGCGTCGCCGGCGCGCTGCCAGGCGGCCGGCGCGCGGCGCGCCGTCACACTAACGGCGGTGATTGAGAGGGCGCGCCGCTTCCGTCGTCCGCGCCGCGATCGTCACCGCTGCGGCCAATTTGCCGCATCGTTGTTTGCCGCGCGCTCGGCGCAATGAGGCGTCGATGAAACATGAGGCGGGGTTTAGCGGCCGGCGGGGGTGGCTGCGCAGGTGGCCCTTCTCCGCCGCCGCCGGACCGCCGCCATCGGCTCATAACTCAGCGGCCCGACAGCCGGCCGCCCTGGGCGGCCCCGGCGCGTCTTCATCCGCTCCCTCCCCTGCCTGCCCCCCGGCCGGCTCGGACGTGTCAGGAAAAATAAGCCGTCTCCCGGTGGCCGGCTTGTCTCAGCTATTTGCGCTGATGTCGGCTGAGATACCATGCTCGCTCGCCGTCTGGGCGCCACCGAACTATCACCAGGCGACCAATGGGTGGCGCACTCCCCCCCCCCCTCTCGTTCCGCGCCGGGGGGGGGGGGGGGGTAGGCGCGTGACTCTTCTACTCGGCGCCGGTGCGTTGTGACCCTCACGTCCCCGGCTCCGGATCACGTGCGCGCACGCGGTGAATGTGTATCATGTGGATGTTGACAAATGGGCGAATGAACAAAAAGAGTGCTGCGTGGTTTTTGCGTGGTGGAAGCGAAATGCGTCTGATGACGCATTCACCACCGGGGCGTCCCACTGTTTTGGAGACGGCTCGTGCCCCAATTTCGGCACTTCTGAGATGGCAGACGCGTGCGTGCAAATCTTGTTTGCTTTGGGTCGTGTGTTGACAGTGAATCTGAAATATGTTGTCTGGACTGGAACACCAATCAGATTAAAGGTCTGCAAAGATGATGGAACATCCAATGCTGTTTGGCTCGCCTGAAACACGAGCAAACATGTCGAAACAGCATGTGAACATTGTACGTTGTTTTTTAGCGTGGCAGTGGATGTTTCGTAGCGAATGACGGCTTTTAACACCATGTTTTGTGGGAGAGTTGGGAAGTTGCAGTTGGGAGGCTTTCAGTTGAAGCTTACAACTGAAATTTGGAAATGGTCCAGTGTGACCTATATAAACCGTACACACCTCGAGCATTTGAAAGAACCGGCAGTGGATTGTTTTTTATTTCAATAAGCTGCACACTATTTCGTCATACCTTGAAGTTGGAAGTAGAACAGGCACTCTAAGAGGTATGAGCAACAGCCTAACGACATCATGATCGTTGCCAAGTCATGTCTGTAATGAACTCGACCCGTTACGACAATGTGATAACGCGTGACAAGTTGGCACCGTCGGTCAACGCAGCCGGGCCTTCTCCACAGGGCCTGGCGGCGTCCGGCCTCATATCACAGAGCACCCCACCGACGAGCTGGTGGCCAAGGGTCAGCCGGTGACCCTGAACTGCAAAGCCGAGGGTGAGCCGCCGCCGCAGGTCAGCTGGTTCAAAGATGGCCGCCCGCTGGCGGCCGAAGCCGGACCGCAGCGCTTCTTCCTCCACGGCAGCTCGCTCTACTTCGTCGAGGTGGTGCAGAACAGGAAGGAGAACGACGCCGGCACCTACTGGTGCGAGGCGCACAACGAGCACGGCGCCGCCCGCAGCAGGAACGCCACGCTCGACGTTGCAGGTGAGTGGCGACCGCCGCTGGTACAGCCTACCCGTGTTGCCGCGCGGAGAACGATTGGTCTGGACAGCAAATCGCAACGTTCGCTCGCTCGCTGTTCAGAGCATGTTAAGACGATGTGTTCAGTGTGCGGCCACCGACAGAGGGCGCGCTCGTCCTGATTGGCTGGTTGGCGGCGATCAGCTCCCGGCGGAGGCGGATTGAAATTGATGGCCTTGCCCTTGCTCTCGACGTAAGGCTCCCCTCACAGGCCTTGCAACTCACCAACATACGACGCTAGTAAACACAATCGACAGCACCCTCCGTCACGACCGTGAACAGCGCTGCGTTGGCTGGCGTTGGCGCGTTGGCGGTTCGGTTGCAGTCGTGAACAGCGCTGCGTCGGCTGGCGCTGGCGCGTCGGCGGCTCGGCGGTGGCGCAGCGGCGCGTCTTCTGCAGGCCGGGCAGGGTCATCAATCGCCGACTGGCCGCTGGCCGCAGACTGACCTGCTGTCAGCGCTCTCGGACGCTGGCGCCGGCTGCGGTCGCTTAGACAGTGACGAACAGTCGACTGTCGGTCGCTGATTAAACGGACAATGTCCCAGTCTGTAGGGTGTTGTGGCGGGAGACTTTGTGCGGCGCAGGTGCAAGACTCTGTATCTCGTTACAAGCAGCTGGTATCTCGTTACCAGCAGCTGGTATCGGACCGATACGGGTTGCACAGAAACGGTTTCCGCGACTGACAGCTTACCGTGACTGCCGGTACGGGCAAGTGGTGATTTGTGTGAAAGGCGGTACTTATCAAGCCCTGCTGGTTGCTGAGAAAATCAGACAATTACAATGCGAGGTGAACTCGCAGTGCGCTACAATTGTCACCCCTCGCTCCGTGCGTGGGCTTGGTGTTGGGGCAAGCAGCGTGTGTATCCTATAGCGGCCCTGATGTGTTTAAGGCATGCAGTTAACACACATCGGTGGACAAGTCTAACAGGAATGCATTCATGTCAGCTTCTTCAACCATACCCTGCCCGCCCGGGGCGAGGCTTTGTGGCTGCGACAGACTCTCGCGACCCTCGGGTACCCAGGACTTCGGTACAACAGCCCGCGCGAAGTTATATGACCTGTAACGGATGCCCAGGATCGTATCACAGCGGGCACCCTTCAGATTCCTTTAGAAACGGAGCCGTGTGTTTGGGTGGCATCGACGGAGTTTCAGATTATGGGTGTGGAATGCGGAGAACGTTCAGGGTCATTCATTCTGCAGAATAAGAGGGAGCTGAACATTAACTGTTTGCGGTTGTCCAGAACACACGATAAACAGAAAAGCGCGTGAAATACAGAACGTGGTGGGTGATTAGAAACAATGAGGCAAGGAATCGTGGGATATAGGGAGCCACCAATATTTGCATGAAATTGTGAATTATGTGGCGTACTGAAATCTACATTTGCCCTATGCTATGCTTTCCCTGGATCATAAACAGGAGATCACTTTTTTCTGGCTTTCGGAGTTGACAGATTATATCACCCGTGCTCTAGCTTTGGGAGTTAAACCCTTCGGAACAATGATCCCCTGACAAAGTCCGACGCGTTACAGTCACGACGGGTAGCATCTCGAAATGACTAATCGGGCGCGAGAGTTGCATCGGCACAATATGGTCCAGAACGGCTGAAACAATGCTTCAATGAATTCAGTTTGACCACGACGAGAGCATGTGCCAACCTGTCGACCAGGGGTTGTCGACCCAGTGTTGATCCACCACGTCCTTGCAGAATGCTGCAGTATCCTTCATCGGTATGGTAGCAGCTTGAGCTCTGGTGACCGTACAGTGTCTGAAGATTTACATCCGGGCTGTCGAGGTGCTTGTTCTCCGGTGCCGCCGCGACCCAACCAGTCGGCCGTACGTCCCTTGCATGTCCTACGGCGTTGTCAGTCCGGCCGTCACTCATTTCGATGCATCCGCGCGCGCACCAGTACCTCGCCACGACCGTGGCTCATTGCAGGAACGCGCGCATGCCCCGGGCGATCTCTCAACCTTATCTTCGCGGCGCTGAGTCTCTCACCGTTGTGGGGGCGGAGGCCTCGATTGCGTCGGCCGTCGACGCCGACGCCGACGCCGACGCTGGCCGCCGACAATGGCTCGGGTAAATGTTAGCCGTGCGGTCGGCGTGCCGGCGGCGCTCTGTTTTGGCCCGGTTCCGCGGCCCAAACATCTGCCGCGCTCATAGTGGCCGAGAGGGCCTACCGACGGTAAATAAACGCATCAGCGATCGGAAAACACGGCCGCCTATTTCGGGCGCGGGAGTGCCGCTCGGAGGGGAATATTGTGCGGCGCCGCTGACGCCCTGGGCTAACAAGTTGGCCAGCTGCGGCTGTGAGAGGCGGGCGTCCTCGGCCGGCGGCGGCGGGCCGCGTCTCCTGGAGTCCTGAGCAGACAGGCCTCGCGGGGGGCGAACGACGGCCGCCTGGGGGGCGACGCCTCAGTGCAGTGGGAACGGGAGAGGAAAGTCGGGTATTTCCCAGGCAGCCATCGGTGGTTGTTGTTGTAACCTGAGCAAGACCGCATACGGCTTCTGGAAATTTGGGGATGGAAATAGTCGAACAACACAGGTAAGGCCCTGATAATTCGTCCCTTTCCGGGCTTTCCGTGAATCATGCCGCGGGCCACACCGGGGCTCCCTGGAAAACACACAGCGCCGTGCGGCGGCCAAAGGGTGTTTGTTCCGGTCGATGCCGATAAATGGTCGCGTATCCGCCGCACCGGGAGCGCGCGGTCCCGGTTGGCACCCACCCCAGGCACGTCCCGTCTAAACGGCCCAATTTGAGCGCTCTGCTGGGAAGAGTCGGGGGTTGGAGATGACCTGCTCCACCGGGGATTGCCACTTTGTCGCGATTTGTCTGACTGCGAGCGCTCTGTTCTTGTTGTCGCGTGTGTGCCGCTTGCCTAAACTTTCAACAACCTTTTCGTAATTTCCGATGGCACTTTCCCGGTTTTTTCGCGTTCCCTGCCGTCTTCCTCCGCTCTTTTCCTCCGCCGCCGCCGAGGCTTGCCGTAGCTGCCGCGCGGCGTTTAAGACTGATGCGAATTAGAGGGCGGCGAGCTCGCGGGCCCTTCGATAGCAGCCGCAATCGATGACGGGTGCCGCCCCGTCCCGACTCCCAATGTAGCGGGGCGTGGCTGCCTGTCAGTGCCAGGACTCTCTCGCCCTCGCGGAGAATCGCCCATCGCCGAGCTGATCCGCCGCCGGCCAAACCCGCGCGGCCCCCGACGGTGGGGGACATAAGCCCCGCAGGCGTCCCGCGTCCCACCGGCTTCCCGGGTCCGGCCGGCGGTACCGGGCGGCACCGAGGTGTCGCGGGCAGCCGGCGGGCAGCCGGCAAGCCATGGTCGGGCTCCCACCTTCCTGCCACCTCTGAGGCATGTCGGGAGTGCGGTGTGCGCTGCTGGTGATGCATGCCCCTTCAAATCCCTGGATTTAAGTGATATTTTAGCGGACTTGGCAGAGACCACGGCATCACCAGCCAGGTCTTGGCCGGCGATCTGTGGGCTGGATGAATAGTTACCACAGCCTGTGAAGTGAATGGTGGCGAAAGAAGTACAGTCGTATTGAACCATCAGCATATTAATGGTGTTAAGCGTCACCATTTGCATCAATAACACGTGCACATGTTGCCTCAAGCTGATCCGCTCTGTAGCGGCTATAATTACTCGGAAAGATCCTAATATCACAGCTTCTTTGTTATCACTGCCGGTGCGATAACTTGGAGATTTTAAACAGCTTTCTCTGAAATCTACCTTAACTTTTCCAATTCATCATCACGATCCTACGCGTGCACTGATCGCGTTATATCACGATCTAAACACACGGACCGTGATGACGCCGATCACGGGTTCACGCGCAATATTATCACTGAGCCAGCTCTTGATGCCCCTTGTTACTGGCCCGGCAGTGGAACTGGTATGCTTGATATCCCCGTAATTTTGCACAGGGTAGATAGAGAAACCATTCCATCGTCCTTTCCTATTAACATGGTTAGTTTCCGACCGTACCCTTACAACAAACCTTTTTCATGTGACTAACGTACGCAAGCAATCTCGTCATGCTTTACGGCCGTACTTACTCGTAGATTGGTCCTTAAAATATGGCAACAAGTCGTTCAGCTCCAGGGAGTGGGTGCAGCACAGCCCCGATTATCCGTAATGACCCCATTTCCTCCGTCACTCCAGACGCACTTCAGCGTGGGTATGAGTTTTGTTTTCCTCCAAAAATACGACGCTACGGCGGTGGAAAGAGACTCTTCTGGAAGCGTCGCCGCGCGCCGTGCCGAGCGCCTGCCGTTGGCAGTGGATGTGCTGCCTTATATATCAACCACTTAGTGTATTGGGTGTCAGGCGGGCTACGCTTCCGTAAAGGGTGCCGCTGCTCTTCCGAACTGCGTAACTGCTGGCATTTCTGTACCCATAGCACACACGTGTACTTCAGCTGTGCTGCACTGTTTTGCAATGTCATATTTTAAAGCTCTTGCAACTAAAATGTTTGGAGCGCTGCTCTCGTCGCACAAGTAAAGGCAAAACCAGAGTTCGGTGTGCGGTGCCAAGATGGCGCCGTTCCAACGAAAGGCATGACATTTCTTTGACAAGGTGCGGAAACCTCTATCACGGGCTCGCTGTTGTCTTCACTATATGTTCAAACAGCTAATGGCATGGCATCCTTCTATGGCACTTTCAAATTATTACCGAGTACCTGGCTGGGTGTCTGTGGTGCGAATATGTCATCTCTAGGCCAACCTCAGCACAGCACACTGCAAGCTCTGTTAGCTCGATCTCCGATCGCAAAGCTGTTCATTTCTACCATGCCGCAATTAATTTAATTGCTTGACGCTGGACTTCAGACTTCCTTTCGTTCTTTTCCAAGTCCTTTTTCTCTCTGGACTTTTTTCAAAGTCCCTTTTCAAAGTGTGAGGAATTTTTAAAGTACTTTTTCATGACTTTCAAGCTGAGAAAACATTGAAAAGTTCATTATGCCATGCTTTGTTAGTAAGATGCTCATACGACTCGGTCGCTGGACTAAGCAGTGTCTCTAGTGGTCCCAATGCCTTTGCGACCGTCACTACACCTGTCGTTTTGACTGTCCCTATTCATGTTCCTAACTACCCGTGTTCATTTCCCCGGCCCATCCCCTCCCCCTGCGTTGCCAGCTTCCCTTACCACTCGTGTCTCTGACCGTTCCCGGACCTCGTGTCTCTGACCGTTCCCGGACCTTGTGTCTCTGACCGTTCCCGGACCTCGTGTCTCTGACCGTTCCCGGACCTCGTGTCTCTGACCGTTCCCGGACCTCGTGTCTCTGACCGTTCCCGGACCTCGTGTCTCTGACCGTTCCCGGACCTTGTGTCTCTGACCGTTCCCGGACCTCGTGTCTCTGACCGTTCCCGGACCTTGTGTCTCTGACCGTTCTCGGACCTTGTGTCTCTGACCGTTCCCGGACCTTGTGTCTTTGACTGTCTTCTGCCTTGATGTCTCCGACCGTCCCCGGTCCTGGTGTCTCTGACCGTTCCCGGACCTTGTGTCTCTGACCGTTCCCGGACCTTGTGTCTCTGACCGTTCCCGGACCTTGTGTCTCTGACCGTTCCCGGACCCTGTGTCTCTGACCGTTCCCGGACCTTGTGTCTCTGACCGTCTCCTGCTCTTATGTCTTTGACTGTCTTCTGCCTTGATGTCTCCGACCGTCCCCGGTCCTGATGTCTCTGACCGTCCCTGGCCCTGGTGTCTCTGACCGTCCCTGGTCCTGGTGTCTCTGACCGTCCGTGGGCCTTGCGTCTCTGATCGTCCCCGGCCGTGATGTGTCTGACCGTCCCCGTCTCTGATGTTTCTAACCTCGCCCGTCCCTGCATTGCAGCACTGCGGGACGAGTTTCGCGCGTCGCCGCGTGACGTGCAGGTGGCGCAGGCGGAGACGGTGCGCCTGCTCTGCGATCCGCCGCGCGGCCATCCGCCGCCAGAGGTCGCCTGGCGGCGTAACGGCGAGCCGCTGGACGTGGCCGGCTCGCGGCGCCTGCGCCTGGCGCCCGGCGGCGCGCTCGTCATCTCGGACGTACGCCACCACGACCAGGGCGCCTACACGTGCGTGGCGCGCAACGTGGCCGGCGAACGGCGCAGCCGGCCGGCGCGGCTCACCGTCCACGGTGAGTACAGCGGGCCTGCGACCGGCGGCCGGCTGCTACGGACGCTGGCAGCGTGCGGAGGCGAAGGCGCCGGGCGGCAGGCGTGCCTCGGCGCTTGAGTGTCGCAGGAGTCGTGTACTTGGAGCGGTTGGAAAACATTCTGGAGGTGACAGCTCGTGGGTCTTCTAAGTGGCACCTTATGTGGCCGGTTAACGTAATAGGCATGGGGCGTGTTCGGAATCGTCTCTTTTCACCGCGCAAAAAGACGCCGAGTCCCATTTCGTGCGACGCAACGGAGGCGGTTCATGCGTCCGCCCCACGTTCCAAATGGTACGCCAAATGAGCGACGCCGCCCATAGTTCAGCGGCGGCGCGCGCTGATGGCCGCTTAGTCTCGGCTCACACGGCGCCTGTGTACCTGGCGACGCGGCCGCGGAGTCAGCGCCGGCGGCTGTCGCGGCCGCCGTCAGCGCTGACACGGCAGGCGGGCGATCATCAGCGACAGACAGATGTTACACGCCCCGCGCAATTATGTCGTTTCGAACAGACGTCAGTCGTCGGCGCGCGGTCAGGTGGAGGACTCGGCGGAGTCGGACGCGAGGGTGCGCGGGGCGGACTGTCGGCGGGTCTCGGCTGGTGCCGGGCCTCCAGACCTGCGCAGACGGCGGCGCGACACCTTCGGAGCGGCGGCCAGGCCCTGACAGATCCAATTTGTCATCCCGAGCGACGCTCACGCTGCCCGCTGCTCGCCGGCTGCGTTATGACGCCTCCCAAATTGGATTATTTTCCCTGGCGATTTGTTCGCCTGATCCCCGCCTGAGCCGGGCGGCGGGGCCGACCAGCCTTTCGCCTTATCCGGGATATTTCGGATATGATTTGCTGCGCCGGAATTCGCCGCCGTCAGCGAACTGGCCGATCGCTCAGCCGTTAACGGCGCCGCGCGCGGCAAACGGCTGTGTGGTCCGGCCGCCAGCGCGCTATCTCGCGCCCGAGTTAGGCCGCGCTCAATGTCTAAGCCGCACCAGTTGGTTACACGCCGATTTGTGGCCACCGTGTTTGACACGGCTGTGGCCTTTCTGGCGCGCAGCCCGTCCAGACAGGTGTAGGCGGGGATGGGCGTGCTCTCGGAAGAGGCAGTACTTTGGAGGGTGAGAGGTGACGGACGCTCGGACAAGAGGCGCACCTGCAGCGCCGTGTTCCACGCTCCTCTGGCCAGGCCAAACGTCACTTAGCGTCGCAAGTCTGTCTGCGCGGCAGACGTTCCAGCTGCGAGCGGCCATCGGCAGCCCAGCTGGCCATTCCGAGCATCGCCCAGCCGGTGGATCAGAAGGCAGGTGCACAGCCAGAGAGCCGGTCGACGCGAGCTTGCTGGGCGAGAGGGCTAGAGTGGGTGGGTTGGGGAGGGGGAGGGGCTGACGGCAGGTCATGGCGGACCAGAGGGGACCGACGCACTTCTGTGACGGGCGAGGGAGGCCAGCGCAAGGAAGAGTGGGTGGGGTGGGGAGGGGTGGGCTAACGGCAGGTCATAGCGGACCAGAGGGGACCGACGCACCTCTGCGACGGGCAGGAGGGCTAGAGTGGGTGGGGTGGGGAGGGGGAGGCTGGCGGCAGGTCATGGCGGACCAGAGGGGACCGACGCACCTCTGCGACAGGCAAGGGAGGCCAGCCGACGGGTAAGGGAGGTCAGCGCAAGGAAGACCGCTGACGTCGAATGTGGGCCGGAGGCGGCACGTGTTGTCCGCGGTTCCTGTCCGCGGAGTGGGGTTCTCATGGGGCGTGGTGGCGAAACACACCTCCCAGTTGGTCTGGCGTATCAGCCGGGACTGTAGTAGGGATGTGGACGAAATGGCTCACCGCCATGGCGTGTCACACCTTCGGCCCATAACCTGCGCTCATCTAGCACACCCGTCGCCGCGACAATGCTCGCGTAATCCACTCAGGCTTGCCATCCACATAAGGTAAAACCGGACACGCCGAGCTCCTTAGGGCGGACTGGCTCTATTTTGAGCGCTCTTGGATGGGGGAAGATGTGTGCTGAATCATAGCAGACAGGACAACGTTCACTCATTCACTCACTCTTTCGCAGTATCTTGATCAGAGGGAACACTATCCTGGACTGCATCGGCTTTGTGCTTTCATCATTTGATCATCATCCGCTGCCGCCGCGAATTGCAAATCGATGCTCTGTAGCCTTGTTTTACCGGTGCTGACAGTTGTTTACGAGACCTGTCCAGTGCTTCCGCTTTATCCACCATTAGTTTATTGGGATAACGGATTTTACGGGGTCGTAACAGGGCGGCTTTGCGTGTTTTGTTTGCGGTTTATGACTCGGGCTGGCTGGCGGGCCTTCCTGTGGATTATCGACTGGCGTGGCCACGAACGGCGGGAGCGAACCGGCTTCTACGTTTGATAGCGAGAGTTGCCAGTATCAGACCAGGCAGCTAATGTCATCCAGGGATTAGAGCCCAACGTGACGAGAAAATGCATCTTTTTGTGTTTTGGGCCCGGGATTGGTCGTTCAAGGGACAGCGGAACTGTGCTGCTTGCCCTTGAGTATTATATACGGAACATCCTGGCAACCCCGGATTGGGTGCTACGGAAGTGACGGATGTTCGTAGAAATCCTGCGTCCATGTTGCCATAAGTTACTGATCGATTGGTGCGTTTCGTTGGCCTGTGGTAGATTCATCTCATATGGCATTTATTCTAGCAACATGTATTCGAAAACGTGAAGGCCGACACTCCGTACAATAAAAACCATGCGTTCTCCTAGCGCGATCCCTGCTAAAATGCTGCCACTGTACGTGACATCACCAAACTAGCGTTATCAGTCCTCACACCGAGCTTGAGGTGTCCCCGGCGTCTTGTAACTACATCCGGCATCCGTGGAGCTCATCCAGAATGTTGACGCTCCGCTGAATGACTCCTACCACCTCGTGACGCAGCCACCTCCCGCCGCCTGCTAGGCTTCACAGCCGCAGCGTGACCCGCCCCCTCTTCGTCCGCAGTGAAGCCGTTCTTCCTGCGGCCGCCGTCGGACGTGACGAGCGCCGTGTCGCGGCGGGTCGAGCTCGCGTGCCAGGTGTCGGGCGACCCGC
The DNA here is from genome assembly GCF_011947565.3 of Pollicipes pollicipes. Lineage (NCBI taxonomy): Eukaryota > Metazoa > Arthropoda > Thecostraca > Pollicipedomorpha > Pollicipedidae > Pollicipes > Pollicipes pollicipes. The sequence continues at coordinate 15,814,027 of NW_023596420.1, read as the reverse complement.
AGCCGCAGATCGTGTGGCGGCGCGTCGGCGCCGAGCTGCCCGTCGGCCGCGTCCACGTCACCGACGACAAGAGCCTACGCATCGACGACGTGCGGCTCACCGACGAGGGCGAGTACGTGTGTCGCGCCGAGAACGCCGTCGGCAGCGTCACCGGCTCGGCGCGCCTCTCCGTCACAGGTGGGTCACGGCGTCTCGGGACGGCTGGCTTTGGCAGCGCCGGAGCCCCCTTCTCACCGGCGAAGCCTGCCGTATTGACTTGAGCCAGTTCTCGGTGACTGGCGTGACCTTTGCTTGACTGATTGGCTTTCCGGTGCCGTGTGGAACTGTCTTTCGTCGTAAGGTCCCTCATACGTCAGCTGATCTGGTGGGAGCACATGTCTGATTGTCTGACAAAATTCATTAGACGCCATGTTGAACAAAAATTGAAACTTGGCGTCCCACAAGTCGCTGTTGTCTTTAAATTCTGAGCACCAAAACACATTGCTTTGAGGCTTTTCCGTGATTTTCTAGCTTCCGTCTTGAGGCAAAAATGTCCGGAATGTTTTCAAAAGCACCCCAGTGACGTGGACGGGCGGGCGATCGCAGTTGCCGACAGCTCGGCTCCGCTGAGCTGTAGGCTACGCGCAGTTCGCTGCCGGAGCTGTTTCTACGGCTGAGCCGGATCTCGGTCAGCCACTGACGTGGTGATTTCCTGATCCGCTCGCGAACGGCGGGCTTGACTGTTGCTCTTGGTCACCGAGGCGACGTGGGACAATGCTGACCTTGCCACCTTTACGTCTCCGAGCTGTCCGCCTGCTGAGTAGATTTGTCATTGGACAAAGAAGGATGATGAAATGGCCTTTGCTCATAGAACGTCTGCATATGTGGTGGAAGGTCTGTCATTTCATGCACCAGGTTCAGTCTCGCCATGTGAGTTTAAGATAGTTGCGGAGCGCGATAGATGAACTGACGCGTCTCTGCCGGCTGCAGCGCCGCCCGTCATCACCAGCCGGGGCACCATCACCGAGTCGGACGTGTCGGAGCCGGTGGCGCTCGACTGTCGCGCCGAGGGCCGGCCGCCGCCGCTCGTCTACTGGCTCAAGGAGGGCCGCGCCGAGCCGCTGGCGCCCGGCGCCCGCCACACACTCGGCGCCAACGGCTCGCTGGTGCTGACGCGGCCGCGGCCCGGCGACCAGGGCTACTACCTGTGCGGCGCCGTGAGCGCCGCCGGCGCCGACCTGCTGCGCCTGGAGCTGCTGCTGCGCTCGCAGCCGGCGGCGCAGCTGCCGGCCGGGCGACAGCAGGCGCGCCAGCTGCTGGACCGCCGGCCGCCGGCGCGGTTGGCGGCGCGACCCGACGCCGCCGGCGGCGCGCTGCTCGTGTGGACGCCGGCGCCGGCCGCACCGCCCGTCGACGGCTACTACGTGCGGTACCGGCCGGCGGCCGGCGGCCCGCTGGCCACGGTGACGGTGCCGGACGGCGCGGCCACCAGCCATCGGCTGACGGGGCTCCGGAGCTACACGGAGTACCAGGCGCTGGTGGCGCCCTTCTTCCGCGGCGTAGAGGGACGCGCCGCGCCACTGGCCACCTTCAGGACACTCGAGGATGGTAAGTTGGGCAACAGACGGTGGATGCTCAAAATCAGATTGCAATTGCAAATGCTAGGCACATGCGCTGCGAATGCACAGGATGCAAGATGTCATGCGGGCCTTGGGGAACAGATCACTGTGTTCCATAAACGATAGCATGGAACTGCACAATAAGCTTGACATTCGAGACAAAAGAAACTACAAAATTCATGATTTGTTGGTCCTTGCATGCTCACAATTGTGGTATTGTCAACTGTCGACGAGGAGTCGTTATCAATGGTTGTACCTGGCTTGAACTGTTGTTATGAATAACTAAGAAGGAGCTGTTGGCAGGGCCTTTTCATACGATATTCAGAGTTTTGTTAGTGAATCTTCAACTGAGTGATCACTATCTCCGCGTGCGCCAGCTCATATTCCGCTTGTCCATCCCAGTGCCGTCGGCGCCGCCGGAGGACTTCACCGCGCGCGTCATCAACGACACGAATGTGCTGCTGCACTGGCAGCCTCCCGTGGAGGCCGAGCGCAACGGCGTCATCACCGGCTACCGGCTGCTGCTGTTCACCAACGCCACGCAGCTGCGGCGCAGCTACTCGCTCAACGACACGGCGCTGGGCCGGCTGCTGACCGAGCTGTCGCCGCACACGCGATACTGGGCGCAGGTGGCTGCCGTCACGGCGCCGGGGCCGGGTCCGCTGACGGCGCCGCTCGCCTTCACCAGCGGTGGGCCGGCGCTCGCCGACCAGGGCGGCTCTCGCGTGCTGCACGAGGCCTGGTTCATCGCGCTGCTCGGCTTCCTCGTGTTCGTGGTGGTGTCGCTGCTGGTGGGGCTTGTGTACGTGAAGCGGCAGCACGGCGTGAAAGAGGCGCTGGCGGCGACGCCCGGAAAGGCGCGTCAGGAGGCGATGTGGGTGGACCGCGGCTGGCGGCCCTCCGACAGCGACAAGGACTCGAGTCTCTCCGAGCAGAAGTTGCTCGGCTACCAGCAGCAGCAGCAGCAGCAGCAGCAGCAGCAGCAGCAGCAGGCGGCGCTGTGCGCGGAGTACGCCGAGCTGGACCAGCTATGTGACAGCGGGCCGTATGCGTCGGCCTGCGTTATCCGGCAGAACCCGCTCAGCCGGCCCTGTCACGCGCCGCCCGGCTACGCTGGCTCGCTCAACCTGCCGGCGGCCGGCGGCGGCGGACGCGGCGGCTTCCCCACGCTGCCGGCCGGCCGTGACTACTTCGCCGCGCCGCCCGCCGAGGCCAAGGTGCTGAACCGGCCCAGCCTGGCCGACATCCTGCCGCCGCCGCCGGCGCATCCGCCGCCGTGCGGGGAACGACTACGTCCGCGGCCGCCGGCGCGCGCCCGCCTCCACCGCTGCGGCAGCCAGTGCGTCGAGTGCTCGTGCAGCGAGGGCGAGTCGTCGTACGACAACAACCCGCGCGAGCGCGCTCCGCGGACTGAGCCGTGCCAGCGTCGCCGGCCGGCCGCCGATGCCGACGACTATTACGGCATCCCGGCCGGCGGCGGCACGTTCGGCGGTGTGTTCGGCGGCGCGCACAGCCTGCGCGCACTGCGGCCAGGCGTCACGCTCGGCCCCGTCGAAAAGCTCGCCTGAGGCGTGCCCGTGCTGTGTGTCATATCGCTTGGTGTCCGTCGGATGTTGTGGACGTGGAGATGGCTTGGAGGCCCGGAGGCTCACGGCAGGTCAGAGGCCGGCTCTCTCCCTGTGACTCTCCGTTGGCTCGGAGGCCAGGTATTTCTGTCCGTGAGTCATCTTCTGGCTGACTCCGAGCCCCGTCGTATGCGACGAGTGTGACTCAGAACCCCACTGGCCGCTGGAGGCTGACTACTCAACGTCTGCCGCCGGCCAGACGGCCGCTTACTCACGGTCCGTCGAGCTGGGAGGCTGACCCAGGGGCTGAGGCTGGGGGAGGTTGTACGATCGCTCTCCGTGAGTCTGGCAGCTCCAAGTCGTTTTGCAATAACGTCGTGCCCATCTCGGTGTCGCCGCTCCTGGCCTGGCCCTGCCGCTCGGCCCCCTGCGTCTACGTGTATTTGGTTGTATCTGTGATATGTACAAAACCCTGTGCGGTAGCGCGTTCCAGTTTGAATAAAGAAACGAATGTGAAAGTGGCGTTTTGAGGAAACACGGCGCCTATGATTCAGGAAGCTCAACTGCGACGGCAGGCCAGCAGTCACATGACTCTTAATTTGTTTTTGCAGAGGAGCGTTTGCACAGCTGGTAACCATAGCCTTGACGTGTCATCGTTCCGCTGTTACGGCGGCAATAAAACTCTTCGTCCCTAAAATTCAGTGCAGTAGAGCGCAAACGTACATGTTAATGGGGCCGCCGCATCTTCCCGCTGAGCCTTGTAATCAAAGATCCTGTGATTCAACGAGCAATCTGATGGGGTCTCTTTCCGGATCTGCACTGTCAAGCGAGTTGGAAGTAGATCTCAGAAAGAAAGAGGGGACAGAACACATGCCACCAACGCGCAACTTGAATGTCATCAATGAGTTGAGTATACCGGTGAAGGTTGACCAACCAGATGTAAGCCAAGTGGACGGTACAAGAAACATTGACGTTGCGGTGGGCCGCTCCGCAACCGACATCCAAGGCCGCCATAGGGGATGCTGCAGCACAACGCCTGTGTAGCCTGGCAATTAGGGGGTCAAGCGGGATGTACTACACAATTTCGTAACGGAGTGTCGAATACGCGATGCTTTGCTGGCCTCTATGACACTTATCTATGTAAATGAATGAATTTGCTTTAAAACACTCCGGGTAGGTGTTTATGTCTCCGGCAAAGCGCAAGCTTCTTCGAGATCCCAAAGGTGCCTCCTTTCACCGAGCGACTGGTGACAAAAACTTGTCAGTTTTCACTCAAGAATGTTTTTGTTGAGCTTTTGGAACTTAAATGTATTTTCTCGCTAGCTGCTCCTTAGCCCACAAACGCGTTGATCAGGTTGACCGATATGCGTCAACCACTCTAGTCTTGTCTCCGTTGGGTGCCTGTCTTCTGTGTGCCAAACCACGAACATAAAACACTTCATGTGCCTCGTCTGACCTCTCCAGCTACTGACCTCCGCAACCAGATGAACGGTACGCGAATTGGGGGGGGGGGGCCTCCTCAGGAATGTTCCCGCCGACGGGGTGCTCGGTAACCGAATACAAGACACACTGAGTGGCGTTTGCCGACCCGCCGCCAAACCCTTTGAACGCGTCCCGGCCGAGCGGCGCCCTGCGTGAGAAAGGCAAACGACGCTGGCATCCCCGGCGCGACCTGTCGGCAGGCAGCGACGCTGGTGAGGTCACGGGGAAGGGCAGAAGCCGGCGGAGCCCCGCAGGATTCAGCAGACCCGGTCTCT
>NW_023596420.1:15784039-15808252 GCF_011947565.3 Pollicipes pollicipes | reverse complement strand
CTCCTGGTTTTTCAGCCTGGTGAGTTGGGAGCTCTTATTTCGCCAACAATCAGCCCAGGAGGTGTTGATTACACAGTGTTTATACGGAGGTACTAGCTCAGGTGGTACTGATTAACCGTAGCTCCACGGGTAGTTATGACGACAGCTTGGAAACGTCAAGTTTTGTCAATATAGCCACTGTTTTCTTGATGATGCCGTTTAACTAGTACCTCCTGGTATATTCAGGGCCTATTGTTGTCTGAACAAGATCTTTCGACCCGCAATGTTTCAGTTTCTTTTCCTTATTTTGATTTGATGCGCGCACACGAAAAACACTGAAAGACAATGCAGGACCAATATCCATCAGCATGTTACCGTATGTGATCTGACGCCGTCCAGGTTCCAAATGTACCAGGCTCTCTAACTTCTTGTAATAATGCCGACAGCAGCATTACCACCATTTTTGTCTTAAAAACGAACACATTGCACGTGGCCACGTCCTTTTTGTAGTGCGCAAGCGACCGCGTTGGATACATCAGCGTACAGGAGCGCCCATGGCACTGCCGGGAGACCAACCCGGTCCACACACGTGAGTGTACGACGCGCTAACCAGCCGGTTCAGACGCCCACAGTTAACTAAAAAAATTATCGTGCCTCCCAAAATTACCACTGTAACGACCCACGTCAAACAGGCAAGTATTTGTTGCATCGTTCGATGAACAATACAATAATAATAACGACTAAGTACATGATTAAGATATCTACGTAAGATACTGACTTGCCACAGCTATCCAAATACGTCCAGTCATAAACTCACCAGCCAGGAACACGCTAGGCAACCATTCACGTTCCGGGGTATTTTGCGATGAACGATGAGTGGATATTTCATGGCAAAAGAGCGATTATTCACGGAATTTATAAAAAAACAGACACGGCCTTAATTGACGCTAAATATTTTAGACAAATCTAAGCGCAACATTTTCCCTACACAAACGTTGCAAGATGGTATATGTCATACAGCTGCAACGTCAACGATGCCCGTGATTCATTCCTTGGTATACAGCAGGTGAAACCCATACCCAAACCTTCATACCCATATGAAGCGATCATTTCGAGTAACAGGGCCGTTTTCCCCCCCCCCCCCTGCATATGCCAACCACCGTCTTAGTAAAGGAGCCACGCAGTCATGGATCTCCAAACGCGTGCTGTCGCGTACACGTAGATGGCTGTTTATCGAAACAGAACACGAACGCTCCCCTGAACTTGTCGGCGCCTGGTGTAAGCGATCTTGTGACTGTGCAGGTACCACCAGCCGACCATCCTACGCCTCCCGCATCTTGGCGATACGGAGGTAGCTGACACAGATCACACCACCTTGTCCAGGAAGAACCGCACCTGCTCCTCGGTGCGCAGTACCCTTGGCTGCTTGAACTGCTGCGTGGCGGCCGGCGTGGTGTCACACACGTGCTGACGGAACGCTGTGAACGTGCCTTCATGCACGCGCACCAGCCGCATCGGTCCAATGGCGTCCTTGACGCGGAACGACTTGTACACGTAGTGACTCTCCTGGAGCGAACGGTCGACCTCGGTAGCCTGCTCCGGTGACAACGGCGGTCCGCTCAGCTCCAGGAAGACCAGGTAGTGCGGCGGCCCGGCGGCGGCCGCCGAGTCCAGCACGCTCTCGGCCGTGGTGAAGTCGAGTAAGCGCTGGTCTGGCCACGCATCTACTGCCTGCTGGAGCGCCGCCGTGAACGCCGCCTCCGACACCTTCTCCATGTGTACATTGAGCATCTGCTTGGCGCGGAACTGGAAGTCGAAGGTGGGCGACTGGTGGAAGGTGCCGACCACGCGCACCACGTCACCCATACGGTAGCGGTACAACCCGGTGGCGTTAGTGACGACGACCTCGTAGAGCTGGCCAACGCGGACCTCTGACGCCAGCAGCGGCGCCACGTCCGGCTCCGCCTCACCCGACTCGTTCACCGGCAGGAACTCGACAAAGTTGCCGGCAGGCACGAGCGCGTAGGCCGGCGACCAGCCTGGCTCGCGCACGTTAACACCGATCATGCCCTCGGACGCTGTGTAGACGGGCGAGCTGACCGACAGGCCGCCCAGATATCGCTTGCACCGCTCCCTGTGCACGGCCATCGAGGTGCCCGACGAGAGAGCCCACACCACCCGCATGCGTGGGAAGATGCGCGGCACGATGCTGTCGAAGCCGAGCTCGAACTCCCGCTGTAGCTCGTCGGCGCGGCGCGGCTCCGGCGTCAGCAGCGCGTCGATGATGCGTCGCTGCTCGTCGCTGACTTTGAGCGTGGCGCTCAGCCGGCCGGTGCGGATGCCCTGGACGAGAAGCGGCCAGTGGCGCTCCAGGAACTGCAGCTGGTTCCACAGGCCGAACGCGAAGCCGGCGTCCCAGCAAGAGATGTCGCGGTCGCGCAGCGCCATTATGAAGCCGACATGGAGTGCCTCCGCCTCGGAGGTGATGATGTTGGCCTCAAGAGGCATGGTGTACTGACTGGACAGCAGCGCGTTGGACATGCTGTGCGCGGAGGCCGGCCCTATCTTGACGCCAGTCTTGGTGTAACGCCACCGCGGAGCGCAAGGCAGCTGCATTCTCTTCATCAAGTCCGAAGGGAAGAAAGCCTCCCCGACAGTCCCATGGAGGGCTCCAACGACATTCAGATAGATGTTCTTAAAGCCGTTCGACGTCATCGGTATATGCTTGCTGGAGCCTGTGGTACCCGAAGAACAGTAAAACATGGAGATCTTCTCGCCGGGTCCGTACAGGGCTTGCAGGTCTCCGTCCATGACCCGCTGGATGTATGGCTTGAAGTGTTCGTACTCCGTCACTGGGTGGTCTCGTCGGAAATCCTGCGGAAATAGGCTATCCGTCGTTACCACTAAGTGATAACAAACGGAAGGTGGCCCTGGCTCATTAGTGTCACGTGTTGGGTGCATAAATCCCAGCTGCCACAGGGCCATGTCATTGGGTCGCATTGCTATAGCTATAGCAGATTAGATGAGAATTGCTTACTTGCATCCATTACACAGGCGTGAATGTGATGCTGCGTCAATGTGGCTGTAAACACAACATTGTGGAAATGGGGGCCTAACCTGGCTTTCCCAACTTAACCTAACCTAACCTAACCTAACCTAACCTACCTAACCTAACCTAACCTAACCTAACCTAACCTAACCTAACCTAACCTAACCTAACCTAACCTAACCTGACCTGACCTAACCTAACCTAACCTAACCTAACCTAACCTAACCTAACCTAACCTAACCTAACCTAACCTAACCTAACCTAACCTAACCTAACCTAACCTAACCTAACCTAACCTAATCTAACCTAACAACCTAGTTGCCTTAGTTGCGTACTTTGGCAATGCAATTTAGTGACCATGCCTCAAATCACCGGGCACAAGACGGGGTATCCTCCCTTCCAGTGTTGTAGCTAAAGGAGATTTGCAGAAATCATAGAGAAAGAATTGTTTACATTTCCGGCGTCGAACTTCCCTTTCGAAGTAGTAATCATTTGAGTTCTCCTGCACTGGCTCAAAATATGGTAAAATTTCAGACGCCTCTATTTCGTTGCTTTTAATTAGCACATAGAACTTCATCTACAAACCAAATTTCATAGGAATCCAAGTTGTCTGAGCGTATGACTCTGACTGTGTAGACCCAAAGACTTTTAAATGTTTGGCTTTCTATCGGTTTCTTTGGGAAGAACATGAAGAGCTCGTGTCCACACCAAATTTGATTGCAACATAAGTATTGGGAATGCATGACGGACTAGGTGGGCTCGAAAATGTTAAAATTCTAACTCTATAATGTTCCTTTTGATCAGCAAATAAAATTGTATGCACACACCAAGTTTCATTTAAATCCGATCACTCTATATGTATATATGTTTTTTGCAAGGCTCACAGAGTTTCAAATGTCCAGTTCTATTAGGTTTTTTTTTAAATCAACCTACAGAGATTCCTCCCATTACCGACTTATATGCCAATCGAAAATTCGTCCGGGTAGAGGTCCATCTACAGACAGATGTTCTCCACAGATGGAAGTTTCCACCGCAGGGGCGAGCATTAGTTTCCTTGCTCGTAGTTTGATCAAAATGCGAGTAGTTCACATACTTTGGCTCTCACTCCGGGAACCCCAGCATTGCACAGTCAACCTGTATAATGTTCCTTAATAAGCATGTGAGACTCTCCGCAAACCGAGCGTCATAAAAGACAGGAGAGATCGAAACGCTCCACATATCTTGCATGCATGCATATCTAGCCCTAGAAAGTTGCGTTAAATTAGTACAGGACATTATGTATTATGTATTCATACGACGTAAAATTGCAATGCAAGCAATCCGGGTGCGTTTTGCTGGTTCCATAAGCTTCAAACGCTGCGGTAGAACAACTTCATGCTGTTGCTCTTTAGAATTAGCATACCAAACTTTGCCTTCACACCACGTTTCATCGAAATCCGAGGAACTCTGATATGTGAAGCTGACCCATGAACTAGAAACACTTCAGAGATCTAGTTTCTTAACGTAATTGGCCGGAATTGGCAAGTCGAAAGCTCTATGTCCACCACCCAGTTCAATCCAAGTCCAGGTCGTCCCTATCTATGACTCTGACTCAGAGAACTCAAGTATATGATACCCACCACGATAGATCTGTTTTCAAAACAAACGTGCATGCCTTCAAGTCTTACGAACTTGCATTGCAACTCAAGTAATCCAGAGAGTTGACTCTGACTCGGTGAACTCAAAAGTGTGTACTCGTTGATCTCTATGATGCTGTTTTCCAGAATCAACTTGCCAAGCTCTAAGATTCTAAGTTTGCCACAATCAAAATTGTCAGGAATATCCTTCGATAGAGGAATATAGATCTGCTGCTTATGTTCAACAAATGTGGGAGGATAACAAACGGTTTTTGTGACCTGTATTAAAAATATATCGTGAGTGCCAAAAGCTTCTTTGAGGCTAAACAAAGACAGAGTTACATTTATCCATAAGGTGGTACTTTAACTGCAACATAGAAGCATTCTAACTTATGAATATAAAGATACTATTTAACATCGGTAGAAGTCTGAAGATGATTTTTCCTTAACCTTATTTTGCACGGAATCAGCAAAATCAACGCTCATCAATGCGTTTTTAATGCGCACAATGCGCACAGAGCATCACTTGTTATCTTGTATTGTTGATTTAAACAGGCTTGAAGAGAAAGTGCAATTGGTTGGAGGCAAGAAATAATATGAGATTTGTGGCTTGGTGTCTGTTGGGAAACTGCTGGAAAGGCTATATATATATATATATATATATATATATATATATATATATATATATATATATATATATATATATATGAGATTTGTGGCTTGCTGTCAGTTGGGAAACTGCTGGAAAGGCCATATATATATATATATATATATATATATATATATATATATATATATATATATATATATATATATATATATATATATATATATATATATATATATATATATATATGAGATTTGTGGCTTGGTGTCAGTTGGGAAACTGCTGGAAAGGCTACATATATATATATATATATATATATATATATATATATATATATATATATATATGGGAGAAGCATGTACTTGGTGTGCGTGTACTGTATGATGACTGAATGCTTTACCCCGTCACTCCCTTACTCATAGCCAATGCAACAATCGATTATCCCACGTCATTATATGCATACGTACATATCTTTTGGAGCTTGGAGGTGCAAGAAGTTGTCAGTGCTGGCACGTACGGAGTGCGCCCGTAGTGAAGGTCTGGATCGCGACTCATTTCGTCGGATATCCCGTTGAAGATCATGCTGTCCGATGTTTCGGCTACGACCTAACCGTGTGACGACGAAAAAAGCTCGGCGTTCTAATGTGGGTAATACTTGTTATGACCCATAGTCAGAGTTTGGCCGCTGCACTGCTACCCCGTCCCCCTAGAGCCGATGGCACTGACCCACCTCTAACGAGTGTATCTCAGAGAAGCGGTGATCGCGGCCGTAGTCGCTGTCCTCGTTTTGGCGCAGCGTGGCCAGCACGAAGAGTTCCTGGGTGCGGTACAGGTCGCGGTACCCGGCATACTGGCGCCGCCAGCCGTAGGCGCCCACTAGCTGACTGGCGCGCCGCATCAGGTACAGCAGCAGCAGCGAGCGCCACGTGTGGAACCGAGAGCGAGGCATCGACACCAGATCGATGGTGACCAGCAGCAGGAGTGCCACCACACCTGCGTCAGAAGGCGGCGGTGTCAGGACGAGTTTATTGGTCAGGCACAGTGGTCCAGCCTTCGTCACATCTGAGGCGTACTGTCACCGGAACTGGGGAGGATCGGCTTGTCATCTCCGTTTTCCTTCCCATCCTGTTTTTCAATAAAGTGTTTTGGAATATTTGGGACCATCTACGTCGTCGATACAATAAGTCTGAGGATAAATGGCAATAAATGCAGAGCTTATCTCCCAACTCCTCAATGATGGGAAACAAAATATTCGAACTTAGGAACAGCTCCAGAATAAATTCGCATAGGACGAGAATGTTGACGCATGACTTGAATGCTTATCCATGTTTCCATTTTAAGAAACTGGGTCGCACGTGCCCAGTGATAAGGCATTTTCCCTTTCATCTTTGGTACGTTTATTGCATTCATGCTCATCGCAAATAGTGTTGCTACGCATGGAAATGGGAACTGGATGAATGCTCAACCTGCCTTGGATATACTGATCTACGCATTGCAAAATAATATTGAAGCCAAGACGAGCTCAATGGCTGTTTTTGATTGAATAGGGCTATAAACCTCTGTACTGATAATGATCCCAGAGTTTGTTGTCTCCGGCTTATCGAAGCCGGTTCCTGTTGTTTCAATCAAAGGTCAGCAGGTCAGAAAGGGCCGTCTCCACAGGGGGAACAGCGCGTCGTCCATTCGTCTCTGCAAGTGCGAGTACACACTCAGGTTGTCTGAGGACCGCACTTCCTTTACAGCACGTAGCACAGCTAACTGACTTAATTGCGATTATTTTGATAATTGCGTGATTATTATGATAATTGCGTGATAGAATTTAGTGGCGTGTTTTTAGACAAGCAGCTGATTTCGCACCAAGTCTAAAAGCACGAAAAATGGGATAAGCAGAAGTAAAGGCCGTTATGTGTCACAAGGGTTTTCAAAATAGCCGTGAAGCTTTAGGTTGGATATCGGATTAGTTCCATCTGTTAATTCTGTTCTGTTGTTTCACCCGTACGTAATTTTATATTTGTAGTACGTGATAATCCACAAATGCAGCACGATGGGTGTGATGTGCCTTTTGCCTAATGCCTTTTGATGAGGCAAGAGTGGCACCACAGTAAAATTCACCGATTATTTTGATAGGTCTGCCGGCGAGGAGTATCTTTTATCCTTTAACATTCTATTCTTCGTGCATTTCAGGCTTTGTACCAGGTTCTGTTGTCTAATACAGCTAGCATAAAAAGGCTACCGGGACACTCACCGTCTGTCGTCGCAAGTCTATGATGTCACAAGACGGGTGTACCTCCATACGTTATGGTATTTTTACCAGTGACCGCTGTCTCTCATTTGATCCGGTGTGAAGACATATGTTCTGTAGCGAATGTATTGGTATTCTTCAACGCCTTGATCTTGACGCTCTCATCAATGTCTGACATTCTTTTAGAGCTTAGTAAAAAGCAAGCATCGCTTAAAAGGATTCATGTTTGTGTGAACCACGGACAGATCTACAAAGAGAACCTATCACCCCCGCGTACGGTTTCTATCCTGTTCACATGACGTCTTGCGGTATCACCGGGATATTACTACAAGTTTGTCTTCGTGTTCATCTGGCAGCACCAATTTGGTAGCAATGGTTTTTGGGCGAATTAAGGGCAGCACGCGGACCACCTGGGATGATCGGAAGTAAGCCGCTCAGCGTGTTGGTGGTGTGACTTCGCATCATCCGCGCTGGGAGGAAGCGATCAGAACGGCCAATGGAAAGATCAGAATCCTTTCCGTGGAAGGAGTAAGTTGGTACGTTGCTGTACGAAGCGCGTTACGAGACGACTGAATTAAAAATTCCCTTGGTTTTCTGATAAGGCGATTTTTTCATCACATGGTGCACAGGTATCCAGGCAAAGTGAAATGGGGGCCCCTAGGCCACCCCAAGAGATTTGGAATCGGTTAACCTGATGTCGATTTGTTTTAAAAAATTGACGCCAAAAATGAGTTGATGTCATTCATCCGTTTTAAACGGGGCTAAAAACATGGAAATGCATTAGCTTTGTTATTTCATGAGCGTGCTCGTCGTGCCGGTCATCATTGTTTTTGGTCCACTAGTATTTTTCAGTCAACCTTCTCAAAAAGCTCTTTGTTATTTTTATTAGCCGACTACAAGCTTGGCTAATTGTGTTATGAGCGTGTTTGCCCCAATTCAGATTTTGTCCTTCGAATCATTTTGAAAGCTCGACACCGGTGTTGTCAAACAATATTTTTTTTTTTACTACGACCAGCTGGATAAATTTGTTCACTCTGCATTCGGCGCAGCCAAATGACAAACTATGTGCACGCAAACGGTTAAGTAAGACAGACATCTGTTCTTCCACAGGAGGTAACCAAAGCTTGGTCGCAGGATGCAGAGCGGGCGAGCTTATTTCCCGTGCCAAGTACCCGCAGCTGCGGGTGGTGTTCGCCCTGCTGGGGCACGTCTGCAGCAGCCCACACCTGTGGTGTGTTGTGACGGTGGTGCCGATGATTTGGACAAGCATTGTTAGTACTAACTATCTCGGTTACGTTCCAATTAATCGCCAACGCAAAACTGGCATTGTTTTGATGTCTCGACTCAACGAAATATGATAAGTCAATACAATACCGGTAGGTTGTTTATTTTCCATCATAAATACTCCGAGGCATGTCTCCGAGGCGTGAGTTCTATCTTCCCAGGAGCGGATCTAGGGCGAGCGCGGGGTCAAAACAGGCAAATGCTGGCTTGCAGGCAGAATTTTATATCATAGCTAGAAAGACGAATGCCTCCTCAGTCCCCCTGTGGAAACGATTTTGCCCCATCTGTGGAAACGATGCTGGGACGCATGAACTCAAGAAAATTAGGTAGGAAGTCGAACGTTATTCGTGAGTCAGGTAGACAACATTGTGCACCAGGAAACAAAGGCTGTCATTATTCATGGTAACCAGGGCATTCATCTTTTCCGTAGAGGGTCTCTTTAGGAAGTGCAAAATGTCAAGGGCGGGCAAGGTGTACCATTTCTCCAGACCGCGGTCGTCAGGCTTGTCACCTCGGTGAACGTTCCATACACATAACTGCTGGATAAATTTGAATGCTTGAATAAGCAATAAACAAATTAACTAGTGATAACTAAAAATAGGAAAAATTATTACGATAATAGTGTTGACTTGAAACATACAATTCTCAGCATTTCCGGACGCCCGCAGGCATGCACTAAAGCGATGTTCACATCACTGGATCTGCTTTGCTCACGCGCTGCAACAATTTCCGCATGATTTTTGTCGTACACCTCCGTCAACCCCTCTGATCTTCTGGTGGATGTGGCGGCGCAGTTGTCAGGCATCATGTGTCACCCAGCCCCCTGTACACCTGCTGCTTCACTAGATCCCAGAAGCTGTTATCGGTCGCAGCGGCGGCCAATAAACATTGGTGTCATGGCTTTTCGTGGGCCCCATATCACCAGTTTTGACAGGCCACTCTCATCTAGCGTATTTGTCATCTCACCATTGCATCACCCTGAAGACACATTCGGGCCTTGCTCCTCCTCTTGTAATGAAACTTGAGCCTGCCTCATTAATTGTTTGCATACGGCTGACTCACGAAATATGCGAGCCAGTAAACGTGGCGAGGTGCCTAACAGGTGTTTTGTGAATGGCGCCAATTGCTTCCTTCCTCTTTCGTCCAAGTTGACCAACGACTTCCCTGGAAGCACATATTTAACGTATCTCTCATCTAATGTCTTTAGAATGCTTTGCAATGCAGAACGGCGTTTGTAGATGGCCCCATTTCTTGTTTAGGGTCATGTCCTAAATTTTGGTCATAATGGGTGGTTTGGTTGAGCTCCGCCACCAAGTCACCAGCAGCCTCCTTGGATGACGATACCATGACAATTAATGGCTACAAAGCTGATTTTGCTGCACTTATACTAAACACCATGTGCAACCTCAGAGGAAAATGTAAATTTCTGTTAAAAGGACGCCTGTGTAAAATTGTCATGGCTGTCATCCTTGGGTAGCTAATCCTCGACGGTTTAATGTAGTGAGCATGGTCACGAATGAAGGAGGATGAGCAGCATTTGGGATTTCAAACATCTGAGGCAGAAATGTTCGAAAACTGTGTAGGCTGCCAACAAAAAGATATCACAATTATTAAATCTGCAATCCTCTGCATCCCATGACATCATACGCAGTATCAAGTTAAGGAATGCGCGCAATACAGCCGTCTAGGCCAGACGGTCTCGATTTCCTGCGCTCAGAATAAAGTTGGAAATACGCTTGCCACGAACATCGGTCCAATGATTCAGGCTACAAGATCCCATCACCCGTTACACGGCGACGTAATTAAGGCCTGCCCAAAACAAAAGCGTCTTGGCTGAAAGATTTCGGAAATCGCGTCGTCCGGAACTCACCGGTCAGAATGCCCCACAGTGCTGTCGTCAGAAGGCTTATCATCGTGGCAACCTGCAAAATGTTTTTCTTGCTTGGAGAGCTGCCAGCTGCTGCCTGCTGCCTTTGGAACAGACTATAAGAACTTTTCTGATAGAGAAGTGCTCTGAGCCCGACCTGACCTCGCACACCCTGGTGCACTCCGTGCTGACGTGCCTTGCCGACTGTGCATGTTGGAGGTTGAGGGAGTCGATATCTGCCAGCCGATAGCAGGCTATCATTCTGTGGTCAAGTGTATTTGGTCCCCATTGCACCTTGGAGGAGCTTTCAATCTGAAAGACGTTTTATCATGTCGGAAAGATTGGCGTCACTTGGCGACATGAGCATTTGCCACCTTGATACCACGCTTTCGATTTAGAGAGACAAACATTGTGATTGCATGAAGTGGATGCATCTATCTTTTTTTCCCGCAGGCTTCTCAGAATTTTCTGACACTGGCATGCCAGACCTGGGCGGAAGCGTTCGAGATGACGTCTCGAACTTCGTTACTGATCTACTCAGCACGTCTGCTGCAGTTTATTATAGTTTCAGTGTAGCTGATTGACACATTATTTATGTCTTATGCTGTGTTGTCTTGTTGCCTTATGCTCGTATTCTAATCGTGCGTAGAAGGTTGTGCGTTTTAAACCTAAAAATGTTTGTTCCATAAACAGATAGATCAAGGTGTTAAAGTCTAGTGGAAGCAGCATCTGGCATGACAACGGCTCTATGTGCGGACAAATTACGTTATAAAACGTGCGGTGATGCCCGCGTATATTTTGCCGCATTGGTCACAGGAGATGAACAAGTGTCATTTTTGTCGCCGACGAACTTTGGAGCCGTCTGAATTGTCACCAGGGGTCAAATTTTTCAGAAACCGTTGCAACATATCTCTAAATGCAATAAACTGCAAAAAGCAAAGACCAATTGAATTCAAAACGGCATACCCACCAAGCATTTTTGTTTTGGAAGTTTATCTGCACTCAAGTTTAATTTGCTAGCCACCAAAGGCTGGGTGAGGGTTGAGACTAACCTAACGGAGTTATCAGATAATGGCGTACTTAACATAACCAGCCTAAAGTCGCGTAGCTTCCTTTTCAGTTGAGGAAGGCCTCCAAATCAGGGATGCGGTTTCCTGTTTTAGTTATCACTTTTATCCTTTTTTCATTTATCATAATTTTTGTTTCAGCCCGCGAACACTGACTTTGAGGAACTACGCCCTCGCTACCAGCTGCGAAAAAATTGCCTCTAATCTGGGGAGAAAACTGTGTTAAGTGCATTTCGGAGGCAGGCTCAGCCATTTTTCTTCCTGCACCCTTTCCCCTTCCCCTTCCATTCCTCACTCCTACGAATTTTGCAAAACTGCATCACGTGGCCCTACTTTCACCGATAACATGGTTTTGCATGCACCGCAAACGAAATCACTTTTGTTTTCGTGACGTCATTGTAAAATCAGCTGAAGGCGTTGGCGGCCTTCATTATCTTGGCATAATCATTACAAATACATTTGTCACACTTTCTAACATAATCGCAATTATTTAGAGCAAATTCATACAATATTAGCACCAACAGATGCAAACGACATTTTGAAACACCTTTGGCACCTTCATTTAGCTTGATACGCAATGTGATGGTAACTAAACGCGTTTTATTTCATGCCTGTCCACCGATCAGTGCGCTGATTCTGAGCTGCGACAGGCAATGTGAAAGGCCTACACTAGCACTCCTCGGCCTTTTACCTTAAAGCCGCTGCTACTCTCTGTAGCAGGAAGCCTCAGATGAATTCCTGACATGCGTCGCTCCAACGACCTCCATTTACCTCTGAAGCTACAGTTCAGTTATCCACCAACAACAATCCTAGATCTGTAGGGCTTTTAACGCTATTATCTTAAAACCGACGGTTAGCCACGTCTTTCCAGCCAGTCAGCTTCCTCCGACATGGACACGAATGACAGCAGCGCAGACCCCCGCACTGAACGCAACGCATTACTGCGTGGTGACCAATCAAGCCCGTATGTCCCAAATGTCACAATGCTTTAAAACACTGCGCAGCAAACTGATCACGCTCGACGCAGGATGATGCAGTTAGCCACGATTCTTAAGTCCGGAAATAAGCCTAATTATTCGGTATTTTATGCTGTTTAGCATGTGAAGTGAATCTTGGCTGAAAAATCTTTGAAAAACACTGGAACTGAGTGGCATTGGAAAGACGCCGTGTCACCACTGATCTGCAATGTCAGCACTGATATAGTATAGTTTGTAGTATGTTTCTGGCACCTACTATAAACTATCCTGTTTAAAGCTACTACGTTTGGCAGCATTTTATGGCTCAACTTGCTCATATAGCGAAACGCCAACGTTTCGGCATGTGCTCACGCTGCGAGCGTTGGCAAGTACAGCCCAAAACTAAGCTTTCAGTTTCGTCGAGCCGAGGTAATCTGTTGCAATGTTGTCTTGTCTATTGAATTTTTCTCATTATCGCAATCTTGTTACCAATTGGTTCGCAAAAGTGTCAGTTTTTGTCACCGATCATATTCGGAAAAGCAGACGCTTTTTCACCACTGATCAGTCAGCGCATTGGTTCCCAAATTCAAGGTTCTGACACAGATGGCATGTTTGTAGCATCTAAAGTGGAAAAATGACATGTTTTTAGGCTGCGGATTAAACAGGATATACTATTACAACATGTTGTATCTTTTGGTGCACTGAAGATGTAATTTTGTTGACTTGATGAGCTAGAGTGGCTTGCACTCATGCTCTGTGTCAGATTTATATCATTACTTTTTCAGTCCCCCATATGATATGTTAGCACGTACTTCGTAAACAAGTATTGACCATCCTACCTCCAAAGATTGAAGGGACTGCAAACTAGCCAAGCCGCCAATTGCACAGCTTAGTATCGGCATACGCACTAAAAATCTATAGCCTCGCATGTAATTACATGTCATGAAAAGAACAGCAAGAACAGCAACGTCAACGTCAACACCAATGGGGACCACAATAGCAACCTTTCCAACTGCAGTGGCGGCAGAGGGCACCTGAAGGCTAGCTGATGGCGCTTGTCCGTGTCAAAGTAACAAGGCTTGGAGTTAACTTAAACCCTGTTCTATTGGCAATAGACTTATACTCAAAATGTCTTCGGTACGGGTGTACACAGAATCCAGGCCAGCCTCGGCACCTTCGCGCCACACGTAGTATTTGAAAGAAGACGAGGGCGCAAGAAGCGGCCTCATGCCTTGTTCATGGACACTGATAACCCATTCAAACGTGGCTGACAAGTACAAGCTCGTCCGTACGCCACGTACGAGCCATTCTTAGACGAGTTCCTTAACATCTGACGAACGTAGACAAATCTTTGCCGATCTTCGTGCGCCGATTCCATTGTTTGATTCCATTTGGCGATCTTAAACCTTTGCTTGGATGGTCAGGTACCGCTGTTTTCATCTGGTTTTCCTTCTGCATGAATACCAAAACAGCGTATGCATCTACCAGAAATCATTGCTATATAAAGTTGCACAATTTGCAGGCAACGAGCTGCAGAATACTGAATTTTTAATTTGTTGGGAATTCCGCAAACGCATTTTGGAATTCTAACTAAGTGTCGTGCCTTTACTTAAAGTCAAGCAATGAATGGTGTTTGCTGTTTGGACATTCCCTCTGTAGCCGCATCCATGAGACATGTGTAATTGCTTACAACCCGTGGTGTGTTTACATGCTACCTGTGTTCTCTGTGACCTGTGACGTATCGACTAGGTAGTATGCAAAAAACAGGAATGCGGTTTTGCAAAATATGCCTGGGGTGGACTAGGCAGAGGAAAATCGGTAAACTGAATTAACTGATGGAGGCTGAAACTGAAACTCATTAGTTGAATAGAAAACCACAGCCATGGCAGCATCTACCACTAATGTTAGATCACTTCAGAATCGCTCTTGATCTTGTGTTGATATTTCATCCTCCCAAAATGCAAAGTTCGGTAATTGCACCTCATTGTAGGTGGTATAGTAATTAAGTCATGGTATTCTCTTGAAGCCGCAGCATGTCATGTGTTTTTGGATTATGAAATGGTATGCATTGCATAGCTATAATACTTCATAATGCGATACAATTTGCCAATGTTATCATTTTTGGTAAGCAATTTTTACCGACAATCGTCATCGTATCAGATCTAAATTTATGAGTAAGAAAACTAATTAGAGCACCCGCCAAGTACGCAATGTAGGTAGGAATGCCCGTCAAATGCCTAGCGAGTTTGCTTAAGTCAACCCGTTTTGGGTCTCTGGGCAAAAGAGTCCCCAGATATTCAGGAGACGCCCCTCCCTCCCCAAACATTCAGATCAACGACGCCAATTTACAACGCCGAAGGTTTGTCTTCCCGGTAAGATCAGTTGGCAGAGCACCGGACTCGCAATCTGAAGACCACGGCTCGGACCTCAGCAGTGTCCAGCAGCGAGGTCCAGTACTCGTGCTACCTGGCTGAAAACGAAACATCATGCGGTCCCTCTCCCGACTCAATAGCACCTGACGACCATAGGACGACATAGGACAATTAACTGGCCGTAATGTTATGTATACGCTGATACCTCAGACCACGACGATGGTTTGGACCTTCATGATAATATCACCTGGTGTCAATTCTTCTGTAAAGGTGATGAGTCTTGAGATACAATAATTTAGTCAGACCTCACGTGTGCTCATACATTTGTAGCGTAAGGCGTCCCCTCCCGCAGCCGCTCTTCACCTTCCAACGATGCATAAACGGAGATATTCCTGATGTCTCCGTCGATGCATAAACGGAGATTCTCCTGATGTCTCCGTCGATGCACAAACGGAGATATTCCTGATGTCTTCGTCGATGCATAAACGGAGATATTCCTGATGTCTCCGTCGATGCATAAACGGAGATATTCCTGATGTCTCCGTCGATGCGTAAACGGAGATATTCCTGATGTCTCCGTCAATGCATAAACGGAGATATTCCTGATGTCTCCGTCGATGCATAAACGGAGATATTTCTGATGTCTCCGACGATGCATAAACGGAGATATTCCTGATGTCTCCGTCTATTCGATCGTCTGCGAGGCTGGTAATCGAAAATGATATTCAATGCGCGCGGCACGCAAGTCTTGATGATTCACGGGTTTCGTGAGTATGGCCTACGTCATGTATAAGCATCATTGTTCTGCATTTGTAATCCAAGCCGATTCTCTCCATAAATTATATCGTTGCGACACTACACGTCACACAACTAACATATCAACGGCCGGCATGATTCATGCATGAAATAGAAGCCAATAAAATAGCTGTTTTGAATACCGAGAAGGAATTATACGCTAGGCAAATGCTACACTTATCCTTCAACAAAGGACATAAGTCATGATGCATTTCAAAAATCGCACTCCATCTTCGAGTGCATTCTAATAGCTGCATATTGAAATACAACACAAACGCTTCCTATAGCTTGTTGGTGCGCATGGTGCGCGAGATCTTGTGATTGTCAGAAAACACCGGCTAGATATCCTACAACTACCTTGCCGCAGACACAGAGGCACCTCATGTCATCACACTGCCCTCTCCAGGAAGAACCGCGCCTGTTCCTCGACGCGCAGTACCCTTGGCTGCTTGAACTGCTGCATGGTGGCCTGCGTGGTGACGCACACGTGCTGACGGAACGCTGCAAACGTGCCTTCATGCACGCGCACCAGCCGCATCGGTCCAATGGCGTCCTTGACGCGGAACGATTTGTACACGTAGTGACTCTCCTGGAGCGAACGGTCGACGTCGGCAGCCTGCTCCGGTGACAACGGCGGTCCGCTCAGCTCCAGGAAGATCAGGTAGTGCGGCGGCCCGGCGGCGCCCGCCGAGTCCAGCACGCTCTCGGCCGTGGTGAAGTCGAGTAAGCGCTGGTCTGGCCACGCATCTACTGCCTGCTGGAGCGCCGCCGTGAACGCCGCCTCCGACACCTTCTCCATGTGTACATTGAGCATCTGCTTGGCGCGGAACTGGAAGTCGAAGGTGGGCGACTGGTGGAAGGTGCCGACCACGCGCACCACGTCACCCATACGGTAGCGGTACAACCCGGTGGCGTTAGTGACGACGACCTCGTAGAGCTGGCCAACGCGGACCTCTGACGCCAGCAGCGGCGCCACGTCCGGCTCCGCCTCACCCGACTCGTTCACCGGCAGGAACTCGACAAAGTTGCCACCAGGCACGAGCGCGTAGGCCGGCGACCGGCCCGGCTCGCGCACGTTTACGCCCAACACGCCTTCCGACGCCGTGTAGATGGGCGAGCTGACCGGCAGGCCGCCCAGATATCGCTTGCACCGCTCCCTGTACACGGCCATCGAGGTGCCCGACGAGAGAGCCGACACCATGCGCATGCGTGGAAAGATGCGTGGCACGATGCCGTCGAAGCCGAGCTCGAACTCCCGCTGTAGCTCGTCGGCGCGGCGCGGCTCCGGCGTCAGCAGCGCGTCGATGGTGCGTCGCTGCTCGTCGCTGACTTTGAGCGTGGCGCTCAGCCGGCCGGTGCGGATGCCCTGGACGAGAAGCGGCCAGTGGCGCTCCAGGAACTGCAGCTGGTTCCACAGGCCGAACGCGAAGCCGGCCTCCCAGAAAAAGATGTCGCGGTCGCGCAGCGCCATTATGAAGCCGACATGGAGTGCCTCCGCCTCGGAGGTGATGATGTTGGCCTCAAGAGGCATGGTGTACTGACTGGACAGCAGCGCGTTGGACATGCTGTGCGCGGAGGCCGGCCCTATCTTGACGCCAGTCTTGGTGTAACGCCATCGTGGAGCGCACGGGAGCAGCATCACCTTCAAAAGGTTGGAAGGAAAGAAAGTTTTTCCGACAAACCCGTGGACTGCGCCAATAATCTTCACATAGGTGCTCTTAAAGCCGTTGGACGTCATTGGGATGCGTTTGCTGGAGCCGGTGGTGCCCGATGAGCAGTAGAACATGGAGATCTTTTCGCTGGGTCCGTACAGGGCCCCCAAGTCTCCGTCCGTGACCCGCTGAATGTATGGCTTGAAGTGGTCGTACTCCGTCACTGGGTGAATTCGTCGGAAATCCTGTGGAAGTATGCAATATTGTCATCCGTTGTTAAACTAGACAGATAGATAGATAGATAGATAGATAGATGGATCTCTCTCTCTCTCTCTCTCTCTCTCTCTCCTCCTCCTCTCCTATATCGCTCTCTCTCTCTGCTATCTATCTATCTCTCTCTATATCGCTCGCTATCTCTCTCTATCTCTCTATCTATATCTTCTCTCTCTCTCTATATTCTCTATCTATCCTATATCTCTCTATATATATATCTCTATCTCCTTATCTCTATCTATCTATCTCTCTTTCTCTCTATCTCTATCTCTCTCTATCTCTGTCTACTCTATATATATATATCTCTCTCTCTATATCTCTCTCTCTCTATCCTTCTATGTCCTTCCCTCTCTCTAGCTGATATATATATGCTCTCTCTCATCTCTTCTATCTCTCTCTATCTCTCTCTCTCTCTCTCTATCTCTCTCTCTCTCTCTCTCTCTCTCTCTCTCTCTCTCCTCTCTCTCTCTCTCTCTCTCTCTCTCTCTCTCTCTCTCTCTCTCTCTCTCTCTCTCTCTCTCTCTCTCTCTCTCTCTCTCTCTCTCTCTCTCTCTCTCTCTCTCTCCCTCTCTCTCTCGTGCACGTGTGCATGTGCGCATGTGTGTGCGTGTGTGTGTGTGTGTGTGTGTGTGTGTGTGTGTGTGTGTGTGTGCGTACTGGGACTGTACAACCCGCAGCCTAAAATGTGTACCTGGAATACCGTAAATTAGCCACACTTGTGGCGATTACGTACCTCCAACGAGCGCATCTCAGAGAAGCGGTGATCGCGGCCGTAGTCGCTGTCCTCGTTTTGGCGCAGCGTCTCCAATACGAAGCGCTCCTGGGCGCAGTACAGGTCGCAGTATCCAGCACCCAGGCGCCGCCAGCCGTAGGCACCCACCAGCTGACTGACGCGCCGCATCAGGTACAGCAGCAGCAGCGAGCGCCACGTGTGGAACCGAGAGCGGGGCATCGACACCAGATCGATGGTGACCAGCAGCAGGAGTGCCACCACACCTGCGTCAGAAGGCGGCGGTGTCAGGACGAGTTTATTGGTCAGGCGCAGCGCTCCAGCCTTCGTCACATCTGAGGCGTACTGTCACCGGAATTGGGGAGGATCGCTTTGTCATGTCCGTTTTCCTTACCCAACATACTTTCGGTGCAGTGTTTTGTAAATACTGGAAACACCCATGCTGCCAACGCAAGGTTGAGTGAATATATAATATAATTGGAGAGCTTTTCGTGAACATGATCTATGGTGGGAAACGGAGTGTTTTAACTCAAGACCAGATGTCAAAGAGCATCCACTCGCCTACGAGCGTCAGAATCTCATGTCAGTGCCTACTTTTTATGAAAGGAGACTAAAGCGCTTTTATGGTTCAAAAAGTTTTAGTTGAGATGTTCTCTCAAGAAACGCCGATTGCTATGAAATTGAGAGTATTGCAAAACCAGAAGAGGAAAATATGTTTCAGTGGCCTAGACATTTTTCAGCAATGCCATGTGAGGAAACAGTTTATGGATAATTTGTGGGCATATTCCGTTGCACCCCAATTTTTTAAGGCCTTTTTAGTCCATTTTGCAAAATGCTCCTCGCCCTTACTGCGCTGCCTTCTCAGCGTAAAAGTTTGACCGCTTACTTAAGATGTAAAGGCGCTATATAAACCGTATATGACGTCATATAACCATGAAGCTGGGTTTTTGAACCAGTTTTGCTTATTAGAGAAGTCAAATAGGAAATTCAATCGTTTTATTTAACCCTAAGTAATTTTCTCATGAACGCAAAATTGTGATTTAAAGCTAATGACGTTATCTATATCTTTGTGCATCACTTCATTCTTGTGCGAGTGGCGTGGTTTGCCTTAAAATGCGCCTTATGTGCCCTGAGCATTGTCAATCATCTGTGTCCGTGTTTCGGTGCATGTTTTTGCTAGAGGGATTGTGAAGGGCTGAGTGTATGTAAATGTGTATGTAACATTAGGTGAGAAGCATGAGTCGTGAGTTGAAGCTAGTTTCCCACGTAGCTTGGTCAAGGTGTGTAGAGAGGGCATCAAACATTTTGCACAGGTGCTTGTCCGGCAATATGTGTACCGTGTATGGCTGCGTAGAGGGCGTGTGACTGACCATCTGGATTACGAACATTTCTCCTATTTATTTTTGAGGATGTTCAGTTCATTGCAACTCACACCTGACGGAAGGATTTCAACATCATGCCTCAGTATGAGGATAGCATCACTGTACTTAATTTATTTGACTTTGAAACAGACGCTGGAGCTTGATCATGGTTGACAATATTTTCTTGGGACAGCATCTCAAAACATTATTGTTGAATTGTCTGATGCAATATTTGGTGATAAGCTCAGCATATGAAAAGAGAGCGTTTAAAGTCCAGTGAGATTTTCAGTTTTTCCATACACTTGCTGAGAGGAAGTACCATAGGTGAAGCAGGAGAGTCCTACTGTTGGGGCTAGACGCAGGCCGAGTTATGCACTCCATTGACGTATCTGCCATCTTTGCGAATTAGGAAATGCTGGTGCCAGAAACCTTGAGTTGTTTCAAATATTTTAATATAAAACATTTTGGATCAGGCTTCCTTTTCTCGCTGCAAATCATGTCAACCCTCACGCTGAAAGGACGATGGGAGTTGAGCCAAATCCCCTGAGGTTTTTAGGATATCTTCCTGGTATGTTTTGCAATTGCGCCCAAATTTTCAGCACTCTATGGCGCTTTCATTGTGCGTGTTTTGACACCAGAAACATGCTCCCATTTTTTTCTGGTTACGGAGCAGTGGCGGTTTTCAGTAGCACTGCGGGGCGATCTACGACCGGCGTGGGCGGCGAGTGGCAGCCGTCGATGCCCCGGAACGCGCGCGGTGAGCCGGCACTGTTACATTAACAGAGCCAAATGTCCCAAATACATCCTAAAACACATGTAAATATTCACCATTGAGCTTAAATCAAACAAGAAATACGCCTGCTCAAGTTTCGTGTCTCCAAGGAACAGTCTCAAAGGTAGAGTGTAAACTTGAAATTGCGATTTTCTTGTAAATTCGATCTTTGAACTGCCATAATTTGGCCAGCTATGGAAATAACAACATGGCATCTAGTACCAATCTCGTGTTCTCGTTGACACCAATCCACTGGTGTTTTTTGCTAAGCTGTATCGTCATTATTTCGGAAACGTCCTGGTGTGGAAGTCGCATCTCTCCTTCCCCCATTCCATTGGTCCGCGTGATGAAAAATGGCGAATCAGGGCAGAGGTTACAGAGACAGACCAGACCATTTGTAGTTTGTAAGAGACACGCGTAAGCTTTTTTGCATCTGTTAAGACCGATTAGAGGGATGTCGCAGGTGCTGGCGAGGTCGCATCATGTGCTCATGAGCTATCGCCATCTCTTTTTGGGAAATGTGGTAGTATATGTACAATTGTAACTAAAGTTGTCATCTTCCTTTTATCCATTGCATCTATGGATCTTTCAATGATTGCTGCACTGCGTCTGAAAAGAGGAACTTGATCCTTGATTTTTTTGCAATTATCGAAATATTGCAAGACGAGGTCACTGGTAATTATTCTTGGAACAGAAGAGAGCTTAAGGGCTTTCAACGCTTTTGAGTGCCCAAGCCACGCTCCCTCTGAGTTATCTGTGCCCCTTGATAGGCCGTAAGTCAAAACTTAGTATTGAAGGGAATTCTCCAAATCTAATGATATCAAAGCAAACACCAGACATAATGAAGTCAGCTGACTTAAAACGGTTGGTTTACTTTCGAGTGGAGAAGATGGTTCCTATTAACACATTTCTTTCGTTAAGTAAAAATGCTCCACAATACGTTATTGTTTGATTGCGTCATGGAACGGCAGCATGACGTTATTGTTTGATTGCGTCATGGAACGGCAGCGTGATGCTGAGGTGCTGTCAAACTGACCGTGCGAAGTTGCCACCCTAGCACTCATTCGTGGTACCTCAATCTCCGACAGTTGGTCATGGCGGTGCTGGAGGTATTTGCTGAATCAAATATAGTTTTGTGATAGTGTTTTTACCCTTACTCATAGTGGTCTTGATTATTTATCGTGAATTTAAGCTGTTTGGTTTATTCATATTCTCGGTTATAGCGCTATTCTCAGGTTCTTTGATTACAAGTCTCATTTTCGTAATAATTAAGACCCATGTTCAACTTATTGTAGTATGTAGTGCAAAACGTGATTCGTGTTTGAATCCTGCATCGCCAGCAACATATTGATCTATAGCCAATTGAACTGCGTGATGTCCGTAAACCGTGCTCACGAACACCATGAACGAACGATTTGCCGATTATATTTTTCTAGCCCTTGCCAAGAAGATCCGAACCCAACGTTGTATAGTCAATGAGGTGGCAGAAATTGAATGGCGTTTCTGTGGCATCATACACACCTGAATGCCCTTGAAATTGTGTTGAAATGGTGCTAAGTATTAGTATGCACACCTTCGCGGGCGTGTAGCACAAAATCCTAAGGGTTTTATATTTAAGTGGGAATGTTCCACAGTTGACGATATTAAAGCAAACTTTAGATATGATGAAATATTCTCATTTATAACAACTGGTATACGATGAAGTGGAAAAGAATGCTCAAGACAACACAGTTTTTCTATTACGTAAACATGCTCATCAGTCCGTCCGTCCGTCCCGGTGGCTCAGTCGGTTAGAGCGTCTGCCTCCCGATTCACCCACCCGTGGTGGGATAGCTTTGAGTCGCTTTAGGCGCTCGCTATTTGGCTTTGCCAGGTATGGCCTGCGGCTGGTGGCAGCGGTCCCGCTAAAGGTCCGTCGACGTCAGCGGGCGGGGCGAACCGTGCCGAGCATTGCGGCACGTCAAGATTTCACCAGTAAATTCTGCCGTTGCTTGGAATTGTGCGATCGGGTGGTAGGGGTCAAAGCTCACACGACAAGCACTACTTAGCGTGAGCGCTGATCCCAAAAATCCATCCATTCAAAGCGCTCCGATCAAATTTATAAAAAAGAGTATAATAATAAAAATCACAGCATTGTTTGATGACGTTATTGTTCCTCGCACGACACTGGCTGAGAGCTAGCTAACGGCCTTTACATCTGAAAATCATGCTCCCAAATGCCAATTGAACGACTCGGCAATTTTATTTTTATTTGCTTTGATTGCATTCCATAAGTCACATGGCTTATGAAATGACAGGAGTTTTGAGTTTGAACAACGTTATTATAGTGTCACGGACGCATGGGTGATTCTGAAATAGTCTCCCCGAAAAAGCATTTTCACCTTCGCTGGTGTGTAGTTCAAAACTGGAAAGGCTTATGTCTCAAGAAGGGTAGGTCTGTGAACTGCACCAAATGGTCTTCAAAATGTCTTTTTTTAGTCCAAAACCCGGTACAAATGTGTAACACTCACATTTGAGGCCTGCGCACACATGTGGAGCAGCATGCCGTTCATACTCTCTTCAAGAGCAAGTCCTCAGTTCATCTGCGGGCCGCGGGTTCTCACAGAACGTAACACATTTATTTGACTGCTTACTAAAACCTGGAGTTATGGTGCATTAATGCTCAGTGTGTCGCAGATTTCTAAGAGCTTATAGTTTGGCTTGCTTGATTCATATTTTACATGATGCTCGAAGATAATGTGTTCGATAAACCGCAAGGTGATGCGATGCCACGCACCCAACTACTTCATCATCTGCATAGGCGTTGTCAAACAAGAACTGCCTCTGCAGCGATCAGCTCCGGAAGCCTATTCAGTTGTCATCCCGCACAGTGACACAAGGGAACATGTAGGGCCTAGTTAAAGCCACGGTGGACATGTTTGTTTTACACCTCCGATGACATCTGATGATATTGCGCTGGTGGATTCCGTGAATGTTTGCTTTGCACCTCCGATGACATCCGACGATATTGCGCTGATGGGTGCAGTGAATGTTTACTTTGCACCCCCGATGACATCCGACGATATTGCGCTGGTGCTTTGCACCTCCGATGACATCCGACGATATTGCGCTGGTGGGTGCAGTGATGTTTTACTTGCACCCCCGATGACATCCGACGATATTGCGCTGGTGGGTGCAGCGAATGTTTGCTTTGCACCCCCGATGACATCCGACGATATTGCGCTGGTGGGTGCAGTGAATGTTTACTTTGCACCCCGATGACATCCGACGATATTGCGCTGGTGGGTGCAGTGAATGTTTACTTTGCACCCCCGATGACATCCGACGATATTGCGCTGGTGGGTGCAGTGAATGTTTACTTTGCACCCCCGATGACATCCGACGATATTGCGCTGGTGGGTGCAGTGAATGTTTACTTTGCACCTCCGATGACATCCGACGATATTGCGCTGGTGGGTGCAGTGAATGTTTACTTTGCACCCCGATGACATCCCGACCGATATTGCGTGGTGGGTGCAGTGAATGTTTACCTTTGCACCTCCGATGACATCCGACGATATTGCGCCTGGTGTGTGCAGTGACTGTTTACTT
>NW_023596420.1:15719350-15783039 GCF_011947565.3 Pollicipes pollicipes | reverse complement strand
AACGCGAGCACCGGTGCTCCCAATACTGAGATGGGAACGCGAGCACCGGTGCTCCCAATACTGAGATGGGAACGCGAGCACCGGTGCTCCCAATACTGAGATGGGAACGCGAGCACCGGTGCTCCCAATACTGAGATGGGAACGCGAGCACCGGCGCTCCCAATATTTGCAGTTTGCTCCAGTTTTGAATCCCCTTTTACGGCTGTCACTTTTGCCGTCATGCGCTGGGCCGATAGTGCGGTGCAGTGAATGAATGCAGCAGCGCGGGGAGTGGCTTTGGTTGTCAGTTGAGGGTAGAAGCTACTTGATATTTTATCATTGGAAGCTTTTGGACAAACTATTTGTTTAAGCACCTTTTGGACGGACAGGTGGTCCATCTTGGAGTAAGGGTTGGACTTTGAACAAGAACTTCCAGAAAAAAGGCACTTCTGATCCGGACCCACATCATCATGACTCGATTAGAGATACAGCGATTGGGGCTTACGGCTCTTATCATTGTCTCCTAATAAAAACAGACAATCAACATGCTGTTTCAACATGACCAAATTGTGTTCCGCATGCATACCACACCAGATTCGTTTTGTTCTCACGATTAACTAGAACATCACTCACCTGCGTAGCAATTTAGCAATGTAATGCCTGAAACGCCGCCAAATGTAGATGTCCTCCCCAAATATACGACTCTGTAGACATGTCAGAAAAGATCGAGCATCAATCCCACGTGCTGATTCTCATCAAAAATTCCTGCGCTAGCCTGACTGTTCTTTGTGCTGCTCGAACACCTCCCAGCCCCGCTTGTGCAGACATTTGTGCCTCGCAGGGGACAGTCGGAGGACACCGCCCCGTGGCAACACGGAACGACGCCAACGGAGGTGTTCGCTCTCGCCGCATTCTGAAGCGAAATATCGCTCACATATTGTGGAACCGTGGTCGGATGCTATTTATATGATGCATGACTATTTCTCCGCTCCTATGTTGTAAGTAATTAGCCAGGTTTCTTTGACTTAGCAATGCAGCACTTATCCCCGTCATCGATGCAATCGCATCGATTGGGTCTTTACCACAGTATTGGTCTTCGCATTTGTCTCTAGCCCTACCTTGTGTGGCAGGGCAAGGTTACAGGATAGACATTTCCGTCTACACTTTGCCACTGGCATCGGCACACTCTGACACTTGGCTGTGCAGTAGAAGAAGTTTAACAAGTTGGTCGTGGCAAAACCGATGTTCATCGATGACGTGAGTGAAGCCCCGACAGCAAGTCGGTGCAATCGCCACCTCGCGTTACGTTGCAGGGACTACTAAAAAAGTGCGGGTTGACATTGTGTGAGACAAAGACAAGACAAAGTACCATCGCGGATAGATATGGAACAATCTCAAGGCAAGGCCACGACGCCTCGGATTATTAATAATATTATAGATAAGCGGTAACATCACAGACGGGACAATTTTGTATTGGTAATATTATAGGGAATCGGGATTTAAACCACAAAATCGTGGCCAGCTGACCACCGAAACATAGACTTCCACCCAAAAAGACGGGTGGACGGCACGCTGCTACGACTATGTATGCCTACCTCAAAGCTCCAACCATTCAATGGAGTGCTCTAAAGGAGAGTATACCCCCTTTTTATACTTTTCACCTATTCTTAGCCAGACGCTTACCATTTGACCACGAATTCATTTTTCTCGAAATAATTCTGAATAACTCAGAATTTTCGTTTGACACAGCTGATCATGAGGACAAATCTTATTGGACTGCTTGCTCACCACTATATGAAACTAATGTATTTTTTATCGCTTCCTTTTCGTAAACTGTGTGTTCTGTTATGTTTGAAACACACGAATTTGTCAAAATGATTGGGCAATAGATGCTACGAAAACTTTAAACACTCTGTTTAGACAAAACATATGCGACTATGCAGCTATTATCCCGCAACTTCAGCAAAACGTTACACTATGGCTTTGATTTCGGCCCTATGGTGTTTATATATATATAAATATATATATATATATATATATATATATATATATATATGTATATTTATATATATATAAGTATATATAAGTATAACTGTTTATTTAGCTTTTTTTGTTATACTTGAGTCCAAAAGATACGGAAGATGACAATACATTAAATTGAACATGCATGACTACGTTTCCCAAGATGAAAATATTCTATTCATTGCAACATTTTATTTTTATTTCATTTATTCATGCATTTTATTTATTCATCATTCCAACATTTTATGCCACGCAATGGCCTATACGGGTGTCCGTAAAATCGTTCTTTTTTGAGTGGAATGTTTCGTTTCTCGTCATCGATAACTTAAGAGATAGCTCTGCTGTTGTCATTTATTGTATCGGTAATTCTTTAAAAAATGAAAAGTTACATTTCCTCCAAAACGCTCGGGTAAAAAATATGAAGGGTACGCAAAGCAGACACATATGACCAATCTTTTCCGATTCGGTAACGGTTACGGACGCGATGTTTGCCCTGCTGTCCTTAAGCGCCGGACTCGTCCTGACACCATCGCCTCCTGACGCAGGTGTGGTGGCGCTCCTGCTGCTGGTCACCATCGATCTGGTGTCGATGCCCCGCTCTCGGTTCCATACGTGGCGCTCGATGCTCCTGCAGTACCTCATGCGGCGCGTCAGTCAGCTGGTGGGTGCCTACGGCTGGTGGCGCCTGGGTGCTGGATACTGCGACCTGTACCGCGCCCAGGAGCGCTTCGTGCTGGAGACGCTGCGTCAAAACGAGGACAGCGACTACGGCCGCCATCACCGCTTCTCTGAGATCCACTCGTTGGAGGTGGGTTAGTGTCAGCGGGTCGAAATGGAGTGGTGGGCTCCCCGTTAAGTTTTCGCTCGGGAATGCCAGCTAACGTGTCTGAACTGCAGCACCATAAGAACAGATTTCCCGCTGCGTGTTGGATAGTCTCCGCTATAACACGTAAAGGCAGCTGAGTGTTCAGATGCAGACGCAGCCGCAGTCAAAATTCAAATGTCAGAAGCGATAGCCACGTTTGCTTGCTGTTGTCATGCGGTTACGACGAAACGCACGTTTCCACAGGAATTCCGCCGAGCCCACCCGGTGACGGAGTACGATCACTTCAAACCATACATTCAGCGGGTCATGGACGGAGACTTACGGGCCCTGTACGGACCCAAGGAGAACATCTCCATGTTTTACTGCTCCTCGGGTACCACCGGCTCCAGCAAGCACATTCCGATGACATCTAATGGCTTCAACAAGACTATGGCGAATATTTTCGGCGCCATCCACGGATTTGTCGGAAAGGATTTCTTTCCTTCGGACTTGATGAAAGTGATGCAACTGCCTTGCGCGCCCCGATGGCGCTATACCAAGACCGGTGTCAAAATTGGACCGGCTTCGGTGCACGCCATGTCCAGCGTGCTGGTGGCCAGCCAGTACTCCATGCCGCGCGAGGCCAACATCATCGCCTCCGAGGCGGAGGCGCTCCACGTCGGGTTTGTACTCGCACTGCGTGACCGCGGTATCTCCTCCTGGGAGGCAGGCTTCGCGTTCGGCCTGTGGAACCAGCTGCAGTTCCTGGAGCGCCACTGGCCGCTTCTCGTTCAGGACATTCGCACTGGCCGACTGAACGCCACGCTCAAAGTCAGCGACGAACAGCGACGCACCATCGACGCGCTGCTGACGCCGGAGCCGCGCCGCGCCGACGAGCTACAGCGGGAGTTCGAGCTCGGCTTCGACGGCATCGTGCCGCGCATCTTTCCACGCATGCGCATGGTGTCGGCTCTCTCGTCGGGCACCTCGATGGCTGTGTACAGGGAGCGGTGCAAGCGATATCTGGGTGGCCTGCCGGTCTGCTCAATTATCTATACAGCATCGGAAGGCGTGTTGGGCGTAAATGTGCGCGAGCCGGGCCGGTCGCCGGCCTACGCGCTCGTGCCTGGTGGCAACTTTGTCGAGTTCCTGCCGGTGAACGAGTCGGGTGAGGCGGAGCCGGGCGTGGCGCCGCTGCTGGCGTCAGAGGTCCGCGTTGGCCAGCTCTACGAGGTCGTCGTCACTAACGCCACCGGGTTGTACCGCTACCGTATGGGTGACGTGGTGCGCGTGGTCGGCACCTTCCACCAGTCGCCCACCTTCGACTTCCAGTTCCGCGCCAAGCAGATGCTCAATGTACACATGGAGAAGGTGTCGGAGGCGGCGTTCACGGCGGCGCTCCAGCAGGCAGTAGATGCGTGGCCAGACCAGCGCTTACTCGACTTCACCACGGCCGAGAGCGTGCTGGACTCGGCGGGCGCCGCCGGGCCGCCGCATTACCTGGTCTTCCTGGAGCTGAACGGACCGCCGTTGTCACCGGAGCAGGCTGCCGACGTCGACCGTTCGCTCCAGGAGAGTCACTACGTGTACAAGTCGTTCCGCGTCAAGGACGCCATTGGACCGATGCGGCTGGTGCGCGTGCATGAAGGCACGTTCACAGCGTTCCGTCAGCACGTGTGTGACACCACGCCGGCCGCCATGCAGCAGTTCAAGCAGCCAAGGGTACTGCGCACCGAGGAGCAGGTGCGGTTCTTCCTGGAGAGGGCAGTGTGATGGCATGAGGTGCTTCCGCGTCTGTGCGAGAAGGTAGTCGTGGGATATCTAGCTGGTGTTTTCTACAGCCATCACGTGAACAATCCGCCAACGAGGCTGGGCGATCATTTGGGTGTGGTTGATTATGCATATATTACGTAATAGCAGGGGGATTCTTGAGCATTCATATATAACGCAATAAAAGGGGAGCTCTTGAGCATGTGTATCTCTTTTCTTTTTTTTCTACGCCGTTACCCAAGAACAGGTAACCAGGAGTGCCCCTGCCTCAATCCCAGCGACGCAGTAAACCGTACGTTAACACCAGAAAACATAAAATCAAGTCGCGGCACTCCCAGCTAGGAAGATGAAACAAACTTTTAAAAAAAACAGGCGAGGAGGTGGAGCAGACCCGAGGGAATTGTGTTATGTGAGAGGGAGGGAAAAATCATAGATGAAAAGGCTTAAAGTAGTCATTAGCCAAAATCAGCTAATGACAGCCCGCTACAACCGCCCAATAATCTACAACCACTCAATTCCCGGTGTTAGTAAGGGTTATACAGTCACAAGTCGGAGGGAGCAATTACCTGGTCATTTTTGTGCAGGGTTTTGGGCTGGATTTCCAGGGAGTCCACCCAGCTAAGCAGAGCTTGTTGCTGGGAGAACTCCCGGAGCCAGCGTCATTAATTTCGGTATATGTGCATGACTTTATATCAGAAATTGATTATGAAACATGAGGGAGGTCAAATATAAAGTGCGTTGGATATGTACAGCACAAGGATGGCAATGTCTTCAAATATGTTTGTTACGTTAATATGTGTTCACGAAATGCTTGCGGATGATGTTCTTAACGATGGTTTTCGATACAGGGATATCAGCTATTCTTGGAAAATATGGAACCATAATGTCGTTCCACAGCTTAGGGCCAAGGCAGGATGCTGTAAATAGTCTATAATTACGATAAGAGAAAGGTTGTTCTAAATGTTTTGCTCGCCTCATATCCATGTCATTGGATTCGTAGAGATTGTAAATTAAATCGAATGATGCAGGGAGCTGTGAAGTTAAAAATTTGTGCATCACAATTAACATTTGAGATTTAGCAATATCCGATAGTTTCAAAATTTTGTATCGTTTAAAGATTGGCTCTGAGCTTTGCGGAGGATACACATTTTCTATAAGATGCACAGCCCTTTTTTGCAAAATTACCAATCGATCTAGTTGAGAAGCATAATTTATGCCCCAAACCAAGCAGCAGTAATTTAGGTAAGGAAGAATCAAAGTGTTATAGAGTAGATGTGACGTTGTTTTATCAATAAAGTACCTAACCCTACTTATTATTCCAATATTTCTACTTACTATGCTTGCAACAAAATTAGTATGGCTTGTAAACTTAAGAGATTTGTCAATTATTACACCAAGGTATTTAATTTCTTTTTTCTCTTCAATAGGTGAATTATTAATTTGCACATTTAGTCGGAAATGCGAAGAAAGGGTTGTGTAATGCTGTGTGAATGTTTTTGATACGTTCAGGGAGAGAAAATTAGCAGCAAACCAAGAAGTCATTAGAAGCAAAAGCGTACTGACATTGTTTTGAAGTTCGACAATACTTTTATTTTTGAAAACAATCGCAGTATCATCAGCATAAGACAGACAAATCATGTTACTGCTTAATTTAGGTAGGTCATTTATGTACATTAAAAAGAGGATTGGGCCGAGAATGGATCCTTGGGGTACCCCCATTGTTACGTTTTTGATTGTTGATAGGTCATTCCTGATTTTTACACATTGAGTTCTGCCAGACATATATGAAGAAATGATTTCATGAGATTTTCGTCGAATACCATATTTAGTAAGTTTACGTAGAAGAAGGCTAATGTTTACAGTGTCAAAGGCTTTTTTCAGATCTAAATACAAACCTAACACATATCCCCCATTTTCAAAAGCCTTTGTAATAGTTTCCTGCAGAAGAAGAATTGGCATGTGAGTACTTTTGTTCTTCTGAAATCCGAACTGATTTTGGTGAATTAGCTGCTTTTGGTTTAGATGAAGGACGAGTCTATTATATATAAGTTTTTCAAGAATTTTGGACATAAACGGCAAAATACTGATAGGTCTGTAATTATCTACAAGTTGCGAGTCCCCACTTTTAAAAATGGGTTTAATCACGGCCTTTTTGAAAATGCTTGGAAATATCCCCGAGGATGGAATTATCCCCCGAGGAATATTTCCATCTTATGAAGTAAAAGGAGAAGTCTTGAATATGCGCATGCCATGTAAAAAATGGGAGTATTTTTCGTTTAGCTACGATTAACTCAAGACCTGTCGATGGCAGACCACAAGCCCTTGTACGATTAGAATCAGCGTGACGAGAGGAAGACTTGCATCACAGTTCGGTTTGGGTCGGACTGCCGTGCGTGATGCGGTGGAAGAAAGTCTGGTTCATGAGGTGGCTTTGGTGTCGGCGGGCTCTGTGCCAAATGAAACTTATCAGAACATCGTCGGCCTCTTGGCCAATGTCTTCACTTCCAAATTGTAAATACGGCAACAAAATCCAATCTGGCCCAGCGGGGTCAGTTTGGTGCCGAGAAACGATGTGTTGCTGGTGATATGAGCTCCAAGCCTCGGGGGGAACGGTGCAGAGAGACAATGTCCTGCAAGTCGGTGAACACCGTGCCAGAACCAAAGCAGATGGTGAGCTATCCAGTGGAGCCTCTCGGCACTCTGCAGCACTCGTGACTGGCGGTACACAATTTGGCGTTCAAGCAAGGTCATCATACTTCCACGAAACCCGGATCCCCCGAGCTCTGCAGTGGTGACCATTATGACAGACGAGGCCAAAACAGTGCATGCCTCCACCCTCAGAATCACACTCATATCATCTGGCATGCCGTCGACTTCAAGTGCATTTAGTTTTCTGTCAGGCAGGGCTACACGGTGACTGCGTGCAAAAGCCGTGGCCAGTCCCTGACGGCGATGGGTCTCAACTTAACTGACCCAGTGTTTTCCCAGGATTGACTTAAGGTCAACTGTTCCAGAGAGCAGCCGAGCTGTTCGTCCTGTCGCAAGAAAACAGGACCAAAAAGTTGATGTGCATGGAAGCTCTAAACCGTAATACCACTTGGTGCAGGAAATCAGCCGCAACAGGATCACAGCGCATACCGTGATCCAGGCTGCACTTGTCCCTCTCCATGTTGCGTCGTGCGATGTCTAGGCTACTTTACACTCGACCTGTCCGCTGTCAGGAGTGCGCGAGCCGGGCAGCAGGCCATGATGCTGTGCCTCAGATTGTCACGTGACCCCACTGCCTGCTGAGGTGGTCAAACAACCCTTCACTTGAGTGGGTTGACCTGTTTCGCGTAAAACAACCTCACGGGGCGAGCTGAGACTGCTGAGTAACTTTTGCAGATCGCATGTCACCGATTGCATCGGTCATTCTTTCACGTTTATGGCCTGGTGGTACGGTATTTTTAGGAAGTATTAACTGCACTGTTCTAGCAAATGTGGCCGGGAATTTCGTTGAAGAGTGGCCCACTAACGGGGGGGGGGGGGGGGTACTATGCTTTCTAAGAGTTTATTCCCTGAAGCAAAGGCCGCATGTATTCTGGGATCATGATGTGCATCATGTGCGACGGCGAAGAAATTGTGGACAAGCTGTACAAGATGAAAGCATCCATCAGCACTTTGGCCGCTCTTATTAAGAAACTGGGCGTCCTTTAACGGCAAAGTGATTCGCGATGTTATCGTAAAACATGCGCACGACATCCCCCAGCGTTTTCAAAGGGTTTGTTGTCCGTTGCTTTAAAGAAATGTTATTGATTCAAGCGACTGTTTACACTGTATTATAAAATCTAAAGACGAGGGGCTTATTCGGCGCGCCGCAGCAAGTCGGATCCCGGCGAGATGGCACAAGGACTCAGGTGATGGCTGCTTAAGGCGGCGAAACGAAAACTTGGTATATTGCAGCGCATGTTATTAAAGTGTTTCCGCGTATCACAGTTCTATGTCAAGAAAACACTTAAGGAAGAGGGAATACAGTACGGAGAGCGAGCAAAAAGACCAGAAGTGTCAGGAGATCTTAAAGGCGTCCAAATGCCCATATTTGTAGTCTTTTGGAGGATCAGTGTGCAGGGAACAGACCATCTGACACCGATGTACCGGAAGATTCGAGCTTGTATGCACCCGCTGGAAGAGATTTTGTCTCCGATGTAAGATTCACGGGATGAAACAAGCACTCACGCAAGCTGCTGAATTATGGAAGGGCAGGATTTGAATGGCCTTATTATGACGTCATGAATGCTAAGGTGCCTCAGGTCTTAAAGGGGCGTGGCCGCGAGCTGCATCAAAAGGTCTTCAATACAGCTATTTCAAGTTAACGCCCCATGCAAATGTAAAGCAGTTCCTTTACTATCAATATTCTCTAAATTACGAATGATGGGAACAATTTATTCGGCGAACAAAATATTTTTTTCAAAGGATTAATTCAGTGTCAGATAGGTTATAATTTCCAATATAATCTATATCTATGTATGCATCATATATATGCATACATGTATGAAAATATGTATATATATATATATATATATATATATATATATATATACGTATATATATATATATATATGTATATATATTTCTTCTCTTTCACTCTCCAAATCTTGCACCGCTTATCCCACATGGGACAATTGCCAAACAATTTATACTAGTCACCAAGCAGAGCGTCACCAGACGTGTTGCGACCCGCTCCACGCAGGGAATGGACGCTGCCGCTGATTTTGCCGGCTCATCTGAGAACAAATACTAATATCGAGACAGCGGCGTCTGCCGTCGCCTGCCGCGTTACAAATGCAGCGCTGCTAGACGTCGCCGAGAACACTGCATCAACGCTGTTTGCCCCCTCGAGCCTGAACGATCTGTCACAACCTCCCACGCGCACTAAATTCCCAGTTTCCACTAAGGTTGCGTTAAGACGGGGCCATAAATTACCGATTCCGTCCACTTTAATCCGCTGGTGACGCTGCGTTAGCACTCCGGAGCGCTAGAGAAGCCAGGCAAAGCTTGCTGCCAACGGTGGCCGGACCATGTGGGCCAGTCTTCCCAGATCGCGCTCACCAGGCTCTCTCCATGCTGCGTCATATAAAGGAGTCTTTTGTGTGGGTAATTAATGCGTTGGTTTTCTGCGTACACGATGCAAGACAACGATAAAGAGTAAAAAATGCGTGCCTGCAGGCGCTCATGCGTGCACAAAAACGTGCACGTAACACACGCCAGATGGAGGGTCGACGGCATGGAAGCACCTGCCATCCTGGTCTAGTGCAGGCTTTTCTCCGCGGGCCCTGTTGGTATTGATCCCGAGGTAAACAGGAAGCAAAACACCTAGATGCGTGCTGTGCATCCCATAGGCTCTCGTTAGGCCAGAGCGCCCTCCCTGCATATTGCCGAAGTCGGGCAGAGAGACTTTGCAACAGACACAAACTATCCGAGTTTTTCTTTGAGTGGCGTCCGCTTTTAGTTGGGGCCCCTTTGTTCCATGTTTACGAACTGTAGAGGATTCTGTAAACAGAACTCCCGGTCGCCAGAGGAGAACAATTACGGGACGCAGGTGGCTACTGGTCGGCCAGGCGTTGTCAAAAAAACAGCTCACGTCTGGCAAAAACCGGGCTGAATCAGCAGCCAAGGATCGTTGAGATGTCCTGGAAACAAGGCACTGGTCTTTCTTACAGCTCGAGGGAGCATGTGCTGCACTGTTTGGTGCGCGAAAAGTGATGTCAAAATTAAATGGCAATGGCAGCTTTCGACGCGAGGGCGTCAGTTGAGCTATCAAGCGTCTATTTCCTTTCTGAGTTTAACTAAGTGAGGTCTTGACAGATAAGCAGTCTTCTGGCTGTCAGTGAAGGTGCATTTGATGGCTACCCCTCTCTCTTTCTGATATAACGCCAGTAGCACTCTTTAACGTCAATTTTTGATGCGCTCAAAATCATCTTTGCTTTTAAGGTACACTCTTGGGTCGCAGATCACTATCCAGCACTGCCACCCGGTACCAGCATGCGACTCATGTCCAGCTGTCGCTGCCGTACAGCGTGCCCACCCCCGCGAGCCCCGACGCTGCTCCGGAACGCGGGCCCCGCCCCGCTGCAGCGCGTCCGCCGCAGTCGGCTCGGCCCGCTCTATCGCCCCATCAGGCTACGGCCCAGTTAATCGGCGGCAATTAGCGCGCATCACCCGAGCGTTATCGCGGCGCGCTATCTGCGTGGCCGGCCGCCGCCTCCCGATCGCCACCATTTGTCACCTCCTACGATGCCGTCCCGAGCCTGCAGCCTGGCGGCGCGTGGCCCGCGGGCACGTGCAGCGCGCTGCAACAGCGGTCACCGACTGGGCCAGCCGTCTTCGTGGTGACAGGGGTAGCGTCAGGTGGGGTAGACACGGGGGCGATTCACGGTCACGAATGGAATCAGATACACGGTCGCGGGTTCATTTCACGGAAGTAAATGGATTTATATCCACGGTGGAATACGAGTCACAGTGTTCATTCTGGGAGCACCGAA
This sequence comes from Pollicipes pollicipes, assembly GCF_011947565.3. NCBI lineage: Eukaryota > Metazoa > Arthropoda > Thecostraca > Pollicipedomorpha > Pollicipedidae > Pollicipes > Pollicipes pollicipes. Next base: position 15,771,942 of record NW_023596420.1, on the reverse strand, counting down.
GTATTCAGAAGCTGTGGCGATGTGAAGATTGTTTTGTTGTGTGCTGGTTGGACTGGTCGGCGACGTTAAGGATGCTTCACTCAATTCTTGCATTAATTTCTTCACTGCCAGCTTTATTTTTGGCTTATGACATTTAAAGACGTTGAAAAAACAATACAAGCCAAGTTGGCATGTTCTGAGCCCGGCAACGGCAGGCAAATTTAGCGCCCGTTAGTTACCAGGACTAGCAATTTCTGTTCCCTCCCTCTACCTGTACTAATAGATTACTGTCGGCGAATCAAAGTGCAATCATATTTGAAATAGAAAGCTATGGGTCCCAGACGCCCCGAAATATTGTTGTGACCTCCAGCTTACTGAATAGGTCATAAGTGAGGTCAGGAGATTTCGACCAGTTTGCTGGCGCTTTTTCCTGACGCGTATAAATATCATTTAAACTGTGTGAAATGAAAAAAATATGTACGCACTCACAGCATGTCTGGAAATGCTGCACAAATGATCTATGTTGGTGCAAATGAGCTTAGCTTAGTTTATTCCTACGCCGGAGAGGCATGCCACAGTGTCGGCGATCAACCATTATGGGGTGTTTTAAAATGTATAATACAATTTGCCGGAATGTGAAATGTGGACGAAATATTGGTCCGTGACACGGATTATATCAAAGATGGTGCTGGTCTTACTGGTTAGGTGAAGTTAAGAGCTCTCATGGCAGTTAAATATTAACCCGTGTGCACATCGAGTAGAGACACCCTGGAAGCTGGGGAACGGATTCATAATATTTTGATGATGACCTATTACCACGTATCGGGAGTAAAAGTACCGTGTTCTGTGCAGCTTAACGCTCTATGCCAGGCCGCATCCTAGAACTGTGCTAGAAACAGGAAAACCTCCATGAGGCAAACAAATTGCATACGCATATACCCGCAACACACACTGGGCGCACAGTGCACCGCAAAGTTTGTCACGGTTGGCCTGATATAGCATGTGCTGCGTTAGCCTGTCTCGGGAACTTCATATGTAATGGAGCAGTTATGAGATTACATGAAGATATAATTTATCATAGCACAATGGGATCCTGTGAAAATGATAAACTGTGTTATAGTGATGCCTCGCATGACATCAGGGTGGCTTGGTGTAATCCTCTATGAGCATTCCATGCGTGTCTGAACTAATCGTTATGATGATGTATATGTCAATATAATCAAGGTGATGAATAGATACTTATAATTTAGTGCTTACAACAGCGCTGGGGATTGGTGCGAATCACTCAGAAATTATACCAGCAAACCTAAAACAAGGGAAAATGTCCCCATCGACTTGCAGAGGCTAGTTATTACCTAGACTACTGACGAGACTAGATTAGTTCATTGTCAGCCATGCGAAACCTTGTCTGTATTTGCATTGCATTTTGTATAAAGCCTTGAGAATAAAGCCAAGAAAACCTTGAGCAGAAAATGTACCAAAAAGCGACATTTGACACCTCCTGAACAAATCCAACCATCGCTGTTGGTGGTGTCACCGTTTGTCATGACGCAGCACGCCTCAGACCACATCACCACCTCGTGACAGCGTCACGGCGTCCCGGTGACCGGCCGGGGCCCAGGCACGTGCGGAGGAGGGGGGTGTCCGCTGCGGGACGCGGGAGGTCACCGCCGTGCTGACCTTCGCCGGCGGCCGACAGCCGTCCGTCAGGCCTGTCGATCGGCACTTTTTGCAGCGCCGCGGCCGCCATCCGTCTCCGTTAGGCAGATCAACGAGTGAGGCGCCGAGCTAACGAGCTAACGAGCTAACGAGCGCGGTGCCGCGGCCGTCTAACGATCGAGGATGTCTCCTGCTGAAACGGCGGTGAGCGGACGGCGTCGGGCTGCCGCTGCCCGAGTCGGGACGCCCACGCAGCCGTGGCCACCGCAACATCGAGCGTCCTCTGCTGGAACCATCCGGCCACAGGGCCCCGCTTCAAAGCTGGGTGTCTTCCTCTGCTGCAAATTGTCTTTGGCCACACGCAACATCGCTACAGCAGCCAGCTAGGTAGTGATTGGTAAACAAGGAGAAGAGGTGCCTTTCTCCCCTGGGGTCGCTCCCTTGCTTTTACGGCCGTCAACCGTGCCGTCCTCACAGTATCTGGGGACGCAGACGGGCCCGATGCTCGTCAGCGGTGGTGCCATGGTCCAGCGGACGCCGCAGCCACCGTATCGCACGTTCCAGTCCGTCTAGCTCCCCTCTGCGGCCGCCGCCGGCCTCCTGCGATCGCGGTAAGCACCGTCATTACGGCCGCACCACTGGCCCTGGTAGCTCAGTCCCCTGTTATCGGCGTCGACCAGACTGCGCCGCGCACCGGGCCTCGTCCACTGCCCTCTTCCGCAGCGTGAGAGAGGAAGTCCAAGGAGCAGCCATGTGGCTGGTGAGCAGCTGAGCCCTAAATCAGCTGAGAACAGCCTTCCAGAGCTTAACTACTCGTTGATTGATTTCGCTTTGTCGTGCCTTGCCGTGCCGAAGCACATGGATGCTCTTGAGGAGACGGGTGTAAGGAGAACACCACCTAACAAAATAACGGGATTTGTTTTTGGATAGCGTTACGCAAGGCCATGCGCTCGAAGCCTGCTGCAGGGTTACTCTGACGGATGTACTCGCCACCGGGAGCACTGGGGTCCGGACACCAGCAACTTTACCGCCACCGGGATCACTGGGGTCGGGGCACCAGCAACTTTACCGCCACCGGGATCACCGGGGTCCGAACACCAGCAACTTTACCGCCACCGGAATCACTGGGGTCCGGACACCAGCAACTTTACCGCCACCGGCTTACCGCCACCGGGATCACTGGGGTCCGGACACCAGCAACTTTACCGCTACCGGGATCACTGGAGTCCGGACACCAGCAACTTTTGGGCAGATTGGTAACCATTTTCGTTTTTAGGGTATCAAATGGCAGTAAAGCGCGTTGTGCCCAGTAATATAAACTAACACTGACGTGAGCACCTGCGCTAGAACTAACACTAACACTAACACTGACACAATACCAACACTGACATGCAATGGGTGCAAACTGATCTTAGATGTCGGCGTGCCCTGAGCCTCAATAGCAACACAAATGAACGAATACACAGCGCATGTGTGCTAGCATTCTTCTCCGTCATTTGAACGCTTGTCTGCGGGCATGTGCGAGTTAACGCAGTTATATCTGCTCATCACGTAAAGACTTCAAGCAGAGCACGGCTGAAATAATGTCAGATATTCTGGAAATTGCAAACGTTGTCGGGCGATGTAAGAGCTCGTTTCAATAAATGCAAACAACGCCATGAGCTTCCAGCGCTCTTTCGTCGATGAAATGGCTGCGTTAGGCAGATTATAATAATTTAGGATATTTTGTATAGCTTCCTGGCAACTGAATAATCCCATCACATTCGGCATGAAACAAGAGCAAGTAGAATGATGTTTCCACCGCAGAACAGAACGTTTCCGTTCCTCTGTCCCAGGATCAGTCCCCGTCACTTCCCTCCTCTCTGGCCGAGCCCATTCATTGAAGCTCCCAGCTCATTAAGTAGTAAATTTCGAAATCACGCAGCATATCCAAACCGAAGAAGAATGGATGAGGAAGATAAATGCGTGCAGACTTTGCTTGGTATTCTCTGAAGTCTTCCTTAAAAGCTAAGTCTGTTGTACTATTTGCAAGAAGTGCTGGATCTTCAGCGCCGGCGGTCTGGTGATCGGCATAAGAATTAGGCAGTCTAGAGGCAAGGACTCAGGAGCTCGCCAGCCGACTGAGGAATACTATGCGCCCTCTGACGGTAGGCAGACGGTTTCCATGTTGACCGGTCGGCGGTCGCCTGGGTTGACACAGACCCGCCCCGGCACGGTAGCCCGGCCGGCTCGCTCGCTGACGCTGTGGCTAGCCCTGGGCCAGCCGTGATGGGGACTGGCGCGGGAGGGAAGAGCGCGTCACGCCGCGCCGGACGCGACCGAGGCCGCGCGTCAGCAGGAGACGTACGGCACAAAACCGCCGCCTTCCGCCGTCGACCGTCCCCTTTGGCGCCAGGACGGCGTGATTGATATCTCCAATATCAGCGGGCCGGCGGCCGGCGCCGCCCTGCTTTCGCTTTGAACCGTATGCGCGCGTGGGGGAGCGACACGCGCCTGCCCCGCTCGCCCTTCCCCTGGCCCTCGTCCGGACGTCCGAGCAGACTCCCGGCCCCCCTCCTGTCATGAGCAAATATTTGATAATAAAGAGCGATTTAAGCGTGAGGCTATCGCTTCGGCAGTTGATTCCGTAAACAATGGAAGGATGATAAGCTCTTGGTTACGCTTTGATCGGCTTACGCACTCGCGGGAAATGGATGCTGAGAGCCTTTGGAGGTCTTCAAATTGGAGACGCGCTGCCCTTAAGAACTATCCTTTGTGCCTGTGCTCTATTGTCGATAGGTTGAGCGCCACATGCAAATCTGCGCCGGGCTTAGTCGGGGATTTCTTAGAAGCGCCGAGTCATCGGGGGATTTTATCCCCGTTAGCCCCGGGGCAGCTCCCCGCCGGAGCATTATTGATGAAGAGGAGGGCTTACGGCATTAGCTGGCGGCGCACCGTCAGCGGCCGGCAGCTCACGAAAGGGAGGGTGGAGCGCGGAAGTGGGTGGACGGCGCGCCCTGCCGCTGCTCCGCGGAGTGGGTGGCGTGGACCGGAGCGGCACCCTGACATCGCTCGACGGAGTGGGTGCCATGGACCGGAGCAGCACTCTGACACCGCTCGATGGGGTGGATGGCGTGGACTAGCATCGCTCTGAGTTGGCTCGTCGGGGAGTGGTGGGGTGTGATCATGGGTGGGGTACAGGCATCGGTCACACGCCGCTGTCTCGTGCAGACGAGGGGCCGGCGAGTTGCATGGGGCGGGGACGATAGAGATTGTTGGTCCTCAGTGAGCTACGAGAGGACCAGGGTCCGCCCCAATACAGTGGAACCTTGCTGTGTAGTGTGTACATACGTGCAACAGTGGCGACTACCGCTGAAAGGTTTCGCTGTCCTACAGTTCCGTAAGAAATCCTGCGGTTATGTACTCATTTCATGATCTGGTTTGAACGTTGTGCATAGAAAACGCCACACGCAAAACGTTGTTCTGACGTGGTTACTCAAGACTGGAAGCGCACAGGTACATGATCATATCTACACCTGAGCGTATGCTACAAGCAAAAAAAAATGCTCTCTTGAGATCGAAGGCTATTTGAATCACAAATGCCATCGGTAATTGAAGCGGCCCGAGCAAATAACGGCAGGAGGCAGCGTTCAGTGAATCAGCTAATCAAGAGCAGCAGTTACATGCAGCGAGCATCAGGCCGCACCGCACGTACTGAGCTGTCGGCACCGATGCTTCCAACGCTGGAGGCGTTCACATTTGAGCATTGAGAAAACTCACTGGACCTATATTCGAGACCAATTTTTCAACAAGAATCTCCCCGAGACAAGCCGGTGTGAAGTTTCTGAGAAACTCCAGTCCAGCAAACGAGATAGATAATCGAGTAATAGCCAACTTCTGCTGTCAATCAGCGGACGCGGCCGACGGACCAGACAAGGAAGTTTTAATCACCATAATCCCGCGCCAAACTCAATAGCCCCCAATCAGCGCCGTCCAGAAGTCAGCTGTAACTGCGCGGTAGCGCGGCTCGCCTCCTCTCGCCAATCTCATCGCTGACTTTCCGGCTCCGAACCGCTTGCCGTCCGGCCTCGATCAGTCATCAGTCATCAGTCATCAGTCATGCCACGTCGGTGACTCGGGCGGCGGCCCAGTTTGGGACACAAAGGCGGATGACGAATGGCTGCTCCCCCAAGCTGCGGACCCCGGCTCCCCTCCCGCAGCCGTCCGACCAACCGTGCTTCAATCCCATGAGCGACCATTGGCCGCTTCAGTCACTGTTGCGCGGAACTGAAACAAACGGCGGACCAACATCCTTCCATTAGTTAATGCCTTTGAATGCAAGCATATTCATGACGGACATTGGCCTTACAAATACAACAAATTGAATTGCAGATTTTGTGCGGGTGATGCTGTGGCGTCGATTCGTGGCGCTTGTCATCTTTCTTCTGGTCGTTCACCGTCCGCCGTTTTCGTCACAGCGCGTCTCCAGAGTTCTGACTTCAGCACGAGGTGAATAGGATTGGATAAACCGCAGTGGTCATAGCCAGGTGGGTGGTAGTTTGGTGCAACACAGTGGTACTAGGAATGAAGAGATTTTCTCAAAATCACCTCAGAAGTTTCCGTCGCTGTCCAATGATGTTCGTCATCCGTTTGAAGTTATTAGGCGTGCCGATCTTTGATATCACTGACACCGGCGCACGGAGCGCTGGGCGCTGACGGGCCCTGTTCATAAACCTGTCAGTCGGTGCGGAGCGACGCGCTAATCGCGTTGTCGCCTGTCAGCCGCTCCTCGTTCATCACACAGGCCGTCCGATCGGCCTGGCGAATCTCGGCGCGATGCGGTGGGCACCTGCGCTCGGGAGAAAATTCTGTTTGGGTTGGGCCCGCTGCCGGGAAAGGGAGAGGCGCGGGACGCCTCGTCAGAGCTGAAAGTAGAGCTATCGCGACATTCCTCACTGAAATGCGACTTCCTTCTACCAATTACGTCCACGATGTCACAAGAGTATTGCAGGATGTTTGGTGGTTTGTGGGAACGAACCACCGAATTGTCAAGTCTATCATATTCGAAAATAGTTGTCAGTGCCTGGATTGCCTTTGATTCATTGTTCCACTCGACAAAAAAATACCGGAAAGTTTGCTGACAATTTCCTGGCATTTAAGAACAGAAAAAAACGCACATCATCGCCGCGCACACCGTGTGTCGACTGAACAATATCAGCGGGGATGTTGCGTGCCCCGCGACGTCTTGTTTCCATCCTGCCCGTACTGCGGCGAAGCGATGAGTCCGCCGGCATCATTTGGAGACGCAAAAACTTGCCGCGATGTCATCTGAACAGCGCTTCTCAGAAGCGGTCGTCCGTTCTGATGACTCCCGTGATGAGAAGCGCCGCCCCGGCGACCGGGTGACGCCAGGCAATCTGGCAGCCCTCCCGCCACGAGGGGACCGCGCTATTGAGTGCTGGGCTTTTTGTCCGGCCCACTGGTGCCTGAAAGTAGCTTTCTCCTGGTGTTTGCCGGGGACTATGTAACTTCGCTGCAAAGGCTGCAGCAAAAGTCAGGGAAGATGCTAAAGACCCAACTTTGTATACCTACACTGCTTAAAGAGATAAGAGCAATAAGGCCAAGAAAGAGGAGCGCGAGCTGGGCAAGCAGCTGTTCTGTGGAGTACGGCGTGCCTGGAGCTGTGCCCCATGTTGCACTGGGCTTGACCGATTGTGACGTTAAGACGGAAATTGCGTGTCAAACGAACAGGGGATTGTTATTGCATTAGCCAGGGCACTCACGCTTGTGTTTCATGCCACGTCTAACATCGGCCTGCTCGAAGAACGCAACACTGGGACGGTGTTTACTCAAATGCCTAAGGTGTTGCCACTCACGAGGCGTTTTGTCTGACCGCCAGCTAGTGTGTTCAGGGATAATCGACCCGGTGCGTTTTCATTGCGGTGGGCTTAGGTGCGCGGACGCGTTTTCACAGCATAACCAAATACTAGAAACGCTATACCCCTGGTTCGTTGCCTGTGGGATTATCCGTCTCTTCCGTCCGGGTTCGCCCTACCTTTTCACCATCATATACGCTTACCGAACGCACGAAGAAACAGCGCTAAGCGTGTACTCCCTTCACTGGCGGGCGGGGCAGGGCCGGCGGCGGTGCGGAGCGTTCTCTGAGCCTGACCGGGAGTACACTGACGGACGAAGGTCAGTAATCGGCTGGCCCCGCATTCCATGCCCTTTGTTCTGCGCCGGTAATGGGCCGTGAGCCGGGCACCTGTTGCTCGTGGCCCGGCGCCCAGCGATCGGCACCCTTCCTAACACCGGCCGAGCTCCCAACGGCCCCGCCGACCGACTCCTGCGACGCTCCGTGCGGTATGCTAATCCCAGTAATTATGCTAATCAGCAGCGATTATGAATTTTCCCGATGCGCCATGATTTAAACGGCGGGGAAGCGTCGGAGGCGTCAGATAGCCGGTCATTGGGGGTGGAGAAGGGGCCGGAAGGGGGGGGGGGGGTCAGGTGGTGTGCGGGAGGGTTTGGAGGCCTGAGTCTGTCCTGAGGCTGTGCAGGCCTTGTCCACGCTCACTGCGCTGGAAAACAACAGCAGCAGCGGGCGGCATCTGGCAGATTCAGTGGCGGTCTCCTGGGTAAACAACCGTATATACCAGCCGTCAGCGCCCGGTCATCGAGACAGAGCCAGTAAAATGGTAGCCCTCACGGTAAACACATCAATACACGGCTGAAACAGCGGCCACAGTACCCGACATCTGCTGCACGATGCGGCAAAAGATTTGAACTATGTTGGTTAGCGAGATTAAGATCACGATTCTATTGAAAGTTGCAGCCATAGTGATAAACATTTTCATGGAATAATTCAGTCATACTTGTTATTTTATTGTTTATACGCAGTATACACTCAACAAGCTCCGGTGGCTCTCAATGCTATTGGTGCCCACGGCTGGAGACTGCCGAGATACGTCGGTGTGGTGAAGCTGTCGGAATGAGGGCTGGTAAGCAGAGCAAATTGCACAACTAGGCCAGTCCCAATGGACGTTTTTGCGATGATATACCCCCCCCCCCCCCCCATTCGGCCTCCCCCAGCCATGTGTGTGCTCTGCGGCTTGCTGTGAAGTAAACAGCGCTGTGGTGTGCCCACGGCCTGCCCCTTGCACACAGAAAAGTAGTATTACACCATAGTATTACAATGGTGTCAAAACTAACATCCCCCAGTGCGATTCCCATCCGTGGGTACCAGCAATCACTGTTATAATTTGCTTACTCTCGCAGGTACTTTGTCCAGTAAAAAAGCGAAAATAACTGTGGGGTAGTGCGCGTAACCCATAACTGGAGCGACGTAGACGAGGAGTGGTAAGAGAGCTACTTCGATTAAGGTATTACGCAACCAAAGTAGACGAGGAGTGATAGGAGTGTTACTTCGCTTAGGGTATTACGCCACCAAAGTCGGGACACCCCTCGCTGTGGCTTGTAGCAATACGCTCAAACGAGTGTGGCTTTGGAGAAGTTATGTTGAAAAATCAAATACTGCATTTCCCATTTGTTGTTTACAAGTGTGGAGGACGTGCAGTGGTGATTGTTCCCCTCTTTGCACAGGGAAAAGTGTTCATGATTGTTGATGAGGAGTTATCCCAGTAACTGGAGGTGCTTACTTTATGATGGCTGCCACAATCCGCCTGGGGGCGTGTTTCGCAGCAACTGTGATAGCCTACGGGATGCGAATGTCTTTCCGTGTATATGGGAAGATTGCCGCGCGCCTGGGTGGCCGGTTGGATACCCTTTGCTCGGGTGGGGGTCAATTTGACCTCCCTCCTGAAAGCTCAGGAACTAAGAGAGCTAAAGACACCAAATTCACGGGGTGTATTGGCCTGTACGTGAAATCATTTCGGTCAAAGTTTGGGGTCATTAGGTCATGACCCTCGGGTCAAATAAAATCAAACAAGGTCAGACTCCAAGTTGGTGTCCATAGTGTGCCCAGAACCTAGATACCTGTTATAAGCAAAAGGTCACATGCTCATCTAAGGTCAGTGAGCTTATTCGACCTTTCGAAGTTTATGGTAAACAAAATTATGCACGACTGCTTTGAGTTTTGCATTTGAGCAAGCGACAAAGAGCACGCTATGCAGAATGTTCCATTAAACGAAGTGTTGACCCGAGTCATTTTAGGTCGGTGACCTATGCTGTCCTTTAAGAAGTCCGTGGAAGATGCCTTATGCGGTTTTTGTTACCAATAATTCTAAATAAGCACCAAAACCTGCTCCATACAGCAAGCGTTAGAATAATAAAACAGATTGGTTTTACCCTTGGTCTGACAATCATACCTGACCCTAGGTCATTGGAATTTGGTCCTTCAATTGTTGTGTTGCCTAAAGAAGTATCTCAGAAATGTACGGCTTTGTCTAACACTCCGCTATTCCACCACGTGATTCCTCAAAGTCTCATCCGCCTTCTCATCCGCCTCCGAAGTCTCAAAGGCATGTGTGAATGCATTTAGGAAAGACGCTATGTTACGCATGCTGATCGGCCGGGCAGCCAGCACTCGGCTAAATATCGCATGACCTTCGTGTTGTAACCATAAATGACGAAGGGCAACGCCAAATGCTGAACACCCTGAGACTGTAAGTGGTGTGGTGCTAGCTTGAAGGAAACGACTGCCGCAAGCGCACATCACCTGTGGACCACCATGGGGCTGTGCAGCGCTGGTGTAGAGCGCAAACATCCCTATCTACCATCTATGCCGCCGGCTACTTAGAAAAAGGACTAACACCTCTGGAGGCTAACATCAAATGATCAGTGACTCGCCCTTCTCAGGACCAAGAAATGGAAGGGCAGCCACTAAGGAATGACGCATGACCTCAGATCGGACCCAGATAATGCGCCAGCACGACTTGTCGCTAGTTCGAGTACGCGTTAGGGGTCTGATTGGTGCCGGATAGGGCAAATAGGCGTGAGACAATGACTTTCTCCAGGTGCCACGGCGGTGCAAACAAGTATCTTCTACAAGTCTGCATGAAACAAACATCTCTGTTTCGTGGTAATGTTAACATTAGACGCTTAATATATTTATATTTCTCTTCGACGCATTTAACTCGCTGGCGACAAGATCCCTCGAATACTGATCGCAAAGGGGATGCCAAAATCCAACTAGTAATGAGCCTAGAGCTCACGACATCACTGTCGACATTCGCAGACAATCCAACTAGTAATGAGCCTAGAGCTCACGACATCACTGCCGACATTCGCAGACGATCCAACTAGTAATGAGCCTAGAGCTCACAGCACTGCCAACATTCGCAGACAATAGAACATTACAAAGGTGTACGCAACAACAAGAGGTAACTCGTGAGGTACAAATGTGTATACATTGCTTTCTCGAGATCAGTTCGGGCCATCAGCACTCGCTCTTTAATTAAAATCTGTCCTTCCGACACCAGACGTCCACTGACGGCGGTGAGGCGGCGCCACCCTCGGCCCGCCCTAATCAGGGTCCTGGCCGCCGCCGCGGGGACCCCCGCCGGCCGGCGCCACCCTCGGCCCGCCCTAATCAGGATCCTGACCGTCGCCGCGGGGACCCCCGCCGGCCGGCGCCACCCTCCGCCCGCCCTAATCAGGGTCCTTGCCGCCGCCGCGGGGACCCCCGCCGGCCGGTGCCACCCTCGGCCCGCCCTAATCAGGGTCCTGGCCGCCGCCGCGGGGACCCCGCCGGGCCGCGCCACCCTCGGCCCGCCCTAATCAGGGTCCTGGCCGCCGCCGCGTGGACCCCGCCGGGCCGCGCCACCCTCGGCCCACCCTAATCAGGGTCCTGGCCGCCGCCGCGGGGACCCCGTCGGGCGGCGCCACCCTCGGCCCGCCCTAATCAGGGTCCTGGCCGCCGCCGCGGGGACCCCGCCGGGCGGCGCTACCCTCGGCCCGCCCTAATCAGGGTCCTGGCCGCCGCCGCGGGGACCCCCGCCGGGAGGCGCCGCATCCGGCCGACTCTGACCGTCGCCGTGTCCTGAGCTGATCACCGATCAGATCTTGGATCAGTGTTCAGCTTGTGGTGGTCCGACATGGCCAGTCGGACCGCCGGGTCCGGCCACGAGTCCGGTCCGGTCCGGCCCGGGTCCCTCGGGTCCCGCCGCTGCAGCAGCGCGCTGCCGATCCCGCGGCGGCGCGGCCAAACATGTTTACGGCGGCGCACGGAGCGGAGCATTGGGCCAGGTCGAGCGCATTGTCCCCCGGGCGAGCTCCTGAATGGCGACTAATGAGTGTCGCCTGAGGTCACGGGTCGGGTCAGCCGTCGCTGCTCTGCGCTGACCCCCCACGCGGTACGTGACTGGCAGCGGTTTCAGGGGCCACAGAGGTGTGGCATTGCTCAAAAAACGGCGGCAATAGGCACGTGACCGCAGATTACTGGGTTGCCTTGCAGGTGCTTTTTCTCGCTGGGTGAAGGTCACGGTCGCACAGTTGAGGATTTTCCGGGAGTGCGAGTGAGCTGTTGTTTATGGTTTGTTGCACAGTATGGCGGGCTGAACAAACTGTCTGTAACTGTACGACAAACTATCGGTGGCGGAGTGCCTCTTTTGGTCATCATCGTCCCTGTCATCATTACATGGCGCCGTTCTGATCTTTCTTCCGCAATGCGTATTGATTTCAATTTTGGTAGCAAATTCCGGCAGATTTCCCAATTTAAAAGCTGGCCAGTGATAGTTGTGGGCGCAACCACAATAATTTGCATCGATGCATGGTGCATATAAAAGTTATGCCACTGCTTATACGAAATAGCAACATTTTAGTCTATTGAGTAAGGATATAAGCTGTAAATGTTGACGTATTCGGAACTACGCATTGTAAATGAAATGACCGTATATCTGAGAACGATGTGGGTCGGCTGTACCGAGCAAATGTACTATCAGAGTCAGTGGTGTAGCCAGGGTTTCGCGCAGGAGTTGGCCTAATTTGGTTGAATGGAGCCTGTCTTTTGGCATGTCTCTTTGTCCAAACTGTGCTTTAAGCTTCCGTGGCATTTATTGCACAGTTAGACTAATAAGTGTCTTACAAACGTGACAAAACACACACGTTGAAAAAAGCACCGTAAGTGGAATGCATTACATTTATAGTGGTGAGCAGGGAGTGATATAAGATTTATCGCGTAGGAGCGGCTGTTTTAAATCGAAATGCTGTGTTACTCAGAAGGATTTCGAAAAACCGGCGTTATTGGTCAAATAGTACGCCTCTGATATAGTAATGAGTGAAAAGTACAAAAGGTGGCATACTCCCTGTGATGGTGGCGTAGATGGGGATAAAAGCAGCAGCAGCGTGTTATGTGCACTCCCATCGCCTGGATCGAGGGGATCCAGCTCATGCAGCGATTGCTTCTTCCAGTCTAAACCCATCACGTCATGGAACATTTGGGGCTCTTAGAATCGCGCCATAAACGGTGTTGGTGCAGACCTGAAAGGTGTGTGTGATCGTCCTCCTCTGTGCTTCTTTTTCATCCTCTGTCATCCTCAAGCAACATGATGTGTGGATGCTTGTATCGATATGGTGGTAAACACTCATATTCGCTCTGCTCTTATTTTTCAATAAGCAGACTAAAAAGGATCGAAATTTGGTGTCTGAGCAATATTGTCGCTGCGAGGTAAATGTATATGAATTATGAATCCCGTGAAGCTTTCACCACTGTACATGCACATGTTTATACACTGATACACTATATGGCCAATTGGTCTGGATGGTCATATGTGATATTGTGACAAGATGTGTGCTGAAAAACCTACGAAACTACGATAGAAAAATCTGCCGGCTCACGGCAACGAATATTCTTCCGCATTTGGAGGGAAAGGGATACAAATGCTAAATTTTCAGAACGTTATGGGTCTCAGGCTTTGCCCCCAACCCCGGTTCCCGCACCCCTATGACCTGTGCTGGTGTAACTCAAGACACATCAGGAATTGGCAAGGTAGTGGTAATTTACGGGAACGTCAATTATACGAGGACTTTTTGATGCAGTTCACGGTCATGTCCTTTTTAAGACCCAAAACGCTTTGTTTTCTAAGTTACACGCCCGTAAAAGTGCGAAAAGGTCTATTGGGAGCCCATTTTATTGTTGCCTCGGCATTAATTACGTCATAGAAATGTTATGCCATCGCGGTCATACTACACGCTGCTTTCTGCTCATGGTCAAAACAGCATGGCCGCTGGTACATTCGCAAAAGCGATGATGCGGCACGTATGATGCAATGCACAGAAGATGATTAGCTGTTAGCAAGATTTCGCTGCTGAATGCGCGTAGCAAACGTAAGCGTGAACGTTTTCGGGCTGTGCGGCACTCGTGAGGGCCATTTTTCTTTATGTCTAGGCCACAGGTCAATGTTTTAAAAAAGAACGCCACTGTCTGCAAAAAAGTACGGCGCCCAAAAAAACGGCACTCTCCCGAAAGTTATAAAGCAGAAGACGCGACGGCAAATCTGTCTTTTTCCGCTGCTGGCGTTTTTTTCTTCTTCTGGCGTATTTCTTACAAACAGCTCAGTTGGCGCCTTGTGTGCCGAAACACAGAACCTTGCATGGGTTTATGGGTTAGCAAGGCATTATGAAATTAGGGAAACATCACAGTAATTTCAGCTATATATTTACTACATATTTGACACATATTGTACCACAATTGTACAACTTGAACAAAAAATTGTGTCTACAAGTACAACCTCTTGAGCCGTATTACCATGAGCCCCCGTTGGGACTTTGTTTCGAAGGGAGGTCACGGTGAAATGCGGTGTTATGACAGAAAATTTTTGCGGAAATTGCGAGAAAACCTGAAATTTGATAGTCCTGCGATCTGTGCAAGAGTGACATCACACTTATTTGACAAAAGGGTGTGAATTGGGTGCTTGAAATGTGTGTGGTCACTGGTGGTGTGTGCCAGTGGCTTGTATTGATCTTGATGTGATGGGGAGTGTGCGTGCGAAGTTTGTACTTCCGAGAGAAAACATTGTTCTGATATTCTTTAAGCCTACTGACTCCCAATAAAATGTGATATATTGGTACCTGCCTCTACCTTTATGTTCGTGTTTGAACATGACAAAGGAATGCTGGCAAACTAAGAGAAACACTAGCACTTCCGTTACAGGGATGCACAAAGGCACGTTGGTACTTCATTACGATCTTTACGACATTTGAACCTACTGAGGTATTACAGCATGTAATTGATTCATTGCATGTCATTATATCAGCGATTCATTTTGGCAGTAGGGGCTGGTGCGTGCTGCTCATTAACACGCGCTCAGGTGGGGGACGCAAATTGACCCTCCCCCCCCCGAAGGTTTTTCCAGAATGGTTTACGAACGGCGCGGCGTAGCCGCGCCAAAATTTTGCACAGCTGTAGACAATTGAATAGCGGATCGTTCGGCATCAACAATTTAAACGTACCTTGTAAGGTTGCTGACCTATAGCAGATCAAAGTCAGACCATGGTTTCAGCAAAGGCAATTTTTATGGAATCGTTCAATCTGATTCAACAACGGAGTGTTAGACGAAGCCATACATCTCCTAGATGCTTTCTTAGGCAACACAACGGTTAAATGAGCAAATTACATTAACCTAAGGTCAGGTATGAACGTCACACCAAGGTCAAAACCAACCTGTTTTGTTACTCTAGGGTTTGCTGTATGGGATAGTTTCTGGTGCTCATTTCGAGCTCATTGATAGCAGGGACCGCACTATATGGACTTCTTAGAGGTCAGGATAGGTTAATGACCTAAAATAACCCAGGTCAACATTTTGTTTTAGGAACATACTGCCTAGAGTAATCTTAATAGCTTGGTCCAATGCAAAACTCAAAGCAATCTTCCATGATTTTGGACACCTTGACCTTAAAAAGGTCAAACAAGGTCACTGACCTTGAATGAGAATTTGAACTTTTGTTTAGAAAGGGTTATCTGTGTTCTGGGAGCGCTTTGAAGACCAACCTAGAACTTGACATTGTTTGACCTTTTTTGACCCGAAGTCCATAACCTAGAAAACTGAAACTTTGACCTAAGTGGGTTCATGTACACGCCAACACGCGCTGTAAGTTTGGTGTTTCTAGCTTTCTTAATTCTCGAGATCTCAGGTGGGTCAAACCGACTCCCCACCCGAGCGAAGGGTATCTAGGCCGCCACCCGGGCGCGTGTTAATGGACATGCTCAGTATAGGATCACATGACATGGCTCTGCAAAATTGTCTTTCCCTAAAGAATTCTGAAAGCAAAGAGCTGTATTATTACTGATGCACACTGTACTGTCTTCACAATTGTTGTATGCAGGCGGGCATTGCTTGTAAGTCATCAATGTCATCATCACTGCAACTTGCGTGAGATGCTGGGTGCTGAGAAATGTGGAAAAATATTGTTGTTAATTTCTTGGATAGCGCTTAATAATATGTTTGTCATGAGCGTGGTGTGCACTGGCAGTTTCTTCCTTTCCTTGCATTTTGCCCATCGAACCATAACTGCACGCACTTCTCATGACTTCAGCCTTGCGCAAGGTCATCATGTTTGCAGTGTCATTTCACCACATGTAAAGCGGTCTGATGGCTGCAGCATGTTGCATGACTGTGGAAGTAGGAAGATGTGTTTGCATCTTTCTCACCTACGTTTTGTGGGTTCTCAAAACAGGCTGAGCAAGTGATGCCGCTTATTGGTCGCCTGCTTTGCTGAAAATGATTTGTATATTGTATTATATGTTTTTGTTCAGTCACATGTCAGATGGGGAGTCAATACAAGAAGGCACACTTGACCCGTCTTTTCATGATGGAATTTATTATGAAAGCAGCATGGATTGCAGAACAAAAACCATATCATTGTTTATTATGTCATGCCACAGTACAGCACTGAGGTAGTGCCACAATGAAGCTGTTGACCTGTGCCATTACACAAGGTACCACATTGGTTGACTACTCTATGCCAAGGCTGTCAGACAGCAGCTTATAATTTATGAATGACTGGTAACAACTGATTGAACAATACCAAAGGACTATCAACAGCAAGAATGTCATTGCACTACAATAGTTATATCAGGGTTGACTATTAATGGCATAAATAATCATAAGCAAAAAAATCCTTGAAAGCCCAGGCTTACCATCTCGACCATGGCAATAGGAATGCTTTGGAAATAAATTCATAGCAACGTTACAAATTTATTAATTTTCGCATGACACCGCATTTCCAGTTACAAACAACAAAGAAAGCAACTATTGTGCACATCACATGATATCAATGTCAGAACTATAGCACCGCATGCAACGATGGGCTGATAATAAAGTATTGACAAAATCATCATCAACAGCATAGCAGCAACCGCAGCAGCACAGCATATTGTGCTTTGATATCAATAATCTGCCATAAAAGCTGGCGATCGCTACGTTGCGTATGCCAAACAGTTCTTCAAAGCTTTTCCTACGGCCAGCACCAAGACAAAAAATCCACAAACCACTCACCAGTTCGCCACTCGACAGAGGCCCCGCGACGAGGATGGCCGGTTAGCGCCCGCTTTCGTGTGTTTCAAGGTATTCTTTAGGTCTGGCTGCCAGATGTTGCCGGGTATTACTGTCGTCACAAAACCATTCCATTACATTATCAAACAACGACACAAGGGGGCGCATTTTTACAAACTTTGAAATTTTGCCACTCAGCGTCACTTTTGAACCTTGAAAGCCTACCAATTGTTACAAGCAAGCTTTTCCCACCATATATGATGCCTATCTCAATATCTTCAAACGTGGAACATTCCCTCTCAGTGTACATTCCCTCTCAATCGTCCATTTGTCATCTGGTTCATTTCTTGCCCATTTCTTATACTTTCCTGGTCCATTTCTTTTTGTTCACTAGCTGTGATGGGGTATTTCATTGGTTGCGCCGCTCCACATCGCTGGTATTATTGCACCCCTTCTGCGTATTATTGGGTGATCTCTGGAACTCCGCAGCATGATAATGCCGACACATACCCTGACCCACTCAGTCTGATTGGATGGGACGACTGCGGGCTGACGGCAGGACCTGTTACGGCCCCACCGGCGGCGGTCTGTCACCCCCATCCGTCACCTGATCTCGCACCGAGCGAACGGTGCGGAGACCGTCACCTGACAGGACCGGGACTGGCAGAGACCGCCACTCGACCAGACCGGGACTGACAGAGACCGTCACCTGACCGGGCCGGGACTGACGGAAACCGTCACCTGACCGGGCCGGCACTGACAAAGACCGTCACCTGACCGGGCTTTCACTGACAGAGACCGCCACCTGACCGGGCCGGCATTGACAGAGACCGTCACCTGATCGGGCCGGGACTGACAGAGACCGTCATCTGGCCGGGCCGGGACTGACAGAGACCGTCACCTGACCGGGCCGGCACTGACAGAGACCGTCACCTGACCGGGCCGGCACTGACAGAGACCGTCACCTGACCGGGCCGGGACCGGCAGAGACCGTCATCTAACCGGTCCGGGACTGACAGAGACCGTCACCTGACCGGTCCGGGACTGACAGAGACCGTCACCTGACCGGGCCGGGACTGACAGAGACCGTCACCTGACCGGTCCGGGACTGACAGAGTTCGTCACCTGACCGGGCCGGCACTGACAGAGGCCGTCATCTGGCCGGGTCGGGACTGACAGAGTTCGTCACCTGACGGGACCGGGACTGACAGAGACTGTCATCTGATCGGGTCGGAACTGACAGATGACGGCACTCCCTACGCGTCCGCCTGATCGCATGCCTGTTTGTCAAGACCGTCACCCTACCGATGAGGGCTTTCGGTATTGCTGAGCCATTTGGTTTGCTTATGACCGATGAGCTTTACCGTTGTCCTTGCGCAGCGAGAAGTCTCGAGGTGTTCTTGCACTCACAAAAGACAATTTTCAGTTCAGGTTTCATTCACGGTCTTTGCAAATTTGTCTCGCCGGCGTTGTGTGTAAGATGACGTCAGGGAATGGGCGCGCCAACTACGCAGGTTTCCTGCTTCCGCTCCTAGCCTTCGCATCACGAATATCAGTAGCACGCAGTTTGTTCTCATAAAACTGAAATTGAATAAGTGGCAATAAGTGGCTCTTTCCGTGGCAACAGGGAAAAACCAAACTTGCATCTGAAAGCAGCCCATCAACTGTATTACAACAAATTCTGGACCTGTTCCGTTGCACTGCGTCATCACCTGAACATTGGGCGTCATTTTCACATCGGAGGCCGGATTGCAATCTCCAAAATTGGTGACCATTTGCTGTAAGAATTGTCACGTATACCTATCAGCTCACCTTGTCGTGAATTAATGGCAAACATCCGGGACAAAAACATGTTTAACCACTTTATCATGGCAAATATCTCGCACAATAGCATGCAGGGAAGAAAAAGCTTATGATTTACCGTGTGTGATCGGTGACGAAAATTAACACTTTTGTAAGCCAATTGGTGACAAAATTGCAAAACTGCAAACAAATTTCAACACACCAGACCACATACAACAGACCATCCCAGCTAGACGAAACTCAAAGCTTAGTATTGATCTGTACTTGCTGACGCTTCCAGGGTGAGCTTGTGTGGAGTACGTGTCGAAACGCTGACGCTTCGCTGTATGGGCAAGGTGAGCCATAAGATGCTGCCAAACATGATAGCTTAAATCAGGATACCTTTAAGCAGGCTACAGATATCTATTACAAACTATGCTATATCAGTGCTGACTTCACAGATCAGCGGTGACACGGCGCTCTTCCAACGTCCCTGAGGTCAGTGCTTTTCCAATGTCCCTGAGGTCAGTGCTTTTTAAAAATTTGTCAGCCAAGGCTCGCTTCTCACACTAAAACCAACTAACTAGGCTTATTAACAGTCGTAAAAATCGTGGTTGGTCACAGCATCTTGCGGTGAGCGTGATCAGTTTGCTACGCAGCGTTTTAAAGCGTCGTGCCATTTCAGACAGATGGGCTCGAGTCCTCGGCGCGGTAAAGCGGTGGGTTCAGTACAAGGCTATGGACTGCTGTTGGTTGTGTTCATGTCGTGAGAAGCTGACTGGTTAGAAGAGTGTATCTAATCGCCAGTCTTTTAATGTCGTAGCGTTAAAAAGCCCTGCCGATCTAGAAGGATTTTTGTTTGTGGATACTCAAGCTGTAGCTTCAGAGGCAACGAAGCACTTTGAAGCGACGCATCTCAAGGATTCATCCAGGGCTTCCTGTTACTGTGAGGAATAGCAGCTTTGGGATAAGAGTCAGAGCGTCGCTGGTGTGGGACTCCCACATTGCCCGTCACACTTCAGACTCAGCATACGGACCGGTGGAGAGGCGTGAGATAAAACGTCGCTGGTGTGGGACTCCCACATTGCCCGTCACACTTCAGACTCAGCATACGGACCGGTGGAGAGGCGTGAGATAAAACGCTTTTATTGCCATCAAATTCCATAAAAGCCAAATGAAGGTGCCAGAGAAGTTCAAAAATGTCGTTTGAACCTGTTGATACCATATTGCATGGGTTTTGCTCCGAATAATTTGGATCATGTTAGGGTATGCGAATTTTGCAACAGTAGTGGTTATTTAAAGATAGCGCGGTTCGCCAACGCTTGCAGCTGAATGTCCGATGACGTCACAAAACTAAAAGTGACATCTTTGACATGTGCTTGTAGAATCATCCTATCGGTAAATGTAGAGCTACAGGGATGTAGTTATGCAAAATACGTAGTGGTGAAGGATGGCGTGGGGAGGTGTGTGCAAAAAGAAAAGATGGCTGAGCTTGCCTCCGAAATGCACTGAAAGCAGTTTTGTTTCAAGATCTGACGCACCTTCTTTCCACAGTTGGGGGCAAGCGTGCAGTTTCTCAAAATTAGTTTTGGGAGGCTGAATCCTAAAAATTATAAATAATGAAAACTAATGGGTAAAAAGGGATTTGTAAAACTAGGAAACTACATACTGGGCTAGGTGGCACAACCCTCACCTCGCAACTGAATAGGAAACTGCACGCCTTTAAGCTGGTTTTGTGAAGTATACCTTTATCTGATAATTCTATTAGTTTAGTCTCAGCCATTATTCCGTGTTTGATGGCCAGCAAATGGTACTTTTGCGCAAATGAACTCTCAAAAAGAAAATATTTGATGGCTATGCCGCATTGCGTTAAATTACCTTTGTTTTTGTGGTTTATCGCATGTAGAGCTATATTACAACAGTTTCTGAAAAAAATTGATTTTTCTGATGAACATTTTTGTCTAACTGATGAAGATTGACCCCTCCTATAGGAATCGCATCACACGTTCCTCATCAGCGACCAAACCTCACCGCGCCTGAAATGAGGGCCTTCCATCGGGCCAGAGTCCAATATGCTGGGATTCTGTCGGGCGCCATTGTCTGTAGAGTGGATCTCTGCTGTCTGCTGGTGCCCCAGATTGGACAGTTCCGGGCGAGCGAGCGCCTGATGTCACGGCGACGGCACGACCCACTCCGCCGGCGACGAGTCCATTATTTAGATTGCACCAGCATAGACGCGCTCGTCAAATACATGTCGGAGCATGCAGCCGGGCTCCGCCAAGTGTGCTGCGTTTCAGCGCAAACTATCTGGAACGCGTCACAAAGTGCGTCCAACTGCTCGACAGGGTGACAGATTTACGTTGAGAGTGTTCTGAGCCACGCAGCGCTGCAGCGCGAGAGCAGCATCTAACTTCTTGTTGCCATAAAACTTTGCTCTGGCCTTCAGAGGAGCAGCGGAGCTCCCTAAGCTACCCACCCGGCCATCACAAACCGTGACACAACATTCTTCAGCGGAACGCCTCCTGTTCAGGGAGAGCGTGCATGGGAGCAGAGGTATTCGCGGATTGCATCAATCCTTGTGGATCTATCCGTGGGCCGGATTGGACCGGATCAGAAATGCCCATTAGAATACGAGTAAGGACCCGACTTGGCTTTGCAATTAGCCAGCTCACATTGACTGAACGGATTGAAATCAAACCAAATAAAAATTATCGCTAAATGGCCCCTGAAATGATCAATGGGGACATCACCCTAGAATAGAACGTTCAAAGCAATAGAATACAGTAGTTTCAGCCACTAGTAAGCAGTCTGAACTTCAACTCTAGGCAATGCATAAACAGACTGCATAGTACATAACGCAGCCACAAATTTCACTAACAAGTTATCTTATGAACAGATCATATTGATCATTCAATACAACTGAATTACAATCATATATCCTGCTTGGAAAACCTGAGCTCCAATTATTTTCAAGAAAAATAAATCTTAAATAATCTTCTAACGTATTTTATCATAACACCACTATCACTTCCCCCGATATTGCCAACAGTCTCACTTAATACCAGTGGGTGGCATCATATTTTAGCGCTGAAAAACTGGGCAGAACATGTTTTGTTGGTAGTAAGCACTTCACAAAGTCACGAAATCCAGCTCAGGTCTGAGAAAATCGAAAATTTAAACTCCATGTCAACACTGTAGTTTCTGATTGCCTAGTTACTCCACCAAACTAATGGGTTTAATATCATCTTCCAATGAATCACGCCGCTTCCATTGCTTCATTTCCAGCTGTATGCAGGAGCAAGGATTGCTACATCCTTGCATTTTACTTGCTGAATCCACTCCCACCCAAATAAATGCATCTCAAAGATTGAGCATGTTGTCCTCTATAACCGGGGATCAAAGTTAACTTTCGCACCCAGTAGTTAGCTGCTTGGTGCAGGTAGATGCTATTTGCATCTAACGAAAACTTTTGCATTAGGTAAGTAATCATTAATATTTTATTCCCACTTGCATGACCTCTGCGGCACTCTGCACAAAAAGCCAGGAATTAGTGTGGTTAACCAAGTCAAGCAAGACCAAGGCCTGTGAAGTCTCATTTCGTACCTCAAATGAGAATTTAATCAGATCTAGGGTAGCTTGTGCTATCGCCAGAACCCTTAGCTAGTAGCATATGAGATGGCAAAGGGGTCATGACAGATATCGGAAGACGGGCGACATGTAGCTAACTTCTGCACCGCTTTTTGTGATATGGAAGAATTCTCCATTTATAGCTGAGGCACTGACGGCGCACGAGACACTACACCCTATGACTAAAATGCTGTGCCGTCTTATAAAGTATTTATGGTACTTTTGATAGCGTGCTGGATGTTAAAATGGTTATAAAGTGGCGTATCATTGTCAATACATGTGGTGGTATTTTAGCCATGGAGTTGAAACAAGAGGCAACTGCTCCATTCTCCTGGATAGAGGAGCAGATGCCGCGGGCGTTGGTGCGTCTGAGAACGGATACACACACGGAGCATCAGATATGAGGTGAGATGGTGGTTTCATTTCTTCAGAAGGCTTCCCAAATGGGTGTCGTTTTGTGCTTGTAAACTGGGTGCCGCAAAAACTTTCGAATGGAATGTTTAAGTATGTTGCACCTGACGTCTGAAAATGTTAGGTAATGTGCTCATTCCATCTGTTATTTAAACCATCTCAGGTCATCTTGGTCATGTTGGGTCCTGCGATATGATGATATGAGAGAGCTATTAGCCAAAATGATTACAATATGATGAGCCTTGTTTGTTCTGATGTGCAAGCAAAATTTCATTCCAAACAGGAAACAACCTGTGCAAAGTAGCTTAACACCTGCAGTTCGAATCCCAACTTATTGTGCACTTTGTTTCCCAATGAAAATTAATAAATAACTAAAGTTTTAGCATTTAAATGAACGATTCTTCTTTGTTAAAAATGATAAAGTCTCGAATGTAAAAGAGGATTGGCGCGGGTTCATCCCATACATTTATTTCTGATAAGTCGGACCAGGCGGGATGATTGGATTGAGAAATCCGGAAAAGTGAACTGGTAGACGGATTGAATCTGGACTAGCCGGACCGGACTGAACCGGATCTTGAAAATTCAGCCGGTGAAGTGCTCCATACGGGAGCCGACCTTCGGCCGCCGCTGCGTTCTCGGAGCCTGCGTCGGCGGCCCTGCCGGCAGCCGGGCGGCCCGGTGTCTCCCGCACCCCCGTCCGCCCCGGACCGGCCGCTCCGTGTCACAGCGTGCCGGCTGCCGAGCGGCCCGGTGTCTCCTGTACCTCCATCCGCCCCGGACCGACCGCTCCGTGTCACGGCGTACCGGCTGCCGGGCGGCCCGGTGTCTCCCGCACCCCCGTCCGCCCCGGGCCGACCGCTCCGTGTCACGGCTTGCGGGCTGCCGGGCGGCCCGGTGTCTCCTGCACCCCCGTCCGCCCCGGGCCGGCCGCTCCGTGTCACAGAGTACTGACTGCTGGGCGGCCCGGTGTCTCCTGCACCCCCGTCCGCCCCGGGCCGACCGCTCCGTGTCACGGCTTGCCGGCTGCCGGGCGGCCCGGTATCTCCTGCACCCCCGTCCGCCCCGGGCCGACCGCTCGGTGTCACAGAGTACTGACTGCTGAGCGGCCCGGTGTCTCCTGCACCCCCGTCCGCCCCGGGCCGACCGCTCCGTGTCACGGCGCGTGTTGAACCAGGGGTGTTTGCTTACGCACCGGGGCCAGATCGGATTTACCCGGCTGAAGCGGGGATTTCGAGAGCCTCTGAGGTGGGGAGACACACCGGATCAATATGGAGGCAACACGCGGTCAGTGCGCGCGGCGGGGACGGCATCTGGTCTCGCGACCAAGTCGGCTGGAACGCTAAAATAGAGCCGAATTCTCACGTGAGGGTACTCGAGATGGGAGACGGTGCAGTTACAATGACGGGAATGGAGGTGGGAGATACTGGTATCATGTATTTTAAGTCGTGTCTTCCAAAACTCGATGCATACTGAGCAGAGATCGTGGATGACACGATATATTATGTAGCGCCGGACGGCACTAAGGGAACCTTCACAAGGGGCTGCCGCGTTGACTAAGCTGTCTAACTACCGAGCAGCTGCGGTGAAATATGAGCGGGCATTCATGGAAGTGACGGCCACTGAGCTGTTGATACCGCTGAAGCCACCAAAGCCGCTGATCACATGCCAGGAAGGGGTGCGAAATGACTTGAATTGATAACTTAGTCATCTATTCTCTTGGTCAAACGTTATCATACCAACCCTCATTGAAGCAGTCTTCTGCATTTCAAGTGGGTGATATCACAACACTTGCAACAATAGTGCGGCTCGCTGTAACTACCCTGGATCTTTTGTGCCAGGCTTATTTTATTTGTTCTGGGTCGAGATGCATCTCAGACTTGTTGCCATGCTCTTGCACTTCATGCTGAGTGACTGCAGCTATCACAGCTCTGCTTTTTCACATGCGATTGTTATCATCATGACTCAAGCTGCGTCGTTGGCCGCCGTCAGTCTCGTCGGCAGTTGGCGGGCCGTTTCGACGCTCGGAATGTGACGCCGGGTGCCGGCATACGCGGCTTCACTCCAGCCGTGACCAGACGCATTACGCTGATGACATCGGTAACTGATGGCAGAGACAGCGCCTCCTCCCCTCGCTTTCTGCCCTCCGTCCGCGCCATTCCTACTTCCGATGGCTCGGCCGGCGCCAGCGCCATCTAGTCTGCGCCGCGCGCGGCTGTCGCGGGTAGGCTGCGCCGCCGTGCTTCAGTGCCGTGCGGACCAGGCGAGAAGGGCGTGCTGACGCCGAGAGCGGCTCCCGCCGCCTCGGTCTGCAAACGGCAGTTTGTTTTGACAGCGGCGAGCGTGACGGATAGGCTAATTGCAGGCAGTACGGCGCGACCCGTGTCTGTCTGTCGGCGGTGCGGCGAGACTGCGGATCACCTGGCGACGGGCGTCACGCCGAGCCCCGCAGTGACGCCCACACACCGCAGGCCGCAGACCACAGACCGCCGCAGGTCTGTCGGCGGACAGTCTTCACGCGGCTCGAGCGCCGGGACCGTTGAATGATATGGACAGCGTTTGGAATGTCGCTTCCTTGCTAGCGATGGTCGGTGGAGCGGGAAAAACGACGCTCCAGCGGGACGGAACATCAAATAATTCAAGCGGCGTCAGCATTGTGGACAGCACTGCGATGAAGCCACAGACAACCCTTTCATTTTTGATACAATTGACGAAATTTTTACGTGGGCTGAATCTCCTACTGCGGAAAAAGAACATTGAGAACATGTCCAGTGGTGGCGTCAAAGGTTGGCGATCGTCTTTGTTTTAATTCCGTTCCCTCCATACAGCCTCACAAGCGTGAAGCAAAGTTTGAAGATCATGAGAGAGGCCCGTCCCATCCTTTGTGAAAGCGATCGCCGGTCGTGACCGTGCAAAGAAGCGCCAACCTTCGTCCAGGCCGCCGGCTCCTCGGCTCTGTCGCCCCGCGGGTATTCCTTCGTAAGGTCCTCTTCTCGCGGGGCGCGTCCCTCTGTCCACTCCGTGTGGTCCTCCTGTCCCTAGTTACGCCCCCCTGTCCTTCTCCGTGCACTCCTCCCACCCCGAGCCCGTACCCTTCTGTCCCTCTCCGTGCAGTCCTCCAGCCCCGAACCGCACCCCTCTATCCCCTTTCCGTGCGGTACCCCTTCCCCTATTCGCGCTCCTCTGTTCCCCTCCGTGCGGTCCTTCTGCCCGAAGCCGCGCCCCTTTATCCCCGTTGTGCGCGCCTCCTGCCCTGAGCCGCGCCTCTTTGTCCCCCTCCAAACGGTGCTCCTGCCCGAGTCGCGCTCCTCTGTCCCCTCCGCGCGGTGCTCCCGTCCGAGTCGCGCTCTTCCGTCCTCTTCCGTGCGCTTCTCCTCCTCCAAAGCGCGCTCCTCTGTCCCCTTCCGTGCGCTCCTCCTCCTCCGAGGCGCGCTCCTCTGTTTCCTTCCGTGAGGTCCTCCTCCCCCAGGCTGCGCTCCTCTGTCCCCTTCCGTGCGCTCCTGTGTGCCGTATCAGACACGATCCGACACCAAATCCGATTTAGCGAGCTCGCTACGCCGCTCCCCGCGCACCGACACCGGGGAGGGTTGGACCAGCGGTGCAGACGCCCCTCCTAGCTGTGGGTGCGGGCGCAGACGTGGCGGCCTCAGTCGATACTTTTGATGCCTCAGTCGCGCGAATGTAAAGCAAGCTATCTGAAATGTGGGCCACCTGTGATACAACAGTAGCAGAAGCCGCTGATGTGCTTCTTACTACATCGGGTGAAAATTCGTGCTTACAGGAGAGCCAATATTCCTGGCACGGAAAGATAGTATTTGCAAACCGCAGTTCGCAAAAGCATTTGTAACTGCAAACATACATTGCATTTTGGTGGCCCGACGGTGCGGAATTCCAGGTTTATATTCGACTTCCAATTATTTTGATTTTCACGTTTTCGAGCAGTCACATCAGTTCTGCGCAGCCAGGTCCGCATGTATCCGACATGGACGCGTAACATGATGAAAACGGGGCTGTACCACTATGCATATACATTTATGGCCACGCATGTACATACATTGCCTGTTCACACATTTTCATTAGAAATCCATGCCTTTCGAGAGACCTCCTTAACATTTTGGGGTGGGTAAGCCCATATTCGTCCGCCCTGTCGGACGGCTCTCAAGGCGCTGGCCCACCCAGGCCGCCCGCTTACGCCGGCTGATGGAAAACAGAGTACACGCGGCGTTGGCTGGTGAGGTTAGCAGATTACCGATAATTACTGGCTTGTTAACTAACTTAAGCGTCCCACCTCACCAAAGTGCTCGGTTGTTGCAGGTGAGTTTGTGACCGATCAGGCATCTGATCACTGCCCTTTCCCATAACAGCCCAGTTTGGGCTGTCTGAGCGCCAGCAACAACACGGATGAGTAAATAATGGCTCCTTTAAAGCGCAAGCAGGTATGCTGTATTTATGCCACATAGCTGGTGGACTATGCTCACTTGAAATGGTTAATGCAGTTATATGTGTATCTGCAATTAAACACAGCACCATGTTTCTGGAATTTGTATGCACAGGTAATTTTGCAGTCATATTAAGCGAACCTATATCTGGCATGCAATCTTGACGAGCCCTTGGGGCCTACTGTCCCTGTTGTCTGAACTCGTCAAATTATAGCACGCAAAGGTTTTATGACATGTGGTCACGTCTTTATATTTTCAGTATTTTGGCAAAAGCATAATAAAGTAATGCATTGCATCTCTACACCACTTAAACGTAGGTAATGTTGATATTCTTTGCGGTTTATGTGCGCTGCTTCAGCTTTTCACCTTCCATTGCAAACAAAAAAATAATGACAGATCAATATTCCACACGCAGTGAAAATAATTACGAATAGAGAATACCAAATCAAACAATGCTCTCCCTCAGCAGGACACATCCAGTACTAACACACTCATCACGTCAGTACGCGCTTGGGAGGGGGTCAATTTGACCCCTTAAAGTTTTTTTCAGAATAATTTGTGAACGGTGCGGCGTAGCCGCGCCCGATTTTGCCTAGCTGTAGGCAGTTTAATAGCGGATCGTTCTGTATTAAAACTTAGATGTGCCGTGTAATGTCACTGGCCTACGATAGGTGAAAGTCATGCCACGGATTCAGCGAAGTCAGTTTCTAGGGCGTCGTTCAATCTGATCCAACAACGGAGTGTCAGACGAAACCATATATCGCTGAGATGCCTCCTTAGGCAATACAGCAATTAAATGAACAAATTGCATTGACCTTCAAGTCAGGTATGGAGGTTAGAATGAGGTCAAAATGAACCAGCTTTACTACGCTAGGGCTTCCTGTATAGGGTTGTTTTTTGTGGTCATTTCGAATTTGTGTATAACAACGTATTCTACAATCTTCCGTGAACCTCTTAAAGGTCAGCTAATATGTTGTTTTTAGCAATAAACTGCATGACGTAATATGTGTCGCTTATTCAAAACAAAACTCAAGGCAGTCTTGGATAATTTTGGTCACCATGACCTTTGCGAGGTCAAACAAGGTCACCGGCCTTAAATGAACATGTGACCTTTTGCTTAGATCAGGTATGGGGGCACTTTGGAGACCGGCCTGAAAATTGACACTGTTTGACCTTAGTTGGCCGGGAGGTAATGACCAGGAAACCCTAAAATTTGACCTAAGTGAGTTCACGTGAAGGTCAATTCACCCTGTGAATCCGATATCTCTAGCTCTCTCAGTTCCTGAGATTTCAGGGGGTCAAATTGACTCCCTCACCCGAGCGAAGGGTATCCAACCTGCCACCCGGACGCGTGTTAAGATAAATCCGAAGTCGCTAGCATGCAGTACTTAGTGATCCCACTTGTTTTAAACGCCTGGAGCACCCACACATGTTGCATATACGTAATGTCGTACTTACCTTGTCCACGACAACACCAAACTCTAAAGTTCTCCAGCAATTTCTGCACCAATTTTTCTTATAACACCGCATTTCACCGTGAGCTTACATCAAAACGCAGTCATGGCTGAGAACTCATGTCAATGCAAGTCGAGATATTTTGCCTTTAGGTACCAGTTTCCCTTATAAAACATAAACTTGCCCTACGCTATCTATTAGATTATTAGGAGTGCACGCATTTATGCGTTTGAAATTATCATGATGTTTTGGAAATTGTACGGTGTGCTCGTGCCGCCCAATCATTGAAATGTTCCGTGCTCCAGTGCATAACGGGCCAACCCAGCTGTCTATAAAAACACCTCAACCGGAGAAAAAGAGCAAATCTGATGCTGTAACGTTCTTTTGATACTAATTGGCGGAAGTGGCTATTTTTCTTAAACAGTTTTTATTTGCAGGCGGTTATAACATTTCATTCTGTTATAATGGTCTACGGCCTCAAACTCTATGAAATTGAACACGCATCCTTTCAAAAGATAGAGAACGTCAAACTTAACCATCAAACGCCAAGACGATACGATCTTAAAATGCATTCTCTTTTAGACGTGATAGACATCCCATCAAATCCACTGAAGCGGTAACGGCTTGGGGAAGTGGCCATTCCTCGATTCCTTTGTGGCCGTTTCTTTAGGCGCGCCGGCACGTTCTCCCCCGCACTCCCCTCCGCGTCGGGTCTCTCTAACCAGGCGAATCATTGATCCGCGCCGCTGACACCACCTGAGGCCGGCGGAGCCGACTCCGACATCGATCGGCACACACACACACACACGCACACACGCACACACGCACACACGCACACACGCACACACACACACACACACACACACACACACACACACACACACACACACACACACACACACACACACACACACACACACACACACACATACACACACACACACACACCTGTTTGTAAGCCCTCCCAAGTGGGGACCGCGCTGGACTACTACCGAGTGGGGACCACTTACACACCTCTTTAAACATGAGCTGGCGTTACGAAATTAACATCTTAGTGCTGCTGAAAACCCGAAGAGTGCGATGGTAAGCATTTCGTAGGTCTTGCGATAAGGGATCAATATCCGCAGGATGCTGCGAAGCGGGGACCAGCTAATATGACGTCAAAGGTGCGTCATGCGCCTTACACTTATCAAGCTAGGGACCGGTCTCCGCATTGTAATGTGTATCTAAATTGTCTTCATTGATGTCATGGAAAGAAAGGGAATTTGGGTAATAACGTCGGTTCGGTCACGTTGGCGAACCAACTGACAGGGAAATGGAACTTGGTTGCTGATGCCTTGCCCGCACATTCTTTGTTTTTGAAGGAGCCGTGATATTTATGTTGATCTGTTATATTATGTCATATTTGTATTATATTGTATCATATTGTTATATCTGCATTATATTGCATTATATAATGCTATATTTGTATTTTATTGCAATAGGCTATGTGATGTTCCCACTATGTTGCATTATGTTGCTATATTTGTATTATATTGTATTATATTATGTTATATTTGACGCGTGGCACGATCTACACGCAACTTTTCGGTTTGCAACAGATGATTTTCACTTCTTATGCCTACTCTTATGCTACATGTTATGCCTTGTTCATTACAGTCCAAAATTATGTCTCTTCGTCTGTGTTCGAAATTTTTTCCAAGTTGACGCCAAAACTTTGTCAAGACAGGACGCATAACATTGTGTGCGAATTAAAAGTTGCGAAACTATGTGGGATTACATCACATTTAGGTGGTTGATTTCAAAGCATGAATAATGCGTAAAATGAAAACAGTACACAAATCTGAACCTCCTTGCATTTTTCAACATTCCGAGTTCTTCCGCTGATGTCCTTTCATTACCCCTGTCTTCGGTACCTAGCCGGTACCTGTCTGACCAGCCCACGGCATAGATGAAGAACAATCACAATAACAAATCACTGCCTTGGTTGGAGTCAGGCGACGCCATATGACCTCAGCACGTGAGTGCGTCGTAAAGCCCCAATGATGACGACGATAACCACGATCAATCGATAGTCCTGGTCGACGATGATCGACGAGTCCAGATCGACGACGATCTGGAGCAGGTCAGGTCAGTCGGCTATGCAGGTCACAAAATCGGTTTCAAACTTCTTGACATAGGTCACTACTGCAATCTGTAAGGCAATGTTGAGGTCTCCCGACGCGGGCTTTCTGCTATTCATTTTTATTTTTTGTGTTATTTCCATGTGGGGAGGGCAGCATGAGACAGCAAATCCATCAGTTCCGATCATGGTCCACCACAAACACACTCTTGTGCAAAAGGCTTCTTAGTTTGTTTGCAAACGGGTCAAACAACCTCACCGCAAAGCAGGGGTTGCAACATAACACAACAGAGGACCTAACATCCGGAGCCTCTCGAGCTTGCAGGTAAAAGAACATTGCCACCGCAAGGCAGCGATTGCACACAACGCAGCAGGGGATTTAGATATGGAGCATTCCAAGCTTTCAGTTGAAACTACATTTCCATGGCACACTTGTGCTTCTGGATCACATTGTATGTGCAGAACTTAACATCCTTCCAGGAACGCCGGCACAGTGCAGGCTCCTCCTTCAGTGCCGCTAGGCAGTCTGCCATTCCTGGGCACTTCAAAGAACCGATAAATGGTTTCATGCGCCTTTGTATAGCCTCCTTTTCTCTTTCAGTCCACAGCACGACCTTCCTTTTGGCTTTGGGCCTTCTTTCATTAATCCTTGGCCCCCTGGGTGGTCCGTTTTCTGCTTCAGCTTGGGGATCGGATATATAGATCGCAATAATGCTAGCACTGTCGTTCATGTCGACACTGGGAGCGGGATCACCTTCGACGACATCGTCACTGCTGGGGTCAAGGTCATCCAGGGTCTTTCCTGCGAATCCGCCGATCCCTTTGGCCATCGCGAGTAGTATTTTACTCACTTTGGCAGCATGCACCGTCTTTTCGGGAAGTCTATAGAACTGCCTGTGGACCCGTATGTCATGGCCCATAAAGCGGGCCACGATATCCATTTCAATCTCGCTCAGTCGCAGCAGCTGCAGCATAGTGGCCACATGCTTTCTGTACTTCGTGGCTGTGATGTTGTTGACACGTGCCCTTCGCGCGAATGTCCACACGCAGCCGCTGCCTCTGAGAGTGCTCGCATCTGGGGCTGCGCTGTTGACGAAAATGTGCGGACAGTCGAGAGGGACCTCAACGTCTTTCCTCGCTGCGATCAGCTGATCAAGCGTCCCTCGCATTGTGGCTGTCAGCATGATGGGCACATCGCCTCCTTTTTTGCCCCGAACCGCTACATCTCCCAGCGAATGGCATAGCTTTCGCTCTGCGGGAGACAGGTGCTGCAGGACATCTTCATTGAGAATTTGGTCCCTTTCAGTGTATGATCTGACCGTAGGCCTTGACGCTTCTCCCGGCCTTCGCCGGTTAAACAAAATGATGGATGCTCGTGCAGTCTCCGACAATTTAACATAGTTCTTGATAAAGCGTTCCTCTTCCAACAGCCGCCTAGCCTGCACCTCCTTCGTTACACTCTGAACATCCGCATTGAGGGGAAGGTCGACGGGCTTATTCCACTTCTTTTCCTGGAGAGTGGTAAGCGAACGAGAAGACACGTGTAGCTTCCAATCTCGTTGGTAGAGCAGGAGGAAATCATCCGCAGCCGTCTTCGGGGTGGCGTCTTCGTTGGTGGTCCCGCGCGTTTTCAGTATGTCCGCGCATTCACTGAGGTCATAACCAAGCTTGAGAGCAAGCGATGGGTTATGATATTTGCCCTCCTTCACACCGGCCAGGTTCTTGACCGCGCCTACCACTTCCATGAACTTTGCGGGGTGAATAAACATCTCTAGACCTGATCCTGGGCTTGATACATTCAGCTCCAGCAGCAGTCGTCCTAGCTGCCGCATTTTTTCTCTGATGTGTGCATGTTGGTGGCGCTCGTGGCCCAATCTTGTGTAGAGACGGGCCCCGAACTCCATGATAAGGGCATCATGCCTGCAAGTGGACGGAATACTATCGTCTCGCATCTTCGCCATCTGCTTTTCTAAACCAGCCGCGGCATCTCTGTGGCACGGCAGCAAGGACCTTCCCTGGGACTGGACTCGGCCCCCAGAGGCAGTTTTCCCATGGGCGTGGCGCCGATGC
The DNA here is from genome assembly GCF_011947565.3 of Pollicipes pollicipes. Taxonomy (NCBI): domain Eukaryota; kingdom Metazoa; phylum Arthropoda; class Thecostraca; order Pollicipedomorpha; family Pollicipedidae; genus Pollicipes; species Pollicipes pollicipes. The sequence goes on along the minus strand of NW_023596420.1, from coordinate 15,738,970 downwards.
CGAAAGAGGCTGCATCTAGAAAAGAAACCGTGAAATTTCCCACATGGCAGCATATCTTCCACGTTGATATTCATGTCTTGAGGTGGACGCCTCTTGGGACGATCGTTCCTCGCCCATCTCGGAAAACAGCAGAGTTATGTTTGAAATTGCCTTTATGAATGATACCTTCCAGAGTGACTCTCCTCTCCCTTGATCCTCTTGGAAAGGCGAGTGCGTCAAGTACGTCGGGTTCTTGTTTATGCCTCCGGAAAAGATGGCGCGCAGATTTTGAGTGCAGGGTATCACAATAGGGACAAACGTTCCGCTTTAGGGATACTTTCTTGTTTTAGGAGATTTTTCAACAGAGACACTGTGTTCGCCGGAAGCCCTACTGCTGTTCTTGGCCACTACCTGGGCCTCATCCTGGTCCTCGTCCTCGTTCTCGTCTTTGACTTCCTCCATATCCTAGTTCTCGTCCATATCCTTGGACTAGCCCTTGTCCTCGTCCTCATCCATGTCCTCGTCCATGTCCTGGTCCTCGTCCTCATCCGTGTCCGTTGCTGGCCGTGGGTCGGGGAGGTACGTAGGATCTTCATCTTCATCGTCATCAGGAATGAGGCCAGAAGCATCATTATCATGATCTGCGGACAGACCGATCGCCATTGGTTACCTAATGACGAGTATTAAGCAAAAACGAAAACAAAAAAACCAGTACGTCGGAAGAAGGATCGTTCGGGTTACTCAACGATGCGCTACAGTGCCAGACCTATCGGAGTTGCGATTCTTTTGCAGAGGGGACCGAGACACAACGTGCCGGTGGTCACAGGCGAATCAGGGTACTTCGGGCTCCGAAGCCAACGCCTTAGCCAACTAAGCCACATGGCCACGTGGATGTTTAACCAAGGGGACATCGATTCATGGGGCGTCGGTCTACTGACCCCGCTCGGTGCTAGGGTACGGGCAAGTGCATGGTTGGCCACAGTTACTCTGTGATGCCTACTACATTGGATCACGTTGGTGCGTGTGTCCATGCGCATGTTCAAATTCTATGAACAGTTTCTTTCATGGACGGAACAAAAATGTTCGTGATGACGGATATCTTGGCAAGTACGAAAGAACCACTTTATATTTAACTAAAAGCAAGTAAAAAACAATGACGACACACAAGCTGCAAAACGTTACGAAACAGCGAAACAAAGCAGTGAGCAAATTTCCCGCGCAGAGCAGTTGGGATTTGCAGCAATGACAGACAGTCTACGCCATGACACATCATTTTGTTAGGTGGCATGTACCACTGATCAGTTTTAAACCCAAACAGAGCACAATCACCCTTGGTTGCTACACCCACTCTCAAAGGGCACTGTGCGATCTGATGCTCTCGTCTTATGCTGCTGCTCACGCTTCATTCAATGGTTTAAGAAACTTTTTTGAACCATGCACCAACCTATCTCAAAATATAACCGGATTAGACTTGGGGGCACTCTTTCACTTGAAACCCATGTAGGAACTCTGAAATAAGTTGAAAAATGTGAGAATGCACGCCAATTAGGCAAGCAGAAGACAACTAGAGGCCAGGAGTGGCACACGGAAAAACTTGAGGGGCCCTGGAGTGGCCAGAACGGGCCTTAAGAATAGTCAGAGAATTCTGTATTTGTAAAATCAAGCAAAGAAACGTTGGCTCTTACTCTATACGATCATTTTCTCATGCGCGAGGAAAGAAAGCATTTAGGAGGCCCTGGAACACCCTGGAGACCCGTTTCATTACATTTCATGACGCTGTTTTTATCGTACAATCATACCCTCGCCAAACGATCATAACACATCAGCATGGAAGACGTCAGGGCTAGTTGCTAGCATCGCCGAAAATCCACGCCTTTCCAGGGCACGCGCATGGGCATAGATAGCTCACGTGTCTTTGGTTGCACCACTGCAAGGCATGGGTAAGAGAACCGGGGATGGATAGGGGCAGGGGCTAAAACCTACATGCTTCTGAAAATTTAACATTGGCCCTTTGAGCGTTCACTGCAAAAATAGTCCATTGACTACCACCTTTTGCTTGGTTGGGTAATGGGCCGCTGGGCGCATGGGTCGTAGGGTTTTCCACGGCACGCACATTGGTCATGGGTTTTGTCGAGGTCTTTGGAGAAAAGGGGATCGGACAGCCCGTTTGCCTCCCATCTCGGCACCGCCCATGCTCATTTTCAGGTAAGTATAACAATGCATATATCGGTTTATTCATGCTCTGAAGAGCTATGCCAAGAAACGCATGGACGAAGCACTCAAGTCATTCAGTCTTTCACTGAATGTCTTAAAAATCGGCACACGGCTGATCAAACGAAACGCAACGCACGAGTGTCATTCACTGAGGTCCTACCAACAAGGATCACTTGTTAGCTCGAGGAGATTGGGACAATGTATGCTCTTACCTGAAGCCACTATACTTCACCAGTGTAAACATGCCATCTTTGCCAGTGGTATGCTGAATAACTTCAAGCGGTATGATTGGTGCCTGTAACAGTAAGCACGAGCATTTGTAAAACACAACACATGTTGGTTGCCTTTTGACTGTACCAAACAGGTAGAGAAACATACGTTAAGCCGCGCGTATAGGAAACCAGACGTACGGGGTTCGATTCGCTGCCTGGTCCAGCCTTCCTGCTCGGGGCAGACGCCATAAACTGGGAAGAGAAGGCTGACCACTGAATTAGGATTGTCTGCATCACAAGTCGGTGGGGCGCTAAAGTCGTCCACCGGGAGAGGAAACCAAACCCCTGCAAAAACATGTAATCCAGACATATGCGAGACGCACGTCAAGGTTACAAAAGATCAATCACGCAAGACCCGTCAACCCTGTTCACGTGTCTGTTCACACATAAAGCGCATGAATACAATATCATCAAGTCTGTTTACCAGAAATCTATCAGTTCCTGGAATGCCACCTTTTTGGCCGCCATGCTTTCTTCCATGAAGCGAATGCCACTTTTCATCACAAGCTAGCATTACATCACTTGGTCAAGGGAATGGTATTAGAAGGGAACACTTTATTCATCGCAGGTCTCCAAATCGCAAGAGCAACTAATACAGATTTTAGAGGAATGGCAAATGAATGGCTTTCTTAAAGATGAGTAGGGGACGGTAATAAAATGATGAGACGTATCCCACATTGCTTGTACTTGCGAAGTATTGCTTGTCGCGTATATCCTGAACCCACCACCAAAATGGTGTCATGTTTGTTTTCATACCAATCAGACCCACTGACCTAGTGTTTAGGGCCAGTACACCGGTCATGTCATATCCGTGACACCTGACCAGCCCGAACGAAAGCCAGAAACTTACTAAGTATGAAACAGAAGGCGTTTTAAAATGCTTTACTCAATCAACCCGCGCGCTTGCGTATGAAACAGAAGGCGTTTTAAAATGTTTTACTCGATCAACCCGCGCGCTTGCTAAGCAGTCTAGGCCGTTTATTTCACAATTTTGTAAATTGACATGCGGAAAGAATGACCATTCAAAGCATCAATAATTATTGGCAAGGTGGTGAAATATTTGCATCTGTCTGTCGAATTTTTATAACTGCTAATGCGTGCTAAGGATGAACCAAAAACACCGAAGATTAAATGTATATCTTTCTTCAACTTTTGAACAGCACTTTTGAGCAGCACACCGGAACCGACGATCAAAGGCCCGTTTGGAGGATATAAGGGTCTAAAAAACTGACTGTAGGTCACGTAAAGAATCGCGGCCCGCAGGATCGCGACTTCAAATACTATTCAGAGGTCCCCTTGCACCGTTTTAGGATCACCCCCCCCCCCCCCCCCTGAGACAATCGGCCCGAGACCACGAACACCGAACAGTCGGCTCCATGTCCGTCTGAGCCCTTGAGACCCATTTCCCAACCAGAAACAGGGCCGGGGCTCGCGATTTGTAATGTTCGGGGTCCCTGGTACAACGAAGGGCTTCTGTGTCGGTTGGGGGCCACCGTGTTCGAACTGTGGCGGCAAGTAGCCCCGAGTCAGAGCGATTTTGAGGGGGCCCAAAGAGGGGCCGAAGGGTCTCTCGAGACCAAATATGAACCAAAGACTAATATAAGAGACCAAATACTAATATAAGATTAGAAGAGTCCGAAGGGCTGGCTGTAGGTCACATTAAGGACCCCCGCTCGTAGGGTCGTGATCTCAAATGTCAGTAAGATGATCTTTGGCACCGATGGGGACCCCTGAGACAGAAAACTCCTCTATTTCGGTCAGCGATCGCGAACAACGAACAGTCAGCTCCGTGTTGGTCTGAGCTCAATAAGAAAAACATGTCTTTAATAACAAATGGGTCATATGAGGCGATTTGGGGGGGGGGGGATTTTACTATCAGGGGGTCCTCTGTCAATCCTGTGCCCCCCCCCCCCTTATAAAAACTCTGGCTGCGACCCCTGCTGCTCTCTATTGGTTAAAAAGTACACGTTAAGCTTTCAGTTTGTGATTTATCTAACAGAGTGGACATGTTCTCGTCTTATTTTGCTACTTCCTTTGCAGGCTACGCCCTTGATTTAGCTGCTCCCCAGCACTACCACAAATCACTACAGTCCACAAATTATGGCAGGTTAAACTATGTTTTGCCTGGAATTGAGAACATAGAGGGTGGAAAGCATATGCAATATGCACATTTTCAACAGATTAATGAGTTGGGCCGGGCATCTAGTATCTACTGTGTTATCTAATGGAAACTGAAATAAAAACAAAAGAATTGCACCTCCAGGTTACAAAAGACTGCTACATCAAGCACCTGTGGAAGGGTCCAAGGAATGCATTGGTCGAAAAGTTGAGTTTTGATGTTTTATTAACTGACAAATCATTCTCACATGACGTGGTGTGAGCAGGCAGGAAAAGCTATTTGCTCCCCATGACGTGGAGGGCCACAAGCAGATCAGTCCGCAGATCACTATGCTTTTATGGCCATGCTGGTCAAAGTTGCATTCATTCTGAAGTGATCAAGCACGCATTAATTGCAGCTCCCAAAAAGCATGGCTGTTCACATCTCGTGTGTTGATCTGCTGGTTGAAAGGCTTTAAGGTCTCCTGCCATCACTACTCGATATCAGGGTTCACGTTTCCTATTCCGTTAGGGAGGGGGGGTTCTAGGCCCCCCCCTTCGAAATCTAGCTATAGCTGTCAACTAAGAAATGAAATGGCGCCAAATTCAGAGAGAAATTGGTTTGTTGATGATCTTTGGGTTAGGCTTCATCATTTCACAAGTTTTGGCAACCCCCCAAAGCCCCCCCCCCCCCTACTCACTTTATGTACCTACGCCCCCACTCAGTGCATGCAGGTAAGGTGAGAATGGTGCACCCCATTGAGGGGTAAATAGGAACATGAGGTGAAAAGCACGCTGATCCCCCCCCCCCCTTCCCGTCGACAGTTACACGGGATGCAACGCTAAGACGGCCACGCAACTCCCAAGTTGGAAGAATTTGCATTGCCCCACATAACGCTGCGCACCTAATGCTTGCCCCCTTCCTCCTTCATATCCACAGAGGTTTTAACGGTAAAACTGCCGCACCGCCATCAAGTTGAAAGAATTTCCCCCGTCCCTGACACTGCAGTGCACCCGAGCACGAGACACTTCATGCACTTAAAAAACAGAGCTTCCAGTACAGAACATCATGCAGTTATCAGTACTCACCATATCGTGACAGCCCACAGGAACACCACTACGTACCACGCAGTTATATCTCACGCCCCTCGATCGCGCGACGCCACACCAGCCGAGCGACGCGACACCTCCACGGCATTCCAACTCGCGGCCAAGGTCTGCCATAACAATCAGTAGTGATGGGTACTACACATGTGCCCTGCCAAACCACATGATTGTTAATGTTTGGTGATTATTAAACGTCTTAAGGCATATAGAAATAACTATTGTTTATCATCTAGTTACTTCAGTCAATTCTGTCTTGTGAAATCAACACTACAGGGTGCGTTCAAGGTGACAACAAGATCAGCACACCTCTACTCAAAGATGACGTCACACATTTCAGTCGAAAGGCGAGGAACTTCTCCGGCGGATTTGTGTAAGTCGACCTAAGTCACGTGACCACGAAACATACACTTGACGGACAAAACCTACCATGTAGGGACCTCTAAGGGATTGATACCAGACCAATATCTGGACGAAATTAGCGTTTTCCAATGGTTTGCAAAATGAGGACCGATTTTCGGCCCCCACCTTGAAAACGGTCCTCACCTTGCGTGAGTGTAGCGGACTTCGGTCCCCACTTAGGAGGGTTTACAAGCACACACACACACACACACACACACACACACACACACACACACACACACACACACACACACACACACACACACACACACACACACACACACACACACACACACACACACACACACACACACACACACACACACACACACACACACACACACACACACACACACACACACACACACACACACACACACACACACACACACACACACACACACACACACACACACACACACACACACACACACACACACACACACACACACACACACACACACACACACACACACACACGCACGCACGCATACACACACACACACGTACGCACGCACGCACGCAAGCATGCCTATGTTTTGCAATTGCCTGTGTGTATTGCATTTGTATTGCATTGGCATTGGCATTGTCATTGCCATTGGCATTTGCGAGGTCACTGTAAGTCAATATCGAGCGACATTTCGTGTGAAGCTCTGGCAGCATTGGCAGGCTGGAGTAACATTCGATGAATCTGGCACGACAATGATAGAGTGGGTGTCCACAACATACTGTGTGAAACTATATGAGCATGGTACCAATGATGATGCGTTTAGGTATCTAATCAGTTCCCCCCCCCCCTCCCCCTCACAAGGAAGAAGGCGACCGAACCCTAGATTATCCCGGTAAAAATTGAAAACACGTCCCTGACCCAGTCACCTGACCCGGGAGGAGTTAGATGCCATTCCCTCCGCCTCCGCCGCCGCGAGACCGGCCGAAACCACACCACACCTCCCCTGGCACCACACCGGGCGCCGCCAGGGAGACGTGACCCTGTACCGTCTACGACGGAACGCTGTTTGGACGGCCCGTCCCACCAGCTGAGCCCACTAATTCCCGTCGACAAATGAGCCGCGTGCCGACGCCGTGCCGCCCGGGCCCGCAGCAGCTCCCGAGACGCACCGCCAGCTGTCCTGACGACGTGCTGCCCTAGCTGTAGCAGTGCCCTAGACTCACCGCCAGCCGTGCTGACGCTGTGCTGTCCGGGACTCACCGCCAGTCGCCCCGACGCCGTGCTGCCCGGGCCGCGGCAGCGACCGGGACTCACCGCCAGCCGTGGGGGTGGCTGTCAGGCTGGGCACAGCTGACAGCCTAAGGTCGGCTGGGGCTGGCTGACAGGCTGGGGTTGGCGAAGCAGGGCCGGAGATGGGTTGGAAGTAGAGGGATGACTGAGGCTTTGGGGGGACACTGGGAATACCGCGGTATCATTTGGTAGACCGCTGCTTTCATAAAGTCGGTTGTCGCTGAAAGACTCAGTCGCTAAGGCGGCGGGATCATCGGGACGATCGGGACATCCGAACAGCTAGACGCGAACGGGAAGGCCATGAGGAAGAACGGGATACAGCGCGCCGCCGATCCAGCCCCAGCTCGCGTTGTGTTGTGTGCCCGGCTAATGGCGGGCCGCGGCCGACCGACCGGCCGGCCGCGGCCGTCTGATCCGATTATGTCCGCCGGTGGCCGCCGGACACCACGCCTGTTCCCGCGCCATTTGTCACTGTCTCACGTTCGGTCGCGCGAGGAGCCTCCCCTCCCCAGAGATCGTGTATCGAATTGTATCAATTATCCGGGGGACGTGAACCCTTCCCGCGTTGTCATCCGTCTTCCGGCGTCCGGCCGATTGGGGTGGAGGGGGGGGGGGCTGACGGGGTGGGGGGGGGGGGGCTGGTCACACACTGTGTGATGTACCAAAGCCCACGGCCCTGAACGTCCACTGGCTTACCACGTAAAGCACTGTTCCCCAACATAACACGGAACCCAATCAGGCTTCCTTTCGGATGTGAATCGGCTGCGGCCGCGATCAGCGCTCATATCGATGCTTACTCTCCACATCAGATTACTGCCCTTAACCATCCTAGCAATGCTTAAAAATGTCACGTCGAGATGTGCAAAGCCGGCATCGCAGCAAAATATTAATTTGGAATGATCCGAAGCTGAAGAGAGATGCGTTATGTTTCGGCTCATGTCTTAAACATGCTGCAAGCTCGCAATATTATTATCATTATTACCAAAATATATTATTACCAATATTCACATCCGTCTTCCACCTTCGCCGTCCGTCTTCACCGAGTCTAAGGGGGTGAAGGGATCAGGTCTGCTTCTTCTGTGGCACCCACCACAGATCGGGGTCAGGTCCTCAGCCCGAGTGACATCCACCACAGACCGGGGTCCGGTCCTCAGCCCGCGTGACGTCCACCACAGACCGGGGTCCGGTCCTCAGCCCGAGTGACGTCCACCACAGGCCGGGGTCAGGTGCCCAGCCCGTGTGACACCCACGACAGACCGGGGCAGGTGCCCAGCCCGTGTGACACCCACCACAGACCGGGGTCAGGTGCCCAGCCCGTGTGACACCCACCACAGACCGGAGTCAGGTCCTCAGCCCGTGTGCCATCCACCAGGGGTGCTCAGCGAGTCTCCGTAATGACGGGAAGCGGGGCAATTACAACAGCTGACGGGCGGGTGGCGGCATTAGGAGGCGCATTATCTGCGGCACGGCCGCCGCGGTTTAATATCGTGAGAACTGTCGCGACTCGGTAGGTGAGAGCTGCTGTCTGTCGGGTGGGGGCGGCGGCGGACGGGCGGATGTCAGGCCGCCGCGCTGGGGCCGGCGCCGCGCTCCACCTGCCTCCACTGGGCCGTGAGCCGTGCACCAGCCATGTGGAGCGCGGATTGTGTGGAATGCCGCCCTCGGCAGGCGACGGAAACGGTCGTCTGGTGATTCTGGGTTATGTTTCGCGAATTTTGTCGTTGGGCTCATGAACGAGAACAAGGAACTTATGAACACTTGGCCCAGCGTTGGGGTTGGTTTGGGGAATGTTGCCCCAACGTTGCCACATGTTCGAGCCGGTTGTTCTCCATGAAGGATTTCCGGAGAGACTTGAAAGTGGGTGGCATTTATCACTTTTAACACGCGCTCGAGTGGGGAGTCAAATTGACCCTCTCCCCCACCCCAGCAAAGGTGTTTCGGGAATGATTAGATGCGGCGCGGCGTAAAAAAAGAATTATTTCTGAGCGGCGCGGCGTAGCCATACTAGATTTTTCATTGTTATAAAAAGTTGAACAGTGGATCGTTTGGTATCAAAATTTAGATGCACCTTGTAAAGTCACTAACTTACGGCAGGGCAACGTCAGACCATGGATTCAGCACACACAAAAACGGAAATCATTCAATCTGATGCAACAACGGTGTGTTAGACGAAATCATACATCCATGAAATAGTTGCTTAGGCAACACAACACTTGAATAAACTAATTCCATTGACTTTGGGTCAAGTATAAAGGTTACATCCAGTTCGTAACTAACCTGTTTTATTAGTCTAGAGCCTGCTGTGAAGGGTAGTTCTGCTGCTCATTTTGAATCTGCTGATAATAGGAACAGCATCATATATCTTCCATGGACTCCTTAAAAGTCAGAATAAGTCACTGACCTGAAATGACCCGAGTTAACAATTTATCGTTATTAACATGCTGCCTAGCGCAATCCATGCCTTTTATTCAAATGCAAAACATCAAAGCAGCGTTGTATGATGCCATGGTCTTCGATAGGTTAAACTGGGCCACTGAACTCAAATGAACACCACTGACATTTTGCTTAGAACAGATATTTAGGTCCACGGTGGTTACATGAGAAGGTCTGTGGGTACTTTGGATACTAATTTAAAGCTTAACCTTGACCTTAATTAAATCAGAGGTGATCCTACTTGACCTATGAGTTCAGTTTTTGACACACGTGAGTCCAGCCACGGCCAGCACGCTCTATGAATTAGGTGTCTCTAGCTATTTTGTTTCTGAGATCTCATAGGGACAAAGTGCCCCCCCCCCCCCCGCCCACTCGAGCGAAGGGTTTTTATACGGCCACCCGGGCTCGTGTTAATTTAGTGCCCCCCCCCCCCCCCCGCCCCCGCCGCCCACCCAAGCAAATGGTATGTATACGGCCACCCAGGCTCGTGTTAATGTAGCATATGTAGCTGGATTTAGTTAAGCCTTGCGTGCATGGTACTTGTGTATCGTGATTTACTTTTAAACTAGCTCCAAACCTTATGAATCTGCATGAGTTAGCCATTCGCTGCCAGCACAACTAAGCATTTGCCTGCTACAGAAATTCGGCAATCGCGTTTCATGTCGAACATTTTGGCATTTTGCTGAGGTTTCTTATGGCTCTGCTTGCTGTCATTCGAAAGCGGCAACCAGACCTGATAAAAAGACGCTGCTAGACGTTTTGACAACGGTAGCAGTTTTCAGCGAGAGATTTTCGCGACACAGCTCAGCGGATCAGAAGCTGAAAGGCGGTGGGTTGTGACGTCAGGTCATCTCCATCAAGTAGGCACGAATCGATGATTTGGTGGGACTCGAGCCAGGCAATCTGGGCAAACCAGCGTTTCCACCCCTTAATGGCCTCTTTGTGACTTTTATGCGCCATTTGCCGTAAGCCGAAGTCAGAACGTTATGGCTTGATTAAGGTCTCAAGCACCAGCGCCTAAAGAGTTATCTTGCGCATTGCTTCTTTACTGCTTTATGTTTTCCTGTTAGAACGCCTTTCATGATGATACGAAGAAGAAAAAAAGGAAGCAAATTGCAGAGAGCAGACAGCCAGGCAACAGAGGGGCCCATAGCCGTAACAGCTGTGTATGGTACACCACTGAGGATATCATCGTCTGAGATGGCTTGATATTTGAGACAAGCTGTTAGGGATTGGACATCGATGCATTTTGATAGCATTCACCGTTAACTGGTGACGCGCCGGAGACCAGCTCGGTTGGAACAACAGCCGACAGCGGACCCTCGAGGCGGCACTGGCGGGATGGCGGAAGTTGCCAGACGCGCCCAGCTCCCCGGCACTGGGGCAGATGTTGTCGGCCGATAGCGTCGCCCCTGTCGTCACCGGAGCCCTCCTCCATCATCTGACGTCACGTGTGACGCAGCCGATTGACGCGCCTGAGCGGCGCCCGGCTCGCTCGGCCGGATAACACCAGTCGATGCCACGATACCCGCCATCCAATGGCCAGTGTCGGGGGGGGGGGGGGACAACGGTTACACTCGGACCTGCTTTCCGCGTCGCGCGAGCAAACTCCAGATGGTCGGAGCGTCTGGTAATAGCCAGACGTCCTTTTCAAGATGGAATGTGAGCAAATCCTGCGGTGCGATGTTCCCCAATAACCTCAGCATAGATCTGTAATAACTGGGCGGAGCAGCCGCAGACAGGCTTGTGTTCGGCCCGAGACTAATTCCGTGAAAGCTTCATTTTGTAACAACCCTTCTCGAACCGATGATAAGGGGGGACGTGATGGGTCAGGCCAGGTCGTGGGAGCGCCATTTTCGTCACTTTTCATAACGACGTGTCATCTCCACAGCCCTGGCCCGATTTTCTTCGCACTCCTGCTAAAATGCAAACTGGAAGCCTTTCGGATTCATGACTTCACCAAGCCAAGTCTTGTGTCCGCGCCTCGCCGTCGCCGTGATTCACAGCCGTTCTTGCACCACGCGTCGACGCCGGCTTCTCTGCAGCGTCACGTATTCTCCAGACTCATATCACCGGCGCCGTCTTTAGAGGCTGCACGTGCTACATCGAGGCGCCGTGTGAGCGCCGCCCGGCGTCGGCTCGGTGACTGCCGGCCATCCTCGACGGCACAGCTGGCCTGCAGACAGTGGTGTCACGCGCCGTGACGGGGCGGGGGAACGGGAGACGCTATCTCCGGCCGACGGCGACGTCGCGCCGGTGCCGACACCTCGACCGTCGGGCAGCGACGGCGGCCCGGTCGCGGCGGAGCGAGAGAGAGAGAGGGAGAGAGAGAGTGGGAGCGAGAGGGAATGAGGAGAGAGAGAGAGAGAGGAGAGAGGGAGAGAGAGGGGGAGCGAGAGGGAGAGAGGGGAGAGAGAGGAGGAGAGAGAGAGGGAAGAGAGAGAGAAGCAGCTAGCTGGCGAAGGGCCTCTAATTGGTCTGGTCTGAATTGCATCCAGAGGACAGCAAGGGGCCAATCAGAGCCCAGCAAAGACATGCCATGGCCTGGGTGTGTGTTGGAGCCCGAAGAACCGCGCGATGTTGCAATGACAGCGTGGTTTTTCTCCTTGTTTTGTTTTGTTTTTGCTTTTGTTTTTCTGGTCTTTTTTAGCTGATCAGCCGACTTCAAAGATCGCGACACAAAAGGGCGTGCAGTTACATTTATTGGAGTCAATAGTAAATGGGAAGAGGAGTTAATTGGAAGGATAACGGGAAGCTAGTCTGCAAAGAAAATGGGAAACTTCTTCTAAATATATTTTTTTTAAAATAGGAAACCAATCCGAAAAGAGATCGGAAACTGAATCTGATTCATATCGAAAATAGCACGGCACACACTGGGTTGAGAAACCTACCCCATGCAAAAGATGTGGCCATTCGCCACAGCCGCTCCGTTACAGCGTTGTCAAACCGTGATTTTGAGGAAATTCTCAACCGGCGACAAACATCCGCAATCCGTCTGGACATGAGACGGCGGACAGGCGGGGACGTGCCGTCACGGCCGGCGGGGCGTCGCTGAGGACCGCCGCCGTCTGTCTTGGCACCTTCGCCGCGCATCCGGGCCCATTCGAGAGCTCATTATTCGCCCTGAAGACAAATGTAGGCGGCGCGCCGTGCGCGAGGCGCCTCGTCGACCGAACATCACGTTCGCCAATTTACGGTCGGCCATCTGCTTTGAATCGGTTCCAGAGCGGGCGTCGCGCGCCGACCTGTGCCGGTAACAAAGTGCCTGCCTCAAAGGGAAACGGATGACCTCCACGGTCGTGTCTGCCGTGCTTTGACAAATCAGAGACTTATACATGTGTACACAGAGCGTTTAAAATGGCCGGCGCTAGCCGACGAGGCCAGTGTGGGCGGCCGGTCAGAAAAACGGTCTCGGGCCTGAATTGAGTTGGTTGGCGTCATTCAGAAAGCCTTCCCGGTCACAGCCATACTGTACCAAGCTCAGGTGCAGTTCCACAAAGTCAGTGGGGTGTTTTGTTCTATGGGAAACGACTTTGCAGTCGACTCACGGCAACTGATTAAGTTCCTCTTCAAATGGCGTTTTCTGGAAGTGGTTTTGGATCGGAGACATGCTGTCTTGCTATCTGTATAAACTTGAACTATTTCACCGTCTCAAAGTTGTTTTGTAATGGTTTTTTTTTCATTTGAACAAATTTGGGTTGGTATCTGGAACAAACGTAAATGGTGAGTTATAAGCAGTTTCTTATTACTCGTGTTGTTTAGATCCATCATGATCATTGTGTTCAGGGACGGGAGGCATCGCTTTCCAGTTCCTGTGGACCGGGGAGGGGAGACTCAGCATCAAGGAAAAAGGCCCGAACTGCTCCCACCTGATGACCGTCCTATGCCCTTTGTTTGAACCCTAGTAAAGCTCTGTTCTAGCCGGCCCACTCCGCTCTGAGGCAGCACGTCTCGGGCCGCTCCGTTTTGAAGCAGCACGTCTCGGCCCGCTCCGCTCTGAAGCAGCACGTCTCGGGCGATGACGGATACCGGCCGTGGGCCGACAGAAGCCGTGACCCCGGCAATCACTCAGCGCCGGTCACGCGGGTTACCGCTACACGCCGATCGGTCCGACTAATGACGCCGCTCACATCGCACGCCGTCATTAGGGCGCCGCGGTGGAGCACGGCCCACCCCCGATCGCCGGCGCCCCGCGAGGGGCGTCAGCTGGTGACCGGGTCAGGGGTCACCGGCCGGCCCCGCGGGCGGGCGGCGGCACCGGCGCACCGCTCCTCATCACAGGGGGTGGCACTCATTACGTCAGGGTGGTGAAGAAGGGGAGGTGAAGGTGAAGAGAAGCGCCGCTCGGAATGGCGTGTGCTGCATTTTGGGGAACAAAAGTGTACCGCCGAAGGCGATGTGTCTTAAAGGAACTACCGCGGGCCTTTGTTGCCAGTGAACCCAGGTCCATCATTCACAGCGAAAAATCACTCACCGAACCAGATCGAGTTTAAAATAGATCGAAGGCTGACACGGCTCCTTTCACAATTTGGCGGACCAGCTGCTTCAGCCCCACAGCGGCTGTCTTTTATCCAAAACCTCATTTTTTCTCCGGCCGGCATCCCTCCCTTCTCCTCCCCCTCCCCCTCTCCATGCCCCAAAGACCGCCCGACAGGACGATCCAGGGCCCAGAAGCCTGGTGACGGCTCAGCAGGCGGGGGACGCGTCACTGAAGGCGTATTTGCGCGTGACATGGCGGCGACCCCTTGTGGCCAGGCCATGTTTGCGCCGGGAACGGCATCGTTTTACCACTGTGCACCGTCCGCTCCTGTACACAGCGTGGACGAGTCCACTGTCACACAATGGGCGGCGGCCGCCTCTGCTGCTCTCTCCAGACGGGTCCACAATCTCATAATGAACGTGGATGATAGACTGGCGGAACGGCGACAAAAGCAGACACGGAAAACACGGCATTGTCCCCGTGGCTGTCAATGGGTGTTTGCTGCGGATGAGGACCCCTCGCCCCTCTATTTGTGAGCATTCCGACATTTACCGGCGGCCCTTGACGCCTTGAATCAGCTGTGTTGCCGGCCAGAGTAAACAGAATTACAATATGATCAGCCGCCGGATGGCCGCGGGCGAAACCCATGCAGGCTGATAGGGGATTGATGACATCTTAAGGGAAGCGCCATGGAGACACTCCCGCTTGGTACAACATGACCACTCTGCTAAACGCTCTCATGTTGATGCTTATCGCAAAGTTTAAATTGAAGACGTCACTTCATCTTCATGTTACTCATGTACGAGGCCATCAGTCTGCGCTACCGTTAAGTATCGATGTCGAGTAGGGTTTTAGGAAACATTATTCGGTGTGCCAGCAGGCCAAGAGCTTCTTATTAGTGATCATGTAAAAGCAACGAAGAGAAGGAATTTTCAGCGAAATACAATACCTGCAATGGCAAGTATTAACATTGATTCAGCTTGAGCAGTGAGCCGATATGATGGGCATTCATGATCAAACGAAATAGCATATCTTAAGCAAAGAACCTATTTTTAGATGCCCCGTTCCCTTGCTCTGCACAAATTTGCAATGGTGAAGCCCTGCAAATTTAATGCTAACGATGTTACGGATTTATCCCAATCGAACTAGAAAACTAATGGCGTCTGACATAACTGAGATAGATCTCCTGCAGGCACCACACATACTTACCGGGTGACGTCCAGCCGATTTTTAAACATCTATTTGAATAATGACCACGCATCTGTCGCTGCCGTTCGGGGGAAGAGGGGCGCCGAGGGGCCGCCTGAATCACGGCGGGGGCCGCCCCCTGCCCCCCCCCCCCCCTTCCCGGGCGGCCGGGCTGCCTTTGTGCGAGGTGGGAGATTTGTGCAGAGGACAATGCCCCAATCACTAACCGAGGGGGCCTCCGAGGGGCGCACGGCGCGCCCGGCTTGGCGCAGCATCCCAGACACAGCGGGCGTCACCCCCGACCGACCACGGCCCGTTCTGTTGACACACGCCACTGACGCCGCCGCCGCACCGCCGCGCTTTTTTACCGCCTCGGGCGCTGGCGGGCGGCGATGGCGACTCACGAGCGGCGGTCCTGCCGCGGTGGCGACGCGGCGCCCCCGACAGATGTCCGCGCCGGTACCCCGCACTAAAACATGGGCTAATCCTCGCTTCGCTCCGCGCTGCGCCGGCCCGGGGGGCTACCGGGCGGGTGCCGAGCCGCGGGCCCGGCGCAGCGCAGAGCCGGCGTCAGGTTACATTAATTAGGTGGTCTGGCGCGCCGCACGGCCCGTCGTGAAGGGGTGCCGCTCCCGGGCGCCCGATGACACCTTCCGCCGGCGGCTGGGCGCGTTGTCACGTGCCGCGTACATTAACCAGCTCAGGGGAGAGGCGGCGCGCCAGATTTGTACCGGCGTGCGCGCGGTTTAGTTAACAGATGCGAGGGGTTCCCTGGCTATGAGAGCGAGGCGAGATGCGCTGGTGAGTGAATAGTGCCTCGGGCTCAGACGCAGTCCCATCCAACGTTGCATAGGTGAATTTATTGCGAGCCCAGAGAAAACTTGATTGGAAAAAGATATAGCAGCATTAATTTGTGTGCTGCAGATTACGAAGCTGGGCGATATGTGTCTCAGTTCAGTTTTAAATGCATTAGGAATCATTCCACGTTGTGGGTTGCTGTCAATTCCAGTCAAATATGTCATAAGAGATAAAATACAAAGAAGAATATTGCACAGACATACACGAGAATTAAAATATTGTCAATTGATGCATAAACGTACACCTATTTGGCAAAGTTTTGTCTTATTAAAGTGTTGCCTAGCTTGGAAATGGACTCACGCCAAGCGCCACAAGCTGCACTGGCCGGAGGCAGACGATTCCAGGAGAGGGCCGCGCGGCACGGGGACAGTTGGCGCGTGACGAACAGGCGCCGAGCCGTAAGCTTCAGCGCGCCCGTCACCGTCGCACAGGTGCCACGCTGAATGGAGGCAGTGCGTCAAGTAAACAGGGCTCAAACTGACCCAGGG
This sequence comes from Pollicipes pollicipes, assembly GCF_011947565.3. Classification (NCBI taxonomy): domain Eukaryota; kingdom Metazoa; phylum Arthropoda; class Thecostraca; order Pollicipedomorpha; family Pollicipedidae; genus Pollicipes; species Pollicipes pollicipes. The sequence continues at coordinate 15,722,215 of NW_023596420.1, read as the reverse complement.
ACCACGGGCCGCTCGGGGACCATTTGATGACGGTATAGTCCCAGAAGTTGACCGTGACGGTGAGCCGCGAGACAGTCTCAGTCCTGAAGCTGAGCACCTTTTGCAGACGATGGAGGTGGTGAGCTGGAGCCCCATCACAGACAGATGGCCGATATAGGATGTACGGAAGATGTGACATTGGACAAGGATCCTACGGACTTCTGCGCTCAAGTGGTGTCGAATTGCATACAGATATAGAAGCATCAAGTTGCACTTTTTTACTGTTTTTGAAATGTACTGCTGCCAGGATAAAAGTATGTCTATTGTGACAACCGGCGCCTTCACAGAGGATGGAAGTGATAGTGAGTGACCGGCAAGCTCCAGGCAAACGGATGAGGTCATTTTGATAGGATTTGGTGTGCCGATATGGAGAATGGTCGGTGGAAAGGGATGTGAGGAGGGTTGTGTTCACCTGTAGGGACTTGGTAGAGAAATTAGACCTGACACTGGGCATTAATGTCAGATGTGACCAATCTCAAATCTCTTCCGAACCGATGCCGATGTGCACATGGGTACTGTGTCCAAAAATTTACCGATTCTGTTCTCTATAAAAATGTTAACTGTTTTACAATTGTCTGCAGCGCGTTGCCATGATGCATTTTCTGTTCGTAGAAGAAAAAAAGCCTTTCAGTGCAATTTTAATGTACTTAAGCGTTTTTTTCTGAATTTGTTACGCTCATTGACAAAGATCCCACAAATTCTCGGGAGATAATTTGTGTGAGACCGGGAGCATTGACCAGGATCTTTTATGTGAGATACAACACTACTTTAGGTCCTGATTCTTGCCCTGAAAGCCAAGAAAGGGCAAAACCATAGATAAATTGCAAAAGTCCATTGATGAGGAATCTTTGGGCAGTTGCCACATATTGAGCTTGTGAGGGGATTTGTCTCACGCTTAGGTGGTTTTAGCAAATGTTCTTTATAAAAAAGCAGCAGAACCCATAACACGGTAAGGTCGTCAGCACCCGAGTGTTCACGGAGCGATCATTGGAGCCTAGAAGACGTGGTACTTTTCCAGAGAAATTACGAAGAATTCTCCAGTGACCTACCAGATACCATATTGGCCTTCATTTTCTTTCGGCAAACTATTTTTTTGGTCTCTGAATAACAGCACGAGTATGGAGTAAGGTATCCTCTTGCCCGGGTTGAAGGTAAGATAGATGGCCAGGGTGTTCGAAGTCGAGCAGTAGGTTGTCCTTAACATATCGTGCTAAACGACCATGCAAAAGACAGGCAGGAAGACGATTTGTGAAGACGCTGAATAGACTAGGCGCGACCTTGGTTCCCTGCAGAACGCCATGTGATGGCCAAAGGTAGAGGGATCCGCCTTTCACCTCCTCCTCGACCAGCAGAAGGTAGCTCAACAAAGATAAGCAATTGAGGTCCGCGCCGTACAAATGTATCTTGTATAAAGGGGTTGAGAGATTGGCATTGACAAACGCGCGACCCAAATTAATTGGCATGACGGCGAAAACGTGACAGGTATCAACTCAGTGGGCGATCCAATAGAATGTGTCGTGCAGAGTGTCCTGCGTCATATGACTAGGCTGTACCACGTGCCTCAGATTTATGACGTCAGAAAACAGAAGTGGCTTTCCAAGCCGCTTGTGTACGTATACATTGCAGCAGATGACTTAACGAGGAAGAGGACATGAGACTTAACTGAAAAAACACTTGCGCACTACATCTAGAGTTACGCCATCCAGTACCACCGCTGAAGGGGGTGACACATCATGGCAGCGGAGGGCTCAGACCATGTGACCGGGTGAAACTCCAAGCCGTTTTCTGTGGCGGATGGCGACTCAGGTGGGAGAGGTTGACACCGCAGACTCTGCGCGGCCAGCTCAGCTGCACGGCGTGGGCCGACAGACGCGCGCTGGCGATTCGAGTCATCGGCTCTGTCAGCTGATAACCAGGCATCTGTCGGCTCCACTGGCCGAAGAGCAGACGCCTTGACGCGGCACCAGAAGGTCGTCTTGTTCGAGAGCATTCGCTGGGACAGAGTCTGGCGCCCGCACCGAGTAAGGAGGACTTTCTCCACGTGCGGAATGCATGCTCGGCTTTTGCACCCGTTTTGCCCCTGGACCCGGGTGCAGAGGCTCAGACGGCTCGGTTTGGTGCGGTGATAGGCTTGAAGATAGACGGGAGGCCTATGGATTTCGATCGAATCCAGCCGGTAAGATGCTCTAGCCCATACGTAGGGGGTGGTCGAAGATCAATAAACCTATGCCATTCTCGCCAGCCTAAGGTCGCCAGGATGGTGAAATTCGGCAGGCAGAATCGTGGCATATCTGCCAGTTGATGAGCGAATGTTTTGTGACCCAGTATCCTCAGCCTGTTTGGGATGGTTTGTATCCTGCATCTTGTAACTATCAAATAAGTCGTCTCATGGGATTAAAATCATACGAGACTTTTTGAAATTACATGAGATTAGATGAAATTGCCTGAGACTTCACAAAATCAGTTTTGTAAAAACTGACGTTATGCTGCAACTTGTTATTCCATTCTTCCAGTGTGTTGGTGGTGCTTGAGCAGTGAACTGTCCAAGGAACGTTCCTTCTTTCACGAGATCAACAAGGTCAAGGAAGTATTGTGGCCAATGAGCACCGGCGCCAAATAATATCAGATTGTGACGGATAAAGCTCGCTGCTCAACTCTATGCGTGCATTTCATTCGAACGTACGTAGCCTTCCATCGCCACCCGGTCAGCGAAATCAGAAGGAAGACTTTGAAGGCGCCCTCTAAAAAGCCTGGCGTCCTCTCTTAGATCCGTGCCGCCATAACAAAAACCCTGGACATTAGCCTCCTATAGCGGTTAAAGCAAGT
>NW_023596420.1:15636049-15718412 GCF_011947565.3 Pollicipes pollicipes | reverse complement strand
TTCCTGCGAATCCGCCGATCCCTTTGGCCATCGCGAGTAGTATTTTACTCACTTTGGCAGCATGCACCGTCTTTTCGGGAAGTCTATAGAACTGCCTGTGGACCCGTATGTCATGGCCCATAAAGCGGGCCACGATATCCATTTCAATCTCGCTCAGTCGCAGCAGCTGCAGCATAGTGGCCACATGCTTTCTGTACTTCGTGGCTGTGATGTTGTTGACACGTGCCCTTCGCGCGAATGTCCACACGCAGCCGCTGCCTCTGAGAGTGCTCGCATCTGGGGCTGCGCTGTTGACGAAAATGTGCGGACAGTCGAGAGGGACCTTAACGTCTTTCCTCGCTGCGATCAGCTGATCAAGCGTCCCTCGCATTGTGGCTGTCAGCATGATGGGCACATCGCCTCCTTTTTTGCCCCGAACCGCTACATCTCCCAGCGAATGGCATAGCTCTCGCTCTGCGGGAGACAGGTGCTGCAGGACATCTTCATTGAGAATTTGGTCCCTTTCAGTGTATGATCTGACCGTAGGCCTTGACGCTTCTCCCGGCCTTCGCCGGTTAAACAAAATGATGGATGCTCGTGCAGTCTCCGACAATTTAACATAGTTCTTGATAAAGCGTTCCTCTTCCAACAGCCGCCTAGCCTGCACCTTCTTCGTTACACTCTGAACATCCGCATTGAGGGGAAGGTCGACGGGCTTATTCCACTTCCTTTCCTGGAGAGTGGTAGGCGAACGAGAAGACACGTGTAGCTTCCAATCTTGTTGGTAGAGCAGGAGGAAATCGTCCGCAGCCGTCTTCGGAGTGGCGTCTTCGTTGGTGGTCCCGCGCGTTTTCAGTGTGCCCGCGCATTCACTGAGGCCATAATCAAGCTTGAGAGCAAGCGATGGGTTATGATATTTGCCCCCCTTCACACCGGCCAGGTTCTTGACCGCGCCTACCACTTCCATGAACTTTGCGGGGTGAATAAACATCTCTACACCTGATCCTGGGCTTGATACATTCAGCTCCAACAGCAGTCGTCCTAACTGCCGCATTTTTTCTCTGATGTGTGCATGTTGGTGGCGCTCGTGGCCCAATCTTGTGTAGAGACGGGCCCCGAACTCCATGATAAGGGCATCATGCCTGCAAGTGGACGGAATACTATCGTCTCGCATCTTCGCCATCTGCTTTTCTAAACCAGCCGCGGCATCTCTGTGGCACGGCAGCAAGGACCTTCCCTGGGACTGGACTCGGCCCCCAGAGGCAGTTTTCCCATGGGCGTGGCGCCGATGCCGAAAGAGGCTGCATCTAGAAAAGAAACCCTGAAATTTCCCACATGGCAGCATATCTTCCACGTTGATATTCATGTCTTGGGGTGGACGCCTCTTGGGACGATCGTTCCTCGCCCATCTCGGAAAACAGCAGAGTTATGTTTGAAATTGCCTTTATGAATGATACCTTCCAGAGTGACTCTCCTCTCCCTTGATCCTCTTGGAAAGGCGAGTGCGTCAAGTACGTCGGGTTCTTGTTTATGCCTCCGGAAAAGATGGCGCGCAGATTTTGAGTGCAGGGTATCACAATAGGGACAAACGTTCCGCTTTAGGGATACTTTCTTGTTTTAGGAGATTTTTCAACAGAGACACTGTGTTCGCCGGAAGCCCTACTGCTGCTCTTGGCCACTACCTGGGCCTCATCCTGGTCCTCGTCCTCGTTCTCGTCTTTGACTTCCTCCATATCCTAGTTCTCGTCCATATCCTTGGACTAGCCCTTGTCCTCGTCCTCATCCATGTCCTCGTCCATGTCCTGGTCCTCGTCCTCATCCGTGTCCGTTGCTGGCCGTGGGTCGGGGAGGTACGTAGAATCTTCATCTTCATCGTCATCAGGAATGAGGCCAGAAGCATCATTATCATGATCTGCGGACAGACCGATCGCCATTGGTTACCTAATGATGAGTATTAAGCAAAAACGAAAACAAAAAAAACCAGTACGTCGGAAGAAGGATCGTTCGGGTTACTCAACGATGCGCTACAGTGCCAGACCTATCGGAGTTGCGATTCTTTTGCAGAGGGGACCGAGACACAACGTGCCGGTGGTCACAGGCGAATCAGGGTACTTCGGGCTCCGAAGCCAACGCCTTAGCCAACTAAGCCACATGGCCACGTGGATGTTTAACCAAGGGGACATCGATTCATGGGGCGTCGGTCTACTGACCCCGCTCGGTGCTAGGGTACGGGCAAGTGCATGGTTGGCCACAGTTACTCTGTGATGCCTACTACATTGGATCACGTTGGTGCGTGTGTCCATGCGCATGTTCAAATTCTATGAACAGTTTCTTTCATGGACGGAACAAAAATGTTCGTGATGACGGATATCTTGGCAAGTACGAAAGAACCACTTTATATTTAACTAAAAGCAAGTAAAAAACAATGACGACACACAAGCTGCAAAACGCTACGAAACAGCGAAACAAAGCAGTGAGCAAATTTCCCGCGCAGAGCAGTTGGGATTTGCAGCAATGACAGACAGTCTACGCCATGACACATTATTTTGTTAGGTGGCATGTACCACTGATCAGTTTTAAACCCAAACAGAGCACAATCACCCTTGGTTGCTACACCCACTCTCAAAGGGCACTGTGCGATCTGATGCTCTCGTCTTATGCTGCTGCTCACGCTTCATTCAATGGTTTAAGAAACTTTTTTGAACCATGCACCAACCTATCTCAAAATATAACCGGATTAGACTTGGGGGCACTCTTTCACTTGAAACCCATGTAGGAACTCTGAAATAAGTTGAAAAATGTGAGAATGCACGCCAATTAGGCAAGCAGAAGACAACTAGAGGCCAGGAGTGGCACACGGAAAAACTTGAGGGGCCCTGGAGTGGCCAGAACGGGCCTTAAGAATAGTCAGAGAATTCTGTATTTGTAAAATCAAGCAAAGAAACGTTGGCTCTTACTCTATACGATCATTTTCTCATGCGCGAGGAAAGAAAGCATTTAGGAGGCCCTGGAACACCCTGGAGACCCGTTTCATTACATTTCATGACGCTGTTTTTATCGTACAATCATACCCTCGCCAAACGATCATAACACATCAGCATGGAAGACGTCAGGGCTAGTTGCTAGCATCGCCGAAAATCCACGCCTTTCCAGGGCACGCGCATGGGCATAGATAGCTCACGTGTCTTTGGTTGCACCACTGCAAGGCATGGGTAAGAGAACCGGGGATGGATAGGGGCAGGGGCTAAAACCTACATGCTTCTGAAAATTTAACATTGGCCCTTTGAGCGTTCACTGCAAAAATAGTCCATTGACTACCACCTTTTGCTTGGTTGGGTAATGGGCCGCTGGGCGCATGGGTCGTAGGGTTTTCCACGGCACGCACATTGGTCATGGGTTTTGTCGAGGTCTTTGGAGAAAAGGGGATCGGACAGCCCGTTTGCCTCCCATCTCGGCACCGCCCATGCTCATTTTCAGGTAAGTATAACAATGCATATATCGGTTTATTCATGCTCTGAAGAGCTATGCCAAGAAACGCATGGACGAAGCACTCAAGTCATTCAGTCTTTCACTGAATGTCTTAAAAATCGGCACACGGCTGATCAAACGAAACGCAACGCACGAGTGTCATTCACTGAGGTCCTACCAACAAGGATCACTTGTTAGCTCGAGGAGATTGGGACAATGTATGCTCTTACCTGAAGCCACTATACTTCACCAGTGTAAACATGCCATCTTTGCCAGTGGTATGCTGAATAACTTCAAGCGGTATGATTGGTGCCTGTAACAGTAAGCACGAGCATTTGTAAAACACAACACATGTTGGTTGCCTTTTGACTGTACCAAACAGGTAGAGAAACATACGTTAAGCCGCGCGTATAGGAAACCAGACGTACGGGGTTCGATTCGCTGCCTGGTCCAGCCTTCCTGCTCGGGGCAGACGCCATAAACTGGGAAGAGAAGGCTGACCACTGAATTAGGATTGTCTGCATCACAAGTCGGTGGGGCGCTAAAGTCGTCCACCGGGAGAGGAAACCAAACCCCTGCAAAAACATGTAATCCAGACATATGCGAGACGCACGTCAAGGTTACAAAGATCAATCACGCAAGACCCGTCAACCCTGTTCACGTGTCTGTTCACACATAAAGCGCATGAATACAATATCATCAAGTCTGTTTACCAGAAATCTATCAGTTCCTGGAATGCCACCTTTTTGGCCGCCATGCTTTCTTCCATGAAGCGAATGCCACTTTTCATCACAAGCTAGCATTACATCACTTGGTCAAGGGAATGGTATTAGAAGGGAACACTTTATTCATCGCAGGTCTCCAAATCGCAAGAGCAACTAATACAGATTTTAGAGGAATGGCAAATGAATGGCTTTCTTAAAGATGAGTAGGGGACGGTAATAAAATGATGAGACGTATCCCACATTGCTTGTACTTGCGAAGTATTGCTTGTCGCGTATATCCTGAACCCACCACCAAAATGGTGTCATGTTTGTTTTCATACCAATCAGACCCACTGACCTAGTGTTTAGGGCCAGTACACCGGTCATGTCATATCCGTGACACCTGACCAGCCCGAACGAAAGCCAGAAACTTACTAAGTATGAAACAGAAGGCGTTTTAAAATGCTTTACTCAATCAACCCGCGCGCTTGCGTATGAAACAGAAGGCGTTTTAAAATGTTTTACTCGATCAACCCGCGCGCTTGCTAAGCAGTCTAGGCCGTTTATTTCACAATTTTGTAAATTGACATGCGGAAAGAATGACCATTCAAAGCATCAATAATTATTGGCAAGGTGGTGAAATATTTGCATCTGTCTGTCGAATTTTTATAACTGCTAATGCGTGCTAAGGATGAACCAAAAACACCGAAGATTAAATGTATATCTTTCTTCAACTTTTGAACAGCACTTTTGAGCAGCACACCGGAACCGACGATCAAAGGCCCGTTTGGAGGATATAAGGGTCTAAAAAACTGACTGTAGGTCACGTAAAGAATCGCGGCCCGCAGGATCGCGACTTCAAATACTATTCAGAGGTCCCCTTGCACCGTTTTAGGATCACCCCCCCCCCCCCCCCCTGAGACAATCGGCCCGAGACCACGAACACCGAACAGTCGGCTCCATGTCCGTCTGAGCCCTTGAGACCCATTTCCCAACCAGAAACAGGGCCGGGGCTCGCGATTTGTAATGTTCGGGGTCCCTGGTACAACGAAGGGCTTCTGTGTCGGTTGGGGGCCACCGTGTTGAACTGTGGCGGCAAGTAGCCCCGAGTCAGAGCGATTTTGAGGGGGCCCAAAGAGGGGCCGAAGGGTCTCTCGAGACCAAATATGAACCAAAGACTAATATAAGAGACCAAATACTAATATAAGATTAGAAGAGTCCGAAGGGCTGGCTGTAGGTCACATTAAGGACCCCCGCTCGTAGGGTCGTGATCTCAAATGTCAGTAAGATGATCTTTGGCACCGATGGGGACCCCTGAGACAGAAAACTCCTCTATTTCGGTCAGCGATCGCGAACAACGAACAGTCAGCTCCGTGTTGGTCTGAGCTCAATAAGAAAAACATGTCTTTAATAACAAATGGGTCATATGAGGCGATTTGGGGGGGGGGGATTTTACTATCAGGGTGTCCTCTGTCAATCCTGTGCCCCCCCCCCCCCTTATAAAAACTCTGGCTGCGACCCCTGCTGCTCTCTATTGGTTAAAAAGTACACGTTAAGCTTTCAGTTTGTGATTTATCTAACAGAGTGGACATGTTCTCGTCTTATTTTGCTACTTCCTTTGCAGGCTACGCCCTTGATTTAGCTGCTCCCCAGCACTACCACAAATCACTACAGTCCACAAATTATGGCAGGTTAAACTATGTTTTGCCTGGAATTGAGAACATAGAGGGTGGAAAGCATATGCAATATGCACATTTTCAACAGATTAATGAGTTGGGCCGGGCATCTAGTATCTACTGTGTTATCTAATGGAAACTGAAATAAAAACAAAAGAATTGCACCTCCAGGTTACAAAAGACTGCTACATCAAGCACCTGTGGAAGGGTCCAAGGAATGCATTGGTCGAAAAGTTGAGTTTTGATGTTTTATTAACTGACAAATCATTCTCACATGACGTGGTGTGAGCAGGCAGGAAAAGCTATTTGCTCCCCATGACGTGGAGGGCCACAAGCAGATCAGTCCGCAGATCACTATGCTTTTATGGCCATGCTGGTCAAAGTTGCATTCATTCTGAAGTGATCAAGCACGCATTAATTGCAGCTCCCAAAAAGCATGGCTGTTCACATCTCGTGTGTTGATCTGCTGGTTGAAAGGCTTTAAGGTCTCCTGCCATCACTACTCGATATCAGGGTTCACGTTTCCTATTCCGTTAGGGAGGGGGGGTTCTAGGCCCCCCCTTCGAAATCTAGCTATAGCTGTCAACTAAGAAATGAAATGGCGCCAAATTCAGAGAGAAATTGGTTTGTTGATGATCTTTGGGTTAGGCTTCATCATTTCACAAGTTTTGGCAACCCCCCCAAAGCCCCCCCCCCCCCTACTCACTTTATGTACCTACGCCCCCACTCAGTGCATGCAGGTAAGGTGAGAATGGTGCACCCCATTGAGGGGTAAATAGGAACATGAGGTGAAAAGCACGCTGATCCCCCCCCCCCCTTCCCGTCGACAGTTACACGGGATGCAACGCTAAGACGGCCACGCAACTCCCAAGTTGGAAGAATTTGCATTGCCCCACATAACGCTGCGCACCTAATGCTTGCCCCCTTCCTCCTTCATATCCACAGAGGTTTTAACGGTAAAACTGCCGCACCGCCATCAAGTTGAAAGAATTTCCCCCGTCCCTGACACTGCAGTGCACCCGAGCACGAGACACTTCATGCACTTAAAAAACAGAGCTTCCAGTACAGAACATCATGCAGTTATCAGTACTCACCATATCGTGACAGCCCACAGGAACACCACTACGTACCACGCAGTTATATCTCACGCCCCTCGATCGCGCGACGCCACACCAGCCGAGCGACGCGACACCTCCACGGCATTCCAACTCGCGGCCAAGGTCTGCCATAACAATCAGTAGTGATGGGTACTACACATGTGCCCTGCCAAACCACATGATTGTTAATGTTTGGTGATTATTAAACGTCTTAAGGCATATAGAAATAACTATTGTTTATCATCTAGTTACTTCAGTCAATTCTGTCTTGTGAAATCAACACTACAGGGTGCGTTCAAGGTGACAACAAGATCAGCACACCTCTACTCAAAGATGACGTCACACATTTCAGTCGAAAGGCGAGGAACTTCTCCGGCGGATTTGTGTAAGTCGACCTAAGTCACGTGACCACGAAACATACACTTGACGGACAAAACCTACCATGTAGGGACCTCTAAGGGATTGATACCAGACCAATATCTGGACGAAATTAGCGTTTTCCAATGGTTTGCAAAATGAGGACCGATTTTCGGCCCCCACCTTGAAAACGGTCCTCACCTTGCGTGAGTGTAGCGGACTTCGGTCCCCACTTAGGAGGGTTTACAAGCACACACACACACACACACACACACACACACACACACACACACACACACACACACACACACACACACACACACACACACACACACACACACACACACACACCACACACACACACACACACACACACACACACACACACACACACACACACACACACACACACACACACACACACACACACACACACACACACACACACACACACACACACACACACACACACACACACACACACACACACACGCACGCACGCATACACACACACACACGTACGCACGCACGCACGCAAGCATGCCTATGTTTTGCAATTGCCTGTGTGTATTGCATTTGTATTGCATTGGCATTGGCATTGTCATTGCCATTGGCATTTGCGAGGTCACTGTAAGTCAATATCGAGCGACATTTCGTGTGAAGCTCTGGCAGCATTGGCAGGCTGGAGTAACATTCGATGAATCTGGCACGACAATGATAGAGTGGGTGTCCACAACATACTGTGTGAAACTATATGAGCATGGTACCAATGATGATGCGTTTAGGTATCTAATCAGTTCCCCCCCCCCCTCCCCCTCACAAGGAAGAAGGCGACCGAACCCTAGATTATCCCGGTAAAAATTGAAAACACGTCCCTGACCCAGTCACCTGACCCGGGAGGAGTTAGATGCCATTCCCTCCGCCTCCGCCGCCGCGAGACCGGCCGAAACCACACCACACCTCCCCTGGCACCACACCGGGCGCCGCCAGGGAGACGTGACCCTGTACCGTCTACGACGGAACGCTGTTTGGACGGCCCGTCCCACCAGCTGAGCCCACTAATTCCCGTCGACAAATGAGCCGCGTGCCGACGCCGTGCCGCCCGGGCCCGCAGCAGCTCCCGAGACGCACCGCCAGCTGTCCTGACGACGTGCTGCCCTAGCTGTAGCAGTGCCCTAGACTCACCGCCAGCCGTGCTGACGCTGTGCTGTCCGGGACTCACCGCCAGTCGCCCCGACGCCGTGCTGCCCGGGCCGCGGCAGCGACCGGGACTCACCGCCAGCCGTGGGGGTGGCTGTCAGGCTGGGCACAGCTGACAGCCTAAGGTCGGCTGGGGCTGGCTGACAGGCTGGGGTTGGCGAAGCAGGGCCGGAGATGGGTTGGAAGTAGAGGGATGACTGAGGCTTTGGGGGGACACTGGGAATACCGCGGTATCATTTGGTAGACTGCTGCTTTCATAAAGTCGGTTGTCGCTGAAAGACTCAGTCGCTAAGGCGGCGGGATCATCGGGACGATCGGGACATCCGAACAGCTAGACGCGAACGGGAAGGCCATGAGGAAGACCGGGATACAGCGCGCCGCCGATCCAGCCCCAGCTCGCGTTGTGTTGTGTGCCCGGCTAATGGCGGGCCGCGGCCGACCGACCGGCCGGCCGCGGCCGTCTGATCCGATTATGTCCGCCGGTGGCCGCCGGACACCACGCCTGTTCCCGCGCCATTTGTCACTGTCTCACGTTCGGTCGCGCGAGGAGCCTCCCCTCCCCAGAGATCGTGTATCGAATTGTATCAATTATCCGGGGGGACGTGAACCCTTCCCGCGTTGTCATCCGTCTTCCGGCGTCCGGCCGATTGGGGTGGAGGGGGGGGGGCTGACGGGGTGGGGGGGGGGGGGCTGGTCACACACTGTGTGATGTACCAAAGCCCACGGCCCTGAACGTCCACTGGCTTACCACGTAAAGCACTGTTCCCCAACATAACACGGAACCCAATCAGGCTTCCTTTCGGATGTGAATCGGCTGCGGCCGCGATCAGCGCTCATATCGATGCTTACTCTCCACATCAGATTACTGCCCTTAACCATCCTAGCAATGCTTAAAAATGTCACGTCGAGATGTGCAAAGCCGGCATCGCAGCAAAATATTAATTTGGAATGATCCGAAGCTGAAGAGAGATGCGTTATGTTTCGGCTCATGTCTTAAACATGCTGCAAGCTCGCAATATTATTATCATTATTACCAAAATATATTATTACCAATATTCACATCCGTCTTCCACCTTCGCCGTCCGTCTTCACCGAGTCTAAGGGGGTGAAGGGATCAGGTCTGCTTCTTCTGTGGCACCCACCACAGATCGGGGTCAGGTCCTCAGCCCGAGTGACATCCACCACAGACCGGGGTCCGGTCCTCAGCCCGCGTGACGTCCACCACAGACCGGGGTCCGGTCCTCAGCCCGAGTGACGTCCACCACAGACCGGGGTCAGGTGCCCAGCCCGTGTGACACCCACCACAGACCGGGGCAGGTGCCCAGCCCGTGTGACACCCACCACAGACCGGGGTCAGGTGCCCAGCCCGTGTGACACCCACCACAGACCGGAGTCAGGTCCTCAGCCCGTGTGCCATCCACCAGGGGTGCTCAGCGAGTCTCCGTAATGACGGGAAGCGGGGCAATTACAACAGCTGACGGGCGGGTGGCGGCATTAGGAGGCGCATTATCTGCGGCACGGCCGCCGCGGTTTAATATCGTGAGAACTGTCGCGACTCGGTAGGTGAGAGCTGCTGTCTGTCGGGTGGGGGCGGCGGCGGACGGGCGGATGTCAGGCCGCCGCGCTGGGGCCGGCGCCGCGCTCCACCTGCCTCCACTGGGCCGTGAGCCGTGCACCAGCCATGTGGAGCGCGGATTGTGTGGAATGCCGCCCTCGGCAGGCGACGGAAACGGTCGTCTGGTGATTCTGGGTTATGTTTCGCGAATTTTGTCGTTGGGCTCATGAACGAGAACAAGGAACTTATGAACACTTGGCCCAGCGTTGGGGTTGGTTTGGGGAATGTTGCCCCAACGTTGCCACATGTTCGAGCCGGTTGTTCTCCATGAAGGATTTCCGGAGAGACTTGAAAGTGGGTGGCATTTATCACTTTTAACACGCGCTCGAGTGGGGAGTCAAATTGACCCTCTCCCCCACCCCAGCAAAGGTGTTTCGGGAATGATTAGATGCGGCGCGGCGTAAAAAAAGAATTATTTCTGAGCGGCGCGGCGTAGCCATACTAGATTTTTCATTGTTATAAAAAGTTGAATAGTGGATCGTTTGGTATCAAAATTTAGATGCACCTTGTAAAGTCACTAACTTACGGCAGGGCAACGTCAGACCATGGATTCAGCACACACAAAAACGGAAATCATTCAATCTGATGCAACAACGGTGTTTTAGACGAAATCATACATCCATGAAATAGTTGCTTAGGCAACATAACACTTGAATAAACTAATTCCATTGACTTTGGGTCAAGTATAAAGGTTACATCCAGTCCGTAACTAACCTGTTTTATTAGTCTAGAGCCTGCTGTGAAGGGTAGTTCTGCTGCTCATTTTGAATCTGCTGATAATAGGAACAGCATCATATATCTTCCATGGACTCCTTAAAAGTCAGAATAAGTCACTGACCTGAAATGACCCGAGTTAACAATTTATCGTTATTAACATGCTGCCTAGCGCAATCCATGCCTTTTATTCAAATGCAAAACATCAAAGCAGCGTTGTATGATGCCATGGTCTTCGATAGGTTAAACTGGGCCACTGAACTCAAATGAACACCACTGACATTTTGCTTAGAACAGATATTTAGGTCCACGGTGGTTACATGAGAAGGTCTGTGGGTACTTTGGATACTAATTTAAAGCTTAACCTTGACCTTAATTAAATCAGAGGTGATCCTACTTGACCTATGAGTTCAGTTTTTGACACACGTGAGTCCAGCCACGGCCAGCACGCTCTATGAATTAGGTGTCTCTAGCTATTTTGTTTCTGAGATCTCATAGGGACAAAGTGCCCCCCCCCCCCCCGCCCACTCGAGCGAAGGGTTTTTATACGGCCACCCGGGCTCGTGTTAATTTAGTGCCCCCCCCCCCCCCGCCCCCGCCGCCCACCCAAGCAAATGGTATGTATACGGCCACCCAGGCTCGTGTTAATGTAGCATATGTAGCTGGATTTAGTTAAGCCTTGCGTGCATGGTACTTGTGTATCGTGATTTACTTTTAAACTAGCTCCAAACCTTATGAATCTGCATGAGTTAGCCATTCGCTGCCAGCACAACTAAGCATTTGCCTGCTACAGAAATTCGGCAATCGCGTTTCATGTCGAACATTTTGGCATTTTGCTGAGGTTTCTTATGGCTCTGCTTGCTGTCATTCGAAAGCGGCAACCAGACCTGATAAAAAGACGCTGCTAGACGTTTTGACAACGGTAGCAGTTTTCAGCGAGAGATTTTCGCGACACAGCTCAGCGGATCAGAAGCTGAAAGGCGGTGGGTTGTGACGTCAGGTCATCTCCATCAAGTAGGCACGAATCGATGATTTGGTGGGACTCGAGCCAGGCAATCTGGGCAAACCAGCGTTTCCACCCCTTAATGGCCTCTTTGTGACTTTTATGCGCCATTTGCCGTAAGCCGAAGTCAGAACGTTATGGCTTGATTAAGGTCTCAAGCACCAGCGCCTAAAGAGTTATCTTGCGCATTGCTTCTTTACTGCTTTATGTTTTCCTGTTAGAACGCCTTTCATGATGATACGAAGAAGAAAAAAAGGAAGCAAATTGCAGAGAGCAGACAGCCAGGCAACAGAGGGGCCCATAGCCGTAACAGCTGTGTATGGTACACCACTGAGGATATCATCGTCTGAGATGGCTTGATATTTGAGACAAGCTGTTAGGGATTGGACATCGATGCATTTTGATAGCATTCACCGTTAACTGGTGACGCGCCGGAGACCAGCTCGGTTGGAACAACAGCCGACAGCGGACCCTCGAGGCGGCACTGGCGGGATGGCGGAAGTTGCCAGACGCGCCCAGCTCCCCGGCACTGGGGCAGATGTTGTCGGCCGATAGCGTCGCCCCTGTCGTCACCGGAGCCCTCCTCCATCATCTGACGTCACGTGTGACGCAGCCGATTGACGCGCCTGAGCGGCGCCCGGCTCGCTCGGCCGGATAACACCAGTCGATGCCACGATACCCGCCATCCAATGGCCAGTGTCGGGGGGGGGGGACAACGGTTACACTCGGACCTGCTTTCCGCGTCGCGCGAGCAAACTCCAGATGGTCGGAGCGTCTGGTAATAGCCAGACGTCCTTTTCAAGATGGAATGTGAGCAAATCCTGCGGTGCGATGTTCCCCAATAACCTCAGCATAGATCTGTAATAACTGGGCGGAGCAGCCGCAGACAGGCTTGTGTTCGGCCCGAGACTAATTCCGTGAAAGCTTCATTTTGTAACAACCCTTCTCGAACCGATGATAAGGGGGGACGTGATGGGTCAGGCCAGGTCGTGGGAGCGCCATTTTCGTCACTTTTCATAACGACGTGTCATCTCCACAGCCCTGGCCCGATTTTCTTCGCACTCCTGCTAAAATGCAAACTGGAAGCCTTTCGGATTCATGACTTCACCAAGCCAAGTCTTGTGTCCGCGCCTCGCCGTCGCCGTGATTCACAGCCGTTCTTGCACCACGCGTCGACGCCGGCTTCTCTGCAGCGTCACGTATTCTCCAGACTCATATCACCGGCGCCGTCTTTAGAGGCTGCACGTGCTACATCGAGGCGCCGTGTGAGCGCCGCCCGGCGTCGGCTCGGTGACTGCCGGCCATCCTCGACGGCACAGCTGGCCTGCAGACAGTGGTGCCACGCGCCGTGACGGGGCGGGGGAACGGGAGACGCTATCTCCGGCCGACGGCGACGTCGCGCCGGTGCCGACACCTCGACCGTCGGGCAGCGACGGCGGCCCGGTCGCGGCGGAGCGAGAGAGAGAGAGGGAGAGAGAGAGTGGGAGCGAGAGGGAGAGAGGAGAGAGAGAGAGAGAGGTGAGAGGGAGAGAGAGGGGGAGCGAGAGGGAGAGAGGGGAGAGAGAGGAGGAGAGAGAGAGGGAAGAGAGAGAGAAGCAGCTAGCTGGCGAAGGGCCTCTGATTGGTCTGGTCTGAATTGCATCCAGAGGACAGCAAGGGGCCAATCAGAGCCCAGCAAAGACATGCCATGGCCTGGGTGTGTGTTGGAGCCCGAAGAACCGCGCGATGTTGCAATGACAGCGTGTTTTTTCTCCTTGTTTTGTTTTGTTTTTGCTTTTGTTTTTTTGGTCTTTTTTAGCTGATCAGCCGACTTCAAAGATCGCGACACAAAAGGGCGTGCAGTTACATTTATTGGAGTCAATAGTAAATGGGAAGAGGAGTTAATTGGAAGGATAACGGGAAGCTAGTCTGCAAAGAAAATGGGAAACTTCTTCTAAATATATTTTTTTAAAATAGGAAACCAATCCGAAAAGAGATCGGAAACTGAATCTGATTCATATCGAAAATAGCACGGCACACACTGGGTTGAGAAACCTACCCCATGCAAAAGATGTGGCCATTCGCCACAGCCGCTCCGTTACAGCGTTGTCAAACCGTGATTTTGAGGAAATTCTCAACCGGCGACAAACATCCGCAATCCGTCTGGACATGAGACGGCGGACAGGCGGGGACGTGCCGTCACGGCCGGCGGGGCGTCGCTGAGGACCGCCGCCGTCTGTCTTGGCACCTTCGCCGCGCATCCGGGCCCATTCGAGAGCTCATTATTCGCCCTGAAGACAAATGTAGGCGGCGCGCCGTGCGCGAGGCGCCTCGTCGACCGAACATCACGTTCGCCAATTTACGGTCGGCCATCTGCTTTGAATCGGTTCCAGAGCGGGCGTCGCGCGCCGACCTGTGCCGGTAACAAAGTGCCTGCCTCAAAGGGAAACGGATGACCTCCACGGTCGTGTCTGCCGTGCTTTGACAAATCAGAGACTTATACATGTGTACACAGAGCGTTTAAAATGGCCGGCGCTAGCCGACGAGGCCAGTGTGGGCGGCCGGTCAGAAAAACGGTCTCGGGCCTGAATTGAGTTGGTTGGCGTCATTCAGAAAGCCTTCCCGGTCACAGCCATACTGTACCAAGCTCAGGTGCAGTTCCACAAAGTCAGTGGGGTGTTTTGTTCTATGGGAAACGACTTTGCAGTCGACTCACGGCAACTGATTAAGTTCCTCTTCAAATGGCGTTTTCTGGAAGTGGTTTTGGATCGGAGACATGCTGTCTTGCTATCTGTATAAACTTGAACTATTTCACCGTCTCAAAGTTGTTTTGTAATGTTTTTTTTCATTTGAACAAATTTGGGTTGGTATCTGGAACAAACGTAAATGGTGAGTTATAAGCAGTTTCTTATTACTCGTGTTGTTTAGATCCATCATGATCATTGTGTTCAGGGACGGGAGGCATCGCTTTCCAGTTCCTGTGGACCGGGGAGGGGAGACTCAGCATCAAGGAAAAAGGCCCGAACTGCTCCCACCTGATGACCGTCCTATGCCCTTTGTTTGAACCCTAGTAAAGCTCTGTTCTAGCCGGCCCACTCCGCTCTGAGGCAGCACGTCTCGGGCCGCTCCGTTTTGAAGCAGCACGTCTCGGCCCGCTCCGCTCTGAAGCAGCACGTCTCGGGCGATGACGGATACCGGCCGTGGGCCGACAGAAGCCGTGACCCCGGCAATCACTCAGCGCCGGTCACGCGGGTTACCGCTACACGCCGATCGGTCCGACTAATGACGCCGCTCACATCGCACGCCGTCATTAGGGCGCCGCGGTGGAGCACGGCCCACCCCCGATCGCCGGCGCCCCGCGAGGGGCGTCAGCTGGTGACCGGGTCAGGGGTCACCGGCCGGCCCCGCGGGCGGGCGGCGGCACCGGCGCACCGCTCCTCATCACAGGGGGTGGCACTCATTACGTCAGGGTGGTGAAGAAGGGGAGGTGAAGGTGAAGAGAAGCGCCGCTCGGAATGGCGTGTGCTGCATTTTGGGGAACAAAAGTGTACCGCCGAAGGCGATGTGTCTTAAAGGAACTACCGCGGGCCTTTGTTGCCAGTGAACCCAGGTCCATCATTCACAGCGAAAAATCACTCACCGAACCAGATCGAGTTTAAAATAGATCGAAGGCTGACACGGCTCCTTTCACAATTTGGCGGACCAGCTGCTTCAGCCCCACAGCGGCTGTCTTTTATCCAAAACCTCATTTTTTCTCCGGCCGGCATCCCTCCCTTCTCCTCCCCCTCCCCCTCTCCATGCCCCAAAGACCGCCCGACAGGACGATCCAGGGCCCAGAAGCCTGGTGACGGCTCGGCAGGCGGGGGACGCGTCACTGAAGGCGTATTTACGCGTGACATGGCGGCGACCCCTTGTGGCCAGGCCATGTTTGCGCCGGGAACGGCATCGTTTTACCACTGTGCACCGTCCGCTCCTGTACACAGCGTGGACGAGTCCACTGTCACACAATGGGCGGCGGCCGCTTCTGCTGCTCTTTCCAGACGGGTCCACAATCTCATAATGAACGTGGATGATAGACTGGCGGAACGGCGACAAAAGCAGACACGGAAAACACGGCATTGTCCCCGTGGCTGTCAATGGGTGTTTGCTGCGGATGAGGACCCCTCGCCCCTCTATTTGTGAGCATTCCGACATTTACCGGCGGCCCTTGACGCCTTGAATCAGCTGTGTTGCCGGCCAGAGTAAACAGAATTACAATATGATCAGCCGCCGGATGGCCGCGGGCGAAACCCATGCAGGCTGATAGGGGATTGATGACATCTTAAGGGAAGCGCCATGGAGACACTCCCGCTTGGTACAACATGACCACTCTGCTAAACGCTCTCATGTTGATGCTTATCGCAAAGTTTAAATTGAAGACGTCACTTCATCTTCATGTTACTCATGTACAAGGCCATCAGTCTGCGCTACCGTTAAGTATCGATGTCGAGTAGGGTTTTAGGAAACATCATTCGGTGTGCCAGCAGGCCAAGAGCTTCTTATTAGTGATCATGTAAAAGCAACGAACAGAAGGAATTTTCAGCGAAATACAATACCTGCAATGGCAAGTATTAACATTGATTCAGCTTGAGCAGTGAGCCGATATGATGGGCATTCGTGATCAAACGAAATGGCATATCTTAAGCAAAGAACCTATTTTTAGATGCCCCGTTCCCTTGCTCTGCACAAATTTGCAATGGTGAAGCCCTGCAAATTTAATGCTAACGATGTTACGGATTTATCCCAATCGAACTAGAAAACTAATGGCGTCTGACATAACTGAGATAAATCTCCTGCAGGCACCACACATACTTACCGGGTGACGTCCAGCCGATTTTTAAACATCTATTTGAATAATGACCGCGCATCTGTCGCTGCCGTTCGGGGGAAGAGGGGCGCCGAGGGGCCGCCTGAATCACGGCGGGGGCCGCCCCCCGCCCCCCCCCCCCCCTTCCCGGGCGGCCGGGCTGCCTTTGTGCGAGGTGGGAGATTTGTGCAGAGGACAATGCCCCAATCACTAACCGAGGGGGCCTCCGAGGGGCGCACGGCGCGCCCGGCTTGGCGCAGCATCCCAGACACAGCGGGCGTCACCCCCGACCGACCACGGCCCGTTCTGTTGACACACGCCACTGACGCCGCCGCCGCACCGCCGCGCTTTTTACCGCCTCGGGCGCTGGCGGGCGGCGATGGCGACTCACGAGCGGCGGTCCTGCCGCGGTGGCGACGCGGCGCCCCCGACAGATGTCCGCGCCGGTACCCCGCACTAAAACATGGGCTAATCCTCGCTTCGCTCCGCGCTGCGCCGGCCCGGGGGGCTACCGGGCGGGTGCCGAGCCGCGGGCCCGGCGCAGCGCAGAGCCGGCGTCAGGTTACATTAATTAGGTGGTCTGGCGCGCCGCACGGCCCGTCGTGAAGGGGTGCCGCTCCCGGGCGCCCGATGACACCTCCGCCGGCGGCTGGGCGCGTTGTCACGTGCCGCGTACCATTAACCAGCTCAGGGGAGAGGCGGCGCGCCAGATTTGTACCGGCGTGCGCGCGGTTTTAGTTAACAGATGCGAGGGGTTCCCTGGCTATGAGAGCGAGGCGAGATGCGCTGGTGAGTGAATAGTGCCTCGGGCTCAGACGCAGTCCCATCCAACGTTGCATAGGTGAATTTATTGCGAGCCCAGAGAAAACTTGATTGGAAAAAGATATAGCAGCATTAATTTGTGTGCTGCAGATTACGAAGCTGGGCGATATGTGTCTCAGTTCAGTTTTAAATGCATTAGGAATCATTCCACGTTGTGGGTTGCTGTCAATTCCAGTCAAATATGTCATAAGAGATAAAATACAAAGAAGAATATTGCACAGACATACACGAGAATTAAAATATTGTCAATTGATGCATAAACGTACACCTATTTGGCAAAGTTTTGTCTTATTAAAGTGTTGCCTAGCTTGGAAATGGACTCACGCCAAGCGCCACAAGCTGCACTGGCCGGAGGCAGACGATTCCAGGAGAGGGCCGCGCGGCACGGGGACAGTTGGCGCGTGACGAACAGGCGCCGAGCCGTAAGCTTCAGCGCGCCCGTCACCGTCGCACAGGTGCCACGCTGAATGGAGGCAGTGCGTCAAGTAAACAGGGCTCAAACTGACCCAGGGACCACGGGCCGCTCGGGGACCATTTGATGACGGTATAGTCCCAGAAGTTGACCGTGACGGTGAGCCGCGAGACAGTCTCAGTCCTGAAGCTGAGCACCTTTTGCAGACGATGGAGGTGGTGAGCTGGAGCCCCATCACAGACAGATGGCCGATATAGGATGTACGGAAGATGTGACATTGGACAAGGATCCTACGGACTTCTGCGCTCAAGTGGTGTCGAATTGCATACAGATATAGAAGCATCAAGTTGCACTTTTTTACTGTTTTTGAAATGTACTGCTGCCAGGATAAAAGTATGTCTATTGTGACAACCGGCGCCTTCACAGAGGATGGAAGTGATAGTGAGTGACCGGCAAGCTCCAGGCAAACGGATGAGGTCATTTTGATAGGATTTGGTGTGCCGATATGGAGAATGGTCGGTGGAAAGGGATGTGAGGAGGGTTGTGTTCACCTGTAGGGACTTGGTAGAGAAATTAGACCTGACACTGGGCATTAATGTCAGATGTGACCAATCTCAAATCTCTTCCGAACCGATGCCGATGTGCACATGGGTACTGTGTCCAAAAATTTACCGATTCTGTTCTCTATAAAAATGTTAACTGTTTTACAATTGTCTGCAGCGCGTTGCCATGATGCATTTTCTGTTCATAGAAGAAAAAAAGCCTTTCAGTGCAATTTTAATGTACTTAAGCGTTTTTTTCTGAATTTGTTACGCTCATTGACAAAGATCCCACAAATTCTCGGGAGATAATTTGTGTGAGACCGGGAGCATTGACCAGGATCTTTTATGTGAGATACAACACTACTTTAGGTCCTGATTCTTGCCCTGAAAGCCAAGAAAGGGCAAAACCATAGATAAATTGCAAAAGTCCATTGATGAGGAATCTTTGGGCAGTTGCCACATATTGAGCTTGTGAGGGGATTTGTCTCACGCTTAGGTGGTTTTAGCAAATGTTCTTTATAAAAAAGCAGCAGAACCCATAACACGGTAAGGTCGTCAGCACCCGAGTGTTCACGGAGCGATCATTGGAGCCTAGAAGACGTGGTACTTTTCCAGAGAAATTACGAAGAATTCTCCAGTGACCTACCAGATACCATATTGGCCTTCATTTTCTTTCGGCAAACTATTTTTTTGGTCTCTGAATAACAGCACGAGTATGGAGTAAGGTATCCTCTTGCCCGGGTTGAAGGTAAGATAGATGGCCAGGGTGTTCGAAGTCGAGCAGTAGGTTGTCCTTAACATATCGTGCTAAACGACCATGCAAAAGACAGGCAGGAAGACGATTTGTGAAGACGCTGAATAGACTAGGCGCGACCTTGGTTCCCTGCAGAACGCCATGTGATGGCCAAAGGTAGAGGGATCCGCCTTTCACCTCCTCCTCGACCAGCAGAAGGTAGCTCAACAAAGATAAGCAATTGAGGTCCGCGCCGTACAAATGTATCTTGTATAAAGGGGTTGAGAGATTGGCATTGACAAACGCGCGACCCAAATTAATTGGCATGACGGCGAAAACGTGACAGGTATCAACTCAGTGGGCGATCCAATAGAATGTGTCGTGCAGAGTGTCCTGCGTCATATGACTAGGCTGTACCACGTGCCTCAGATTTATGACGTCAGAAAACAGAAGTGGCTTTCCAAGCCGCTTGTGTACGTATACATTGCAGCAGATGACTTAACGAGGAAGAGGACATGAGACTTAACTGAAAAAACACTTGCGCACTACATCTAGAGTTACGCCATCCAGTACCACCGCTGAAGGGGGTGACACATCATGGCAGCGGAGGGCTCAGACCATGTGACCGGGTGAAACTCCAAGCCGTTTTCTGTGGCGGATGGCGACTCAGGTGGGAGAGGTTGACACCGCAGACTCTGCGCGGCCAGCTCAGCTGCACGGCGTGGGCCGACAGACGCGCGCTGGCGATTCGAGTCATCGGCTCTGTCAGCTGATAACCAGGCATCTGTCGGCTCCACTGGCCGAAGAGCAGACGCCTTGACGCGGCACCAGAAGGTCGTCTTGTTCGAGAGCATTCGCTGGGACAGAGTCTGGCGCCCGCACCGAGTAAGGAGGACTTTCTCCACGTGCGGAAT
Organism: Pollicipes pollicipes; assembly: GCF_011947565.3. Lineage (NCBI taxonomy): Eukaryota > Metazoa > Arthropoda > Thecostraca > Pollicipedomorpha > Pollicipedidae > Pollicipes > Pollicipes pollicipes. The sequence continues at coordinate 15,698,351 of NW_023596420.1, read as the reverse complement.
GCATGCTCGGCTTTTGCACCCGTTTTGCCCCTGGACCCGGGTGCAGAGGCTCAGACGGCTCGGTTTGGTGCGGTGATAGGCTTGAAGATAGACGGGAGGCCTATGGATTTCGATCGAATCCAGCCGGTAAGATGCTCTAGCCCATACGTAGGGGGTGGTCGAAGATCAATAAACCTATGCCATTCTCGCCAGCCTAAGGTCGCCAGGATGGTGAAATTCGGCAGGCAGAATCGTGGCATATCTGCCAGTTGATGAGCGAATGTTTTGTGACCCAGTATCCTCAGCCTGTTTGGGATGGTTTGTATCCTGCATCTTGTAACTATCAAATAAGTCGTCTCATGGGATTAAAATCATATGAGACTTTTTGAAATTACATGAGATTAGATGAAATTGCCTGAGACTTCACAAAATCAGTTTTGTAAAAACTGACGTTATGCTGCAACTTGTTATTCCATTCTTCCAGTGTGTTGGTGGTGCTTGAGCAGTGAACTGTCCAAGGAACGTTCCTTCTTTCACGAGATCAACAAGGTCAAGGAAGTATTGTGGCCAATGAGCACCGGCGCCAAATAATATCAGATTGTGACGGATAAGGCTCGCTGCTCAACTCTATGCGTGCATTTCATTCGAACGTACGTAGCCTTCCATCGCCACCCGGTCAGCGAAATCAGAAGGAAGACTTTGAAGGCGCCCTCTAAAAAGCCTGGCGTCCTCTCTTAGATCCGTGCCGCCATAACAAAAACCCTGGACATTAGCCTCCTATAGCGGTTAAAGCAAGTAAAGGGATACATTATAGCTAGAAATTGAATAGGCATTGAGAAAATAGTGCGTGGTGCAAGCGGACATTCCAGTCAACCAGCAGGCAAAACGGAAAATTGTATGTTCCGAAAGTATGTGTTATGCTTTGAATAAGGACAGTTCAGCTAGGTACATCACTGGTGGCACTGCATAGATCTGTGACCCGCAACCCCTCACGCAAGCCACCAGGTGTCGATGACATTAGTGGAAGGCTTCCACGCGTCGTCATGGGTTTGCATGCCTGATGCCTCACATCGACCAGGTTAGCTCGCGTGCGGACAGAACCAAGGATTCTGTGGAGGGATGAGGCGGCTGGTCAAAATGGCAGTATGTGAATTGTATTCATATCTTTGAGGCGGATTTTGCATGGAAGGGGGCGCGGGCAATGTGCCTCAGCACCGTGCGATGTCACGTTCCAGCCAGAGTTCCACGAAATCTGTTCCTGGCTGACTGTCTGATTTGTCATTTTCACTTTAACTGACTGACTGTTCCGAAAGGCTATCTGAATCATGCATATTTAGTGATGGCGTTGTTACTAAACCGCCGTGCAACCTATCCGTGCATTTACCTTCTGGTGTCAAGTATGTCGGTTATAGCTAGCTCCGCGATCATTTCGAGGCTGATGCTTCTAGCAGCTCGAGAAAATCCAGGAAAAACCTGCTCTTTAATTTCTTGTGACCATGTCATTTTTGTTACAGAGTAAATGCATGTGAAATATCTGTCTGTGCTCACATATTTTGTCCAAACCCCGGTGATTTATGACATTCAGAAGACTTTTGACCGCTTCTCGCGCCATCTATACCACATCGGGCTTACGGGCTCCGCGCCATCTCACTCTGTTAGATGTTGCATGTTACTCACTCCGCGCACTCTGCTCAAGTGTGGATCTCTGATCAGGGTTGCGGACAACACTACGTGCAGAAAAAAACGTATGCCAATTGTTCGCAGGATAATACATGTATGTCTAATGTTCGTCAGGATCAAACTCATTGGCTGCAAAATTCATAGCACCCGAAGTTGCAATGGCAAAAAAGTATAGGAAGATCGTATGGTAAAGCACTCATGAGGAAAACACTCGCACGCAAATGTTTGTACGCATAATAGCTCGTATGGGAAAAGTGATGATTTGGAGTCTTGAATGCATTTATATTTCGGCTGCATGCTTTTGTTGTTGAAACGAATATCAGGAGTGGTGTTTGTTTCGATAAAGACATATTGTCAGAATATCAACACATCTATATCTGCTTTCTCCTGGTTATACCACGAGGACTAGTGCTAAACGTGGTGATAACACATTGTGATAACATTAGAGGTGACATTCGTTTTAATTAAGGCATGTAGCCGAGAGATCAACGCATCTATATCTTTCTCCTGGCTATTCTTCACGAAATAAGGCCAGCAGAACCTTTTTACCTATATGTAAAATGTTCCACGCAAATGCATTGCAACCTAAATAAAACAAAACCTTAAAAACCATAAAACCCTAAAAAACCCAAACCCTAAAAACAAACAACCTAATGGATAAGGTCGCAAGCAATTGTTTGAGCCCAACTGTTTAGGCGCGGGTGTTCATCAATGATAACGTTGGTTTGACAACATAACGTAAGGCTCGTATTGCGGCTTCTGATGTAAGTACTCAAAGTTTGCATGAAAATGCTCGCCAGGCATATGAAGCTTGTCTGACCTAGTACGTTCTCAAAACTATGTATGCAGGTGTCTACTGAACGTTGAAATACTTACCTTCATCTTTGGTGTCAGGCATCGGATGAATGGTCACTGAAGGAGCAACCGCAGTCCGTTGACTGGGGAGGGGAGAGGGTGTGCGTTGGACGGTGGGCGATTAACTTGCCTAGGCCAGGTTAAGTATTATGTCTAACCTGACTCTTCACGGCATGAACTTAAACGGTCTGAGGATGCCAACAAGTGAACTTGAATCAACAGGGGCAGTGCAAGATGGCCCTGGGACGGAGGGACTGGAGGTTCAAAGAACAAGAACAACATGTTCACTGCAGATCGTCCGCTGAATTGGTTGTGTTCCCTTTATCACTCAACCCTGACGCCGCCTCTGCTGAGGACTCCGCCTGACGCCCTGAGTGCGCCACTGACGCCAGCTAATAGACGTAGCGAGCCAGGTCGCTTGCGGAATGCAGCAGGCAGACGCGCCAGTGACACCCGGAACAAGATTGTAAAATGACGTGAATCAGAGTCTAGAGAGAATGATGCACCAGCTGGATCCGCTTTAAAGAAGCCCCTATTATAAGGTTACTGCCTGCAGCCGACCTTGCATCGCCCTATAGCAGCAGTTTTACGCCATACGCCGGAAGGAACTAAAAATGTCTCACTCGAATTCGTACCTTAGATCATCCCCGAAAATCACATTTCAGTGAAATTAAGAGCTGCCGGTGTATGACTTGATGCCCATGTGGTTGCACCGCCATGGCCCAATGTTTACCATTCTCGGAAAGTAGCGTGCACCCACAGCCCGCCGCCTCTGCGCCTATGCTGCCCACGAAATTCGCGCGCGTATCTTTTTGTCAAAAGAACTTTAACCGCTTTGAACACATGCGTGCGTTCAGTTGTTACGAACAACTGCATACGTTCTTAATGTATGCGAGCCATTTCCATACGTGCGTTTGTTCCGGCGAACTTTTGTCAATGCGAACATCTTCAATGCGTATTGTACAGCATGCGAACATTTGCTGACGAGTTTTTGCGTACGTACTTCTGTCATCCGAACTTTATACCCCTCGTAGTTCTGCTTACCAAAATACATGTACTTGCTTCATGCCTACCTCTTCGTAAGTACTTTATACATGTTTTTCACGTGTACTTTTATTAAAACCACCTGAAAATGTGAGAAATCTGTCATGTTTCCACGGTATTAAAACATGTGCATGTATATCAGACGTACAGAGGAACCGGGTGAAGTGCATGGTGTACGGAGGAACAGGATGGAGTGCATGGTGTGCAGGGGACATCCTTGGTTCGATGCCTTGCGACAACTTGACGATTTCAACCTTAGTCAAACGAGACTTAATCCGCCGAGCCCAATGACAGGTTTAACCCAAAACTCAATGCGACTGGGCGTAACGCGACAGTACTTAGCCTTACCTCTCATGACATTTTTGAACAGATAGCCCACTCAATGTGGCAAAAACCTTCCGAATGAAAACATTTGGGTATCAGATTTAGGTTTAGTTATGATATCATATTTCACTTGCCACTTTTGTACATCGCGGATAGAAAATGCCCAGAAAAGCTGGTATGGTAGCAAAGCTGCAGCAACAAGCATCCTTCACTGGTGACATGTCAGCACTAAGCTAATTGCAATGCACTCACTAAGGATATGGTGATCGCTCTCACATTTGTCGCGCGACACCCGCTGTCCATGTGTTCCTGGGACATTTCAAGATTTGTCTGTGCTCTCCGCATATAGGCTACTGCAGGGAGGGACAATGCTATGATGACGTCTTAGGCTTTTTCCAAAAAAACACAGCCGTATCCCTTTCATGATTCGAAAAGATAATTGTTCCAAATAATTCATTTTGTCGATGAATGGTGGCTCAATGTGGTGACGTTAATCAACATCGTTGATATCATGCATTCTTGTTTCACAGCTCGTAGCCTGTCACCATTTACTAGCATCGCGCTCCTGCATTGCTTCGACTACGACGCAGATGTGACACAATTCAAGATGAAGAGAGCACGGTAGGGGGTGCTCCTTGGAGAATGCCGTGGCTGGCCTTGGCCGTGGAAGTGCAGGGGGGGTGTGGGGTGGTATGTTAGGAACGTAAGTTAATGGTTGGGCGCTAACTGCAGGGCAAACTTTTTGTGTCAGTGATGGTTAACCGCAACGAGCTACAGTCAATTTGTATTTGATTGTGAATGTTGCCAGCATATTGGTTTGCGTGTTTTATGTTTTGTTTAAAATGTCTAACAATATTTTTCATGCTGATGTTAATTTTGATTTTCAAGTATAAGGTAGATGAATTCGAGTTATAGGCGGATTTTGCCACCTTACGTGTCATGCTTTTTTACTGGTTTGTTATAGGTTTCATGTTTTATGGAAACTTTTTTTTTAAATAGCAGTTTTGAGTGGTACTATGTTTTTATCATCAGAACCATGGGTGAAGCTGTAATTAGTCATCTGGGGTGTTTCCATTACTTGTTCAATATTTTTCACCTCTTTATCCTCTTGGTTACACATATTTTTCACCTGTCCCTCCCCTTGGTTATGCACTGGTTGTGCTTACCCCTGTTCTCTCCGTAAGTTACATCTCAAAGAAGCATTGCCTGTTAAGCCCCTATGTGTGCTAGAAATGTGAAGTGAATGGCTATTGTTTTAACTGTCACCACAGGAAGCCAGCAGCACCCAGCTTTAATTTTATACTCTGTCTAGCAATTTGCAATCACATGTGAGGCCTGAGTGCAATGTTGTGATGTATAAAACCTCTCCTCCCTTCCTTGCTGCACTTTTGCTATGCTCTAATAGTAAAACATGCTCAGAAACTTTAGTTTTTATATCACTCTTAAGTATTTGTCTGCTAAAAGATTGTCATTGGATACTGGTCCTGGAAGTGAAGTACCTCAGTGTCATTCAAAGAAAAATGATTTTCAAATAGATCTTAGATTTAACTCAATACGCACATGGGTGGCCAGTTAAATACTCTTTATTCAGGTGGAGTTCAATTTGACCCTCCTGAGATCTCAGATACCAAGGAAGCTAAAGACATCAAATTCTCAGGGTGGATCGGCCTCTACATGAACTCATTTTTGTCAAAGTTAGAGGTTCCTAGGTCATGACATTCAGGTCAAATAAGGTCAGACAAGGCCAGACTCCAGATTGGTGTCCAAAGTGCTCCCAGACTTTCTCATGCAGCCACTGTGAACTAAGATACCTACTCTAAGCAAGTAAGATGACTGCTCCAAGCAGCCACAGTGAACCAAGACACCTGCTCTAATCAAATGATTCCTGGTCACTGGTGCTTGTGCAAGGTCAGTGACTTTGTTTTGGCTTGTTGCAGGTCATGGGGACCAAAATCAAACAAGACAGGTTTGATTTCTACACTGGAACAGGTGTCAAAGATTATGCTAGGCAATATATCCCTAAAAATGAAATGACCCAGGTCATTTTAGGTCAATAACCTGGTATGACCTTTAAGGATTCAATGGGAGATGTATAATGTGGTTTCTGTTATCAACAAACTAAAAATGAGCACCAGAAGCTACCCCCATACAACAAGCTGTAGATGAATAAAATAGGTTGGTTTGTATCTGGTCTGACCTTCATGCTTGATCTTAGGTCAATGGAGTTTCTCTAATCAATTTTTTTGTGATCCAAGAAACTATTTCAGGGATGTATGACTTCATCTAAAACTCCATTTTGCATCAGATTGAATGATTGTGTGGAAATTGTCTGCTGAATTCAAGGCCTAACTTTGACCAGCAGTAGGTCAGTGATGTTACAAGGTACATCAAATTTTTTATACCATACAAACTGCTGTTCAGTTGCCTAAAGCTATGCAAAATTTGGCGCGGCCGCACTGCCCCGCTCGGAAACTGTTCCAGAAGAATCTTTAGGAGGGCTCAATTTGTTCCCCCAACCAAGCACCTGCTAACACAATGCAATTTGATCTATCAAACCATATGCTTGCGTCGGTAAGAACGGACGCTTAGGCCATGTGACCATAAGGGCCAAGAATGACATGTTTGACATGACATGACAAGTTTGACATGATATGTTGTTGTATTAATGGGTTAACTACATGTTTTCAGGAGGTCCTGAACTCATATCATCATGGTTGCCCCTGTGAATGCTGTTTTGCTGGATATAGAAGGAACAACAACATCTATAAGTTTTGTCAAGGTGATTCTTTTCATCCAGGTTTTATTTGATATCCTATTTTGGTGAAGATGTACCAGAGTGTTCACTTTGTGGTGACTAGCAGTGGCAACATTGTCACCTATGCAAACACCCCAATAAGTTGTTTATACATGTTGATTGTGGGATTTTGTTCTCAGATGCATGGAAGGGGAAAGCTTATTTGATGTGTTGCTTGGTATCAAACAGATCAAACAGTTGTAATACACAATTTGAGCCAAAGAGATTCAGATGCATTATGATTACACACCATATTAAATGTGAACCGCTCAGCCTTGTGTTCAGCATGAATCAGGTGCACTTTTCAGTTTGATGGTGGGCAGAAATTGAAGTGTTAATTGATAAGTTACACACATCTGCAGCTGGTTTTTTTGGTCACATGAGCTGAATAAAACCCATATAGATTTATTCATTGTTAACACATCACCTTATTTTCAGGACATACTATTCCCATATGCAAGAGAACATCTTGATGCATTTCTTCACGAAAACTGGGAGACTGATGAGTGCAAGAGTATTGTTGGTATGCTGAGGGATCAGGTATTAACAGTTTGCTTAAAAGGCTTTTTTCCTGTGTAACAAATGGGGACAAATTATCTTCAACCTGGTTGTCATCTAGCTATGCATGTGAATAGTGCTTTGCATTTACCTGAATGGAATTTTAGGTGAACTGATGAGATAAGGATGAAGCGCAGTTGTCAAAATTATTTCTTTTTTAATATGTTCTCATCCAGTAACTTAGGAGGTCCTTGAATGCTTGTCATGCCTTGCACCATGATGCAGCAGATCACGGGAAAATCTCCCATCCCAGTCTGGAAGGTGTGGTCTGCTCGGACCTCAACATGTCTGGCACAGCAGCCATTAGGACATAACCTTACAGACGTCGCCTTCATACTGTCTGTGAGGGCGTCAGTCTTCGTGACATGGCCCCTGGCCCGGCCCAGGTTGCCGCGGACCGGCGGTCGGGACAGCCGGCGCCGCCGCTGCCGCCGGCCGACGCCGAGCCGGCGGTGCTGCGCGCGGCCGTGGGGCGCTACCTGCTGCTGCTGATGGACGCAGACCGCAAGGTCACGGCCCTGAAGCGGCTGCAGGGCCTGGTGTGGCGCGACGGCTACCGCTCCGGCCGCATCGCCGCCCAGTGCGTCCGGCTGGGAGATGGCATGCGCCGCCGCCGGCGGCGGCCGGCCAGGCGCAGGCCGCCAGGCAGGCATGGGGTGGTGCTTACGGCCGGGAATGGGACTGCTGCATTCTGCTGCATGCAGGAATGGCCAGCCTGCGCCCATTGTGAAGTGGCCGTGGAAGTTCGCTCGGCAAGTCCAGTTGAACGTCATACAGTGATAGTCGGATGCATGGTAGGGCCTTGAATCGTGCTCGCCTGTCCTTTCACTACCAATGCATGCAGCACCAGGCTTCGCAGGCCGAACTAGCTCGCGGTCTGTCTTTTGTTCGTCAGACACCCAGTCCGCAGTCGGACTGGGCGCGTTTCTTAACAGCATGTAAAAATTACGATTTGGTAGCATAAGTTGACTTGTATTTCTAGTGAGTGTTTGTTTCGCGGCGGTGATGGCGGCTTGGGTGTATTGGTTATACTGTGTGCATGCGTCTCGTCCGTTCAGCCTTGCATGCTCGTATTGCATTAGCTCAGTGCACTTTCTTCCTCGTTTTGGGTATAGGTACGTAGTGTCGGACGGCAGCATACTGCGGCCTCGCTGTTGCCATGACGTATAGCGTTTTCTCCATCAAACAGCAAAGCACCAGCTGTCGTGCGGCCGCCTGTCAGTCGGCGACTGGACCTCGCGTTAGGCGGTGTGTCACCGCTGCCGAACCCCTAGCGTGTACGAGGGCGTGCCGCACGCGCTGGAGCAGTGGCGGCGCCAGGGCCTCACCGCTGCTGTACCCCCAGCGTGTACGAGGACGTGCCGCACGCCCTGGAGCAGTGGCGGCGGCAGGGTCTCACCATCTGGATCTACTCGTCGGGCAGCATCGCCGCCCAGAAGCTGCTGTTTGAACACACCCCGCATGGCTCTCTGCTGCAGGTGGGGTGGGTGGGGATCTCTGCTACAGGTGGGGTTGGGCCAGAACTGGAGCCCGGTCCCCAATCGTCTCTGCCACATGCTTCGTGCATGCTCATTTGCATCAGTGAATCCTGCATGGCGTCTAAAAGATAATAGGCTTTTACCTCATAAATGATGTGCTGTGTATGTTTTCATACGTCTTTGAACTTCGTCAACTATGTTGTGTTATGGATGGATTTTTTTGGCTGGATGACGCAAACTACAGCAGTCGACGTGTCCTAAGATCCCGGTAAATGACGATTTATTTCGCCGACCCAAAAATTGTCCACGAACTTTTTTCAGCAATTCAGTGGCCATTTTGACACCACCACGGGACCGAAGACAGAGCAAGAGAGCTACTCTAAAATCGCGAAGGCCATCGGCTGCTCTCCGGACCAGATCATGTTCGTCACAGACATTCCGAAAGGTAGGCCGGTCCCAGCCAGAACACTGCTGTGCTGGCGCACACGAGACAGCAGCGCTGTGGCTGGCAGCCGGCCACTGCGACACACGGGTGACGGCAGCGCCCGCTTCGTCCGGCTGTCCCCGGCGGCAGCGATGTTAGACTCCCCCGGCCCAGTGGGCTAGATGCCAGCGCAGTTATTCCACCGCGCACATCTGTGCATGGCGATGTATGTCGAGCAGTAGGTGCATAGTCTGAGCCATGCCGTGCTGGCTGACGTGTCATCTGCGTGCGGGCCGCCGGGCGGCGGCGGCTGAGCGGCCCTGACTCGACCGTGTTCTGTCGGCAGAGGCCGAGGCGGCCAGCGGTGCCGGCTTGCTGACCACCCTGGCGGTCAGGCCTGGAAACGCCGCTCTCACGGCCGACGACCGGCAGCGGTATGCGACCGTCACTGACCTCCGACAGGTCGGCGTCGTGTGACCTCTGTCAGTGGTCTCCGACAGGTCAGCTTCGTGTGAAAATTCTGTCAGTGACCTTCGACCTGTCAGCGTCGTATGACCTCTGTCAGTGACCTCTGACAGGCTAGCGTCGTGTGACCTGTGTCAAAACCTCCGACATGCCAGGTTGTTAGCTTGATATGGCTGTGGTCCACAATCGACTTCCACACAAACGGGATAAGAAAGTTAGCTTTGGGATCCAAGTTTACCGTGAACAAGCTATGGCTTTGGGGACACCAGTTATGGGAATGTATAAACAAATATGTTGGCGTGAAAGGGAATGTTTCACAATTAAATGCATTGAAGCAAGCATCAGATGTGACGAGACAGGCTTTTTGTGGCTTTTGGCGTACTTTTAACTAGAAAAGACTGTTCAAGACAACACAATTTCTACGTTAAGTAAATACGCTCCTCAATAAGTCATTTTTTATTACGTCATCGTACCTTGCACAAAATCGATTGAGAGCCAATTGACGGCTGTTAAATCTGGAAATAATGCTCGGGAACGCCAGACATGAAAGACCCGGTCATTTTTTTTTTTTTTTGCCTTGGTCGCCGCATGGCTTATGGAATGGCAGGACTTCAAGGCCGTTATTATGATGTTATGAATGTCAATGTGACCTTGACATACTCTTTCCAAGAAAAGTCTCCCCACCTCCGCAGGCGTGTAGCTCAGGAGCTAGCGGGTTTGGAAGAACAGGGCGTCGAAGGTCAGGGCGTTTTGGAGTCTTAAGAAGGACAGGGTGGTGAACTGCACCTAGTGAAATTCGGGATAGTTATTTTAGTTCAAAACCACACAGAAATGGGGAGCACATCGTGTAAGGCCTCACATGCGTGCTTTTATAGCAAGGTTTCATCCCGGAGTTTCTCATGAAAACAAAGCCAAGTGATTGGCATATCACATGAACGTCAACCGGCTACAAGCACAACACTAGTAAGCGGACTTTTGAGGGTGGGCTGCTAATCCTGATTCAGCATTTTCCCACATGCATGACCCATAATCCGCATAATTTCATAATCTCCTTAAAGGTAGTAAAGGGAGTGTTTCACATTTGTGTGGGGTTTCAAACGGAAATAGGCATTTTAAAGATCATTCGTTGCAGTTCACAGCCTTGCTCTTTGTAATATATAGAACCATCCAGTTTCTTGAGCTGCACGCCTGCGAAGATGTGTAGACTATTTCAAGGTCATGTAAGCATTCATGATGTCATAGTAATGACATCCAGACCCCGCCACGCCTCAAGCCAGACGGCGTTCAAGGCCAGAAGAAATAGCATCGTCCAGCCGTTCAGATCTAGTGTCCGCAAGCACAATTCCCAAATATAACGCACATCAGTTGGCTCGCGTTTAAGGTTGAGCAAGCTATGCAATCTGTAACCACCAATGACATTTTGTGCTATATTATACAAGAGATTGGACATTATTGGTAGTCATTACGGAAATAGCGACATGCAACCGAATAATTTCAAACTAACACCATGACAGATAATGAATGCAAGGGAACGTCTTAAACGCTTGGATGAATACGCAAGAACGTCACGAGAAATGGCCGAAATCGGAGCACATAACGATATTGCTCGCCGAACACTTCTATCACCGCACTGCCATCTCTCGGTGATTTTCAAGTTCTACAAGTTGGTGCAAGGATGGCAATTTGTCACGGCTAGCTTGGCAGCACTTCGACGTCATTCAAACGCTCCATGATGCAATAAAACGATGATGCATAGAGCAGCATAGCTGCTAAATAAAGAAATTGTGTTGTCCGGAGCAGCTCACTTTAAAATATACCAGTAGTTAAAAGTGAGCTTACTTCATCAAACCTGATACTTGCGTCTATATCGTCAAGGGCGGGACATTCCCTTTAACCTAGACATTTTTGAATCTTCGCGAAGCTGGACTCAGGCTTTTGGAATATATCACGGTATTAATGCTCGCTAACGATACCAATGCCATAAGGGCACTTATGCTCAGGAATATTGAGTAGATGCATTTTGCGCTTCACCACACACTGGTGAAGAATTAACATAAATAGATAGCAAGTGCGTTGAGTGAAATCAGGCTGCGGTGTTTGTATAGGAATTTTGTTTAAGGGTGCAACTTTGATAGCAAGACATCAAGTCATCCATGCCATGCATTCCAGGGCTATATCATCTAGTCAAATTTTGTAATGCGTAAGCTTCCCGAGGCTTCAGAACTATGCTCGGATGACGCTGCTGTCACCAGAGGCTCGCTACCACTAGCTGGATCAGCCAGGTCACTGTCACTGATGGCGCTGACCCGAGCTCTCAGCAGCCGCTGGCGAGCCCCGCGCGAGACCCTGAACTGACGCCGGTTGCGTCCCAGTGGGTCAGGTGTCGACCGGGCAAGTCCACCTTCGTCGCCACAAAACGCGAGGGAATGCTGGGGCGGAGCGAGGGGCTGGGCGGGTCGTCCTTCCAACTAAGACACCGGGCGGATGCCACGTGATAGTGATCGTGGGTGTAATCGAATGCAGCGTGACTGTGAACCCTCGCGTGGCTCGTGTTGGTGTATTCGGCGATCAGTGGGGTACGTTCTGCCATCCTGACAGGTGGCATTCGGACCCTTCGACTGGCGTGCGCGTCGACAGGCTGGAGCCTGGTGACCGTGGCGTGATAGATGTATGGGGGTATATCGGGGTGCATCCCGCTCGTTACGCTAGCCGCGGGAGGGAGGCGTACAGCTGCCGTCCACAACAGTGGTGTGCGGCTGCCACGCGCCGCCATGCATGCAGGGCTGTGTGGTCCATTGTACCAGTGATCTTGTGTGGCTTCCACAAATACAGCTGAGGTATGGGGACTGTGTTTGCTGTGGCGGCTCCGTGGGTGATCCGGCACGTGAGCTCCTGCTCCTTGTCCCGACCGCTCCCTCCACATTGCCCGCGCTCCCGCATCCGGCCCTATCACTACACGTGAGCTCCTGCTCCTTGTCCCGACCGCTCCCTCCACATTACCCGCGCTCCCGCATCCAGCCCTATTACTACACATGAGCTTCTGCTCCTTGTGCCGACCGCTCCCTCCACATTACCCACGCTCCCGCATCCGGCCCTATCACTACACGTGAGCTCCTTCTTGTCCCGACCGCTCCATCCACATTACCCGCGCTCCCGTATCCGGCCCTATCGCTACTCCTCATCCCCGTTTTATCGGGGTCACCGTGCCCCCTCGCCCACGTCCCCGGGTTGATCGGATCCTGGTGGCTGAGGGGCGCGTCGTGCGGGTCAGTCACGGCGCGTCCCAACACTCCACTTTGGCCAGGATATCCGGAGGCGTGGGGGGCTCGTGGGGCCCCACACGGGTCTAGTGGCTTGTCGCTCACGCTGCGGCTGGGTGCTCCGTGCGTTTATCCGCTTGGGACGCCTGGCCGTGCGCAGCGGCTTAAGGGGTCAAGGGGCGGCGGCGCTGAACCACGGTCAGGACGGGGAGGGGTCTCCCCGGTTACACCTGGCCGTGTGGGAGGCGTCGTTCGCCCCGTATAGCACCGGTGTAGCCCTGGCGGAACCACCACCCCCTGGGTGAGTGGGCCGTCCCCCACCTGGTCTCCGAGGTGGGTGGGGAGCCTCGGTGCCGAATGTTACAACATTACGCGCACGGTAACTATAAACTCAAAAAACACCCGCACCCCGAAAGGGGGGCGGACTGAGGCTACAGGCGGTAGTGCGTCAGCGCCTACACCTCGGATCTTGATTTTCCGAAGCGCCGAGAAGCCGTCGTCGTCCCGTTCGCCCTTTCAAAGGCGAAATGGGTGTGATCGGTTTGGAAAGGTGCTCCGATGCGATAAGCTCAAGGACGGTGGGATCGAGGTTGAGTTCCAGAACGGAGAGGAGGCCGAACGGGCCAGGACCTCGAATAGGTTTGTGTACTGTGTACGGGATGCCGAGGGGAAAAAGGACGTGTCAGTGGCGATGGCTGTGGAGGTCCACAGGACAAAGAACTCGTCAAAGGGTATCATGAACTGTTTTGACCTGAGAGATGTCAGTGATGAGGAGATAGTCGACGGTCTCGCTGAGTTCGGGGTAGCAGATGCTCGCCGCATATAGGTGCGCAGAGGTGCGGAGCTGGTCCCCACGAACAACATTGTGCTGACTTTGAGTCGTCCTGACATACCATCTGAAGTAAGGGTGGGCTATGTGAAGGTAAAGGTGCGCCTTTTTATTCCGAATCCCATGAGATGTTTTAAGTGTCAAATGTTTGGACATACAAAGGATTTCCACCGCCACCAGCCAGCATGTGGCAAGTGTGCTTCTCCGGAGCACCCGAGCGATCAGTGCACTGCAGCGAACCCATGGTGTGTGAACTGTGGGAAAAACCAGAAACCTCGCTCCACTTTCGATCGCGCATGCCCGGCGTACGCCAGAGAGAAGGAGATCATCGCACTAAAAACCACGAAGAACATCTCATTTCGGGAAGCAAGGGATTTATATGAACTGAGCCACCCTAAGACATCATATGCCACAGCGGCCAAGGCTCCTGTCCCACCTGAGGTCTCCTTAGACCAGATGACTGGAACGCAGTTCATTAAACTGCTTAAATCGTTCGGGCTGTCGGTTGTACCGGCGTCTCAGGTGCACGCCACAGCATCGGCAACACTGTCGTCCCCCGTCTCGTTGGCACCCTGTGCCCCCTCTGAGGCACAGACCAGCGCGCCAGTTGTTACCTCGCCGCCTCACCCCACTCCAGCCGAAAGCAGTGAGTGGACCGTGGTCCGCCGGGGCCGAACCTCCCGGTCTTCGCCAGTAAGCGCGCGATCACCGGCTTCACAGCCGTCCCTAGGAGCATCACGTCCTACAACCCTGAGTGAGACGATGGGACGAAAACTGGACAACCTTGAGCGCCATGAGGCGGAGAGACGGGCGCGCGAGGCAAAGCGTGCACGCCTTCAGGAGCAGGAGAGGGCGAAGGCAGCCAGTCGGCTGCCGGGTGCGGGCCCCGGGCCTGCTCCCACGGGGGAGGTAGTCCCACCTCCCCGAAAGCGTGTGGAAGCTCCCTCAGGCCCCTCCGACTCGCGGAGAGACCCGTCTATGGGTCCTCCACCACCACCACCGCCTAGGACCACGGCGTCGCCGGCGCCGGCTCAGTTTAGGACGGGGCGACCGGAAAAGCGTGGACCGCCGGGGCCGATTTCGCCAACAGATGGCGGTAGTCTCCGGATCCGATCCAGGATCCGCCCGATCTCTTTGGGCTCTGAAGACAGAACCAACAACCATGGGCCAGGCTGCTGAGTTCTTTTAAAACCTTACAGTGCTTTTAAAGCCTCTTCAGTGCAGTCAGTTTTACAGTGGAACTGCAGAGGTGTAAGGTCAGGCACCCAGGACTTGCAGACAGTTTTAAGCGCGCACTGCCCGGTAGCCGTGTGTCTCCAGGAGACCAAGTTGGCGCCTGATGCGGCCTTCAGCCTGAAAGGGTACACTACCTTCCGCACTGACATGCCAGCAGACACCGCTGCTCACGGTGGCGTTCTTTTGGCTGTACACCAAAGCGTACCTACACGGCGTCTGGTATCGAGAACAGACTTGCAGGCTGTCGCAGCAACGGTGAATTTCAACCGCCGCACCATAGCTGTCTGCTCTCTCTACTTGCCACCTGGGGTTTCATTTCCATCTGGAGGACTACGAGAGTTAGTCTCAACTTTCTCCCCCTCTACTCGTTTTAGGCGATTTTAATGCACATCACACTGTGTGGGGGTGTGCTTCCACGAACACTCGCGGGAGGCTATGTGAGGCTCTCATGCGTGACGAAGGTTTGTGCGTTTTAAATACAGGATCAAGAACGCATTTTGCATTGCCATCAGGACAATCGTCGGTGCTAGACCTGAGCATTTGTAGTCCGCTGTTGTTACCACACTTCACCTGGGATGCTTCAGAGGACCCCCTTGGAAGTGACCATTTTCCGGTCTGGGTTCGGTACCGTGGCGGTACTGTCCCTGGTACTCGACCTCAGCGTTGGAATTTCAAGAAGGCGGACTGGAGTGGATTTGAGACCCGTTTGGACGAAACCTTTTCTAAAGATTTCGACTCTGCAACTCCGACGACGGAGGAGTTTACGTCTCTCGTATTGCATGCGGCGAAAGGAGGCATTCCGCGCACCTCCGGATGCCCTCGTCGCACTCCTGTACCTTGGTGGAGCGACGAGTGTCGCGACGATATTCGTGCACGTTGGAGAGCTTTTAGGGCTTTTGACCGGCATAGCAACACATTAAACCTTTTGGCTTTCAGGCAACCACGCGCGGCCGCACGCCGCACTATACGAGAGGCGAAACGTGCATCATGGCGCAGCTACGTCAATTCACTGAATCGCCACACGCCGACGTCACATGTATGGGGCCGCATTAAACGAATCGCTGGACTGCATCCACCAGTTTTCCTTCCCGTACTGCGAGTGGGAAGTCAAGACATCACTCACCCAAGTGATGTGGCAGAAGCCATTGGGGAAGCCCTGTCAGACCGTTGCCGAAATGGCACCTGCGATCCACGGTTTTTGCGGCACAGGGCACGATGTGAAACTTCGCAGGTTGATTTTTATACAGATGACGTTCTGACGTACAACAAACATTTCACTATGATGGAGCTTTAAGCGGCCATTTGCTCGCTGCGTAGTGTAGCGGAGGGGGCCCGACCTCATCCACAATGATATGATACGTCATTTTCCTCCCCGTGTACTACGAGCGTTGCTGGCACTTTCAACTGCATGTGGGAGTCAGGTAACTTCCCGCCAATCTGGTGAGAGGCCATAGTAGTGCCTATTTTAAAAGCCGGGAAAAGTGGGACGAACGCTGTTGACTACCGCCCGATTGCCCTCACATCTTCGCTTTGTAATTTCATGGAAAGAATGGTGAATGTGCGGCTCTCGTGGACTTAAGAACGTCAAAACTTTTTCACGAATGCTCAGTGCGGATTCCGTAAGAACAGGAGCACGCTTGACCACATCTTAACTCTTGATACCGCAGTGCGAGCCGGATATAGTAGCAAGTGTCATACCGGCGCCATCTTCTTTGACATAGAAAAAGCTTATGACACCACATGGAGACATGGAATTTTGATGAAATTACTTGATTGTGGCATCCGCGGCCACATGGGAAAGTTTTTACAAAACTTTTTGACTGACAGATTCTTTCGGGTGCGTGTTAGTTCTCATCGCTCCGACAGGTATCCGCAGGGCAATGGTGTGCCTCAGGGCAGCGTATTAAGTGTCATTCTTTCCGCAGTAATGATAAACGACATAGGGGACACGCTTCCACATGGGATTAGCCGTTCTCTGTTTGTAGACGACTTCGCTATTTGGTGTAGCTCATTGACCACTCGCATGATGGAGCGACAGCTGCAGCTGGCTGTCACAGGTCTGGAGAAGTGGAGTGTGCTCAACGGTTTCCGGTTTTCCGCATCGAAGACAACTGTAGTCCATTTCTGTCGTCGTCGCGGTCACTGTCCTGATATGGAAATCAGGCTGTATGGGCAACGCGTCGCCGATGGCAGTACCGTGAAATTTCTCGGTACACGATTTGACCGACGCCTAACATACCGTGAGCACATAAGAAATCTCCGCGACAAATGTTTAAAATCTCTCAACATCATATCAGCATCTCATCAGCAACATATGGTGCTGATCGGAGGGCACTCGTACTCCTATACCGCTCCCTGATTCGTTCAAAACTTGACTACGGTTGTTTTATCTATGACGGTTCGTCAGACCTGATCAAACGACTTTAAACACGGCGCATCACGCTGCACTCCGTATCGCCACAGGAGCCTTTCAAACACCGCCCATAGATAGTCTTCTGGTGGAGGCTCACGAGCCCCTACTAGCATTGCGAAGGCAGATGCTGGGATTGCGCTACACGTGCAAGCTGGCGCAGTTCCTAGATCATCCCACCTACAAAGCAGTGTTTTCGAGTAGCTTACGAAGGCTTTTTCTACGTCAACGGTCTCCACAAACTTCCCCTTTTGTGTACGAATGAGAGAACTTCTAGACGCGAGCGGCCTGAACCTACGGCGTGTCATCAGACCTAAACTCATGAAGACTGCTCCCTGGGAGCTAGCATCGCCAAGGGTGGATAATTCGTTATCAAACATGAAAAAGCAACGCGTTCTCATGACGGAACTTAAAGGGGCAGCCTTAGAACACATAGCTTCTTTTGATGGGTGCATGACGACTTATACGGATGGTTCAAAGACGGACGCAGGTGTAGGGCGCGCTTTTGTGTGTGGATCCACAACACGGTCATTCACACTGCCTGCACACGCGTCGGTCTTCACCTCCGAGCTTATATCCATCAGCAAAGCTCTCTGTTTTATTGAAGTGGACGATAGCAATCTGCATTTGATTCTTTCCGACTCCCTGAGCAGTCTCCTGGCTGTTGGCGGCTTCTCCCCGTCGAATCCACTGGTCCAGAACATTCAATGGCGTCTTAGATCACTGGATCGAGCAGGAAAAACGGTCGTTCTATGCTGGATCCCAGGTCACGTGGGGATATGCGGAAATGATCTTGCTGACGCGGCAGCAAAGCGCGCTACGACAGGGACTAGAATTTTTATAACACCACTACCAGCTCAAGACATGTACCCCGCAGTATCGTTGTTTATGCAGAAGCGATGGCAGTTCCACTGGAACTCGCTGAGCGCCAACAAGCTGCAGTCGGTGAAACCCCGTATTGGACTATGGCAATCGTGCTTTCGGGACAATCGGGTGGAAGAAGTTGCCCTTTGCCGGTTACGCATAGGTCACACATACGTTACGCACCGTCATCTGCTATTGGCTGGCGACAGACCACGCTGCAGTCGATGCTCTGACACACTGGCCGTGCATCACGTACTGGTCGCTTGCCGCCACCTCACTGCAACGAGAGCGCAGTTTTTCGGACACTACGTACAGAGTCGCACGCTATGTGACTTTTTAGAGGATTCTTCGAACGCCGTCGAGTTTGGTAAAGTGCTCCAGTTTCTTCGCGCTATAGATTTCCCAGTAATCTGTTCATCATGATGCTAGGGCTGATCATCAAGGCCTTAGAGGGTGACCTGATTGATGCACTTCTCTGATTGACGGCTCTGCATAAATTGATAGTTATGGGCGCTGCATGTACTTCAGCAGTCGATGCGCCCTAAAACCCCAAATCATCATCATTATCATCCGTGGGCGATGTGTCACACGCTTTTTGTTGTCGGTGGGATTCTTGATGTTATGGCCGGTGAGTAGACGCCACCAGCAGCGGGTCAAGTCAACCATATCTCGTTTATCTGCGATTTGCAGCTGATGCGCCAGTCGAAGGCAGCGTGTTAGAAATGGCAAAAGAAAGGAAACGGCACATAAAGGAAAACGTTTTCCGATTTTAGTTCTCTTCTCCTCGCGTTGCCCAGTGCACAGCACATGCTGTTATGGTACCGCAGAATATCAACCATTTTCCCAACCACGTCAAGCCTATGTTTTCGCGAATGTATGAGACCAACAAATTTTGAGTTTCGCAATCCGTGGCCTCACTCAAACATTTTGATGCAATGAAAATGTTCGAGCACTGCCTTGCTGCAGCCCTTGTTCACTATTGATGGCGTGCCGATAGCCTGTCGTTTTCTGGCTGCTGTCTGTCTCCCTGGGTTGACGCTGTTCCTGAGGAGTGGTCGCACGGTTAGCCTGGCCCGCTGCTGGACCTCACGGATCAGGCCCCATCTCCCGTTGGTGGGAGCGTTGTCAGCAGCAGCCAGTCTCGTCCTCTAGCTGGGAACCGATTGTGGGCCGCGCTCCATGGGCACGATGGTGTTTTCACATCGCGTCGGGTTCCATTTTGCTAACCTGTCGTTCGATGATAATTTGAATCTCAGCCTGGGCGCCCGTCCGTCTGTATATGCGGCTGGGGGCTTCGCACGGCGCGTGCCATTCTCGGAGAATTGTGCGCAGATTCGCACGGCTTGTCGCCGGCGCGCTTTCGCGAGCTTTGCCAGCTTCCCTTATCAGATGTGTTCTGGGACGCCTGCTCGTCGCGGGAGGCGTCTTGAGGTCCGCTCTGCTTGCTGGTGCCAGTGCGACACGTGCGATGGGCTGGCTATCGTCCCGCCGCAGCGGCTTCAAACAAATCGCGACATATGCATGACTCACGTTTATTCCGAAATGGAATACAAATATTTACAATAGTACAAAACACGATATAAATCTGGATGCTTCGATGATTTGAAATCGCGTTCTGTCACAACGCTTGTGAATGTGAACACCTGGAAATTCACCCAGGTGCCTGTTGAGCTTGCCCGGAGTCATACAGCGCACACAATCACCCGCCGGTAGCTGTGGCCCTCGTTGAGCACCATTTGTGCTCGCGTACGCGGCGACTTCACCATCGACCGGAGTATCCGTCACCACCGGTCACTCTGCACAGCCCCCTGCCTACGTCTACCGCCGTCCGGCTCTGACTGCTGGCGCGGGTGCTCAGGATGCGCCATAAATGCAGAAAGTGAGACGTTAGGCAGAAGCGGACCTCTTTCCCGCTAGCGTGCGGATGAAAAGAATAAAAGCAGCGACACTAAGATATGTGGGCATGGCAAGTAAAGCAGACCCAACGTTGCGAATTGCAGTCATCTTTCACACACTGGAGTGGAGACATTCGACGAGACAGAGTAAGCAGACCGACAACTGAATAAATACGTGGCGGCCAGTGCCGACATCTCACGGGGTGATAACCGTAGTATAAAACTAAAGATTGCGTGCGCGTGTCGGCTGGTTGCCAGCCAAGTTCCTTTCGGCCGTAGCCATAAGTCACGAAGTACGAAAATCCAGCTCGTGTTGCTATTGGCACTGGACCCGCGGCGGGGCTCTGCCGCCTGTTGCGGGGTTCGGCAGCACTTGTTAGTGTCGCTTCCCAGACGCCTGAAACTAATACGAAAATCTACTTTGCTTGTTTCAAAATACTGCTAGGCATTAAATAGCTTGAATTATAGCTTTGTGATTTCCGTGACCGCCCGTAGAGGCCGACCAGTCTCCCGTTGGGCAGGTCCGTCGCGCCTCGCCCTACGCCAACGAATTTGAGCACGCTGTGTGACGATGGTGCACCCCGGGAGGCACCGAAGGGGCAGTGTTGCCTGGAATGGGCCTGTCACGGTCACCGTTCCACGCGCCGCCCTACACCGACCCACCACCTTCGACCGGCCAGTCCCGGACTCCACCCGGGGCCCTGCCCGCGCCCATTTGTACTTTGCTTTGACAGACGGGCTCGCCCGCGTGAGTCCCCTTGAGCAGCGCCGCCGGTGCTGCCGCCTGCCGGCCGGCCAGGTACTCGCAATATCACAGAGGCGGCGCCAGGCGGCGGACGGCGCGACGCTAGAGTGCCAGCAGGGAGGCGACAGCGTCGGTCGACTCGTCGCGCCGCTCGTTCGGCACCGAGCGCAGCACGTCCTCGGCCGACAGCGGCGGCAGCGCCCAGCCGGGCGGCACCCCGTCTGCTGCCAGTAGCTCCAGCTCCGGTTGGCTGCCTAGGCTCAGCACTGAGCCCCAGTTAATTTCGTCCGACGCCGGCCCTGCCGTCAACGCCGGCGGCGGCGGCGGCAACGGCGGCGGAGGCGGCGGTGACTGTGGCGGTGGCGACGGCGGGGGCGGCGGGTCCAGCGTCAGCGGGCCGCTGTCGAAGTGGTGCGGGTTGAACGCGGCCGCCAGGCTCAGCCCCTCCTGCTCCAGCTCGCGCTCGATGTGGCGCATCGTGTTGAACAGCAGCACCGACTTGCGCAGCAGCGGATCCATCATGCGCCGGTGTCGGCTGAGCTTCACCATGGTGGCGTGCAGAGCCGTGAAGCGCTGGTACCGGTAGAACTGCGAGCGCTCGCGGCGCGGCGGCACCGCACCCAGCTGGATGTAGCTCTTACCGTCGCACTCGACCGTCTGGTTCTGCGGCCGCTGGAAGCCGCCGTCCGGGTACCAGCCGCCGAACGCGGGCCCGGCGCGGCCCAGCTCGCACGCCGGGCTGTAGGCCGGCTCGGCGTCCGGCGCGAACGCCGTCCGCTTGTCCGACAGCAGGCATGACGCCAGGATGCTGCCCTGGTAGCCGCGCTCCGGCTCCTCGTCCTCATCCTCCTCGTCCGACTCGTCGTCGCTGGCGTCGGACGAGGAGTCGTGCGGCGAGGGCGGCGGCGTCTCCTCGGTCCACTCGGCCGGACGCGGTCGCTTGCTGCCCGGGTCGGCCGACTCCGGTGGACGCTTCAGGCCCGACTCCGGTGCCTCCGACACCACGTGACCCATGACGTCAACCTGCCGGCGTAGAAGCCTGTCAGTGGCGGAAACGCGGAGCGGCTCGGGCTGTGGCAGACCATGGCACGCAAAAAAAAATCGATTCGCAAGATTCGCATAATCAGGAGACTCATCGTTGCACGCCGGTCGAAATATCGCATATCGTTCATACCATATGCATTACCACATTCAAACCTAACTATTAATAACCATGCTCATAACTGGATGGCATTCAAAAAAGTTTCTAGCGCACGTGCCAACGACATGATTATTTCAAAATCCACATTTGAACACTGATAGAAATCCCTTCGGCCCAGTTAGCAGCGCATTGTCACAGCCGCTCTAGTAAGTACCTCAACAGCTGTTTTGCACCGCGGCCGAGGGAGCGGCCTCTCATTTGCTTCAAACGCCGTGACTCGTCACGGTGGGCCTGCCGTCGCGCCCAAGTCACATGCATCCGACCGTCACATCACAAATCGCCCCGCCACCCAGCGGACGGAGCCGAGGTCGTGGTGCGATACATCGCCGCTAGGTGGCCGCCAGCGGAGCAGCGCACCGCCGCGCTCGGCTGGCGTGTCCCACTAACGTGGCCGGGGCTGGCGCGTGGAGGCCACCGCATCGACTGGGCCGTAGAAAGCGGCCTCACCGTCGGCTGGCGCGGGACCTCGCGCAGTGGCGCGCGAGTGAGTCGAGGCCGCCCCGTCGGAGCGCCTGGGACCAGCGCACGTACCCCCCCCCCCCCCCCGCCACGACGGCGCGCCAGGAGCCGTGGGCACCGGGGTATCCAATGGAGTCCAATGTGACGATACCGAACAGCACCGCATGTCTGCGGTCCTGTTCATCTAATGAGGACCTTGCTCGGTGTGTACTGACGCTGTCCTGGTGAGATTACGAGCCTGCAGCACTAGCAAGAGCGTTGGCGGCATAAGACGAGGTGAACCAACACCTGCAGTGCTTACCGCCTGCCGCGATGAAGGGATGCGGCATGCGCAGGGACGTGTGACATGCAGAACGCTGAACGTGGGAGGCAGCGATACTTATTTGGGAGTCAGGATTACTTGCGAAGGCAGAGTTCGGTTGCGACCGCGAAAAAGAACATCGGGGGAGTGCAGACGTTATCACGACCGCGTTATCTGTGGACATTACGCAGGAGGTAAGCTGGCATGGAACGGGCTACTGGGCTAATTAAAAGCGCACCCAAATCTGCAGCTGAGCATAAACACAGCCGCTGGCCGGGCCCACTCCCCACGCGCGCCCTACCGGGAGCGTTGCCGCCCAGCAGAAGCGGATTTTGGCGGGAAACTCTCGGTCCACGTCGGTGCGGACTGGAAACTCCTGCAACCGCGCCAAAACCGGCTTTGCCAGGTAAAAATGACTGGCAGTCTGCGGACCAGACGTTGCAGCCCTTGTCGATGTGGCTGCGAGATGCACGAGCTTGCAGCGGTCGCACAAGCGCCGAGGACTGGCCGCTTGCTCGCCGCAGCCGGCGTCTCCAAGTAGCCCCCCCCCCCCCCCATCCCCTCTCGAGCCGAACTGGCGGAGGGACGCGCCAGCCAGGCTGGCTGCGCAGTCGTGGTGTTCACCAGCCCCTTTAAATACGGCGTCTGCCGAGTGTTTGATGGCAGCGATGTGGTTAGCCGTCAGCGCGGCCAGAGCGATGTGGTTAGCCGTCAGCGCGGCCAGAGCGATGTGGTTAGCCGTCAGCGCGGCCAGAGCGATGTGGTTAGCCGTCAGCGCGGCCAGAGCGATGTGGTTAGCCGTCAGCGCGGCCAGAGCGATGTGGTTAGCCGTCAGCGCGGCCAGAGCGATGTGGTTAGCCGTCAGCGCGGCCAGAGCGATGTGGTTAGCCGTCAGCGCGGCCAGACAGCAGTGCAGTCTCTCCCGAGAGTGGTGCCTTGCATACCCCGGCCAGCGCTCGGACGTGTCCGCTCACGGGAGTTCCCGACACGCTGCATACCCTGTTGTCACGGTCTTGCATCAGAAGGCTTGCGGAAGCCATGGAACTTATGGTGGTCCATTTGCGTGCACAGAGCGTGAAAATCAGTTATTTGTACTCAACCCCTAAGGGCTCCACGTTGCAGATGGGAAATCTGGGGGGGGGGGGGGGGCAGATGCTGCTGCTCCTCCGCAGTACGCAAGGTAAAAGTTTCACCATGAATGACAGAGGACGGAAGCACGCAGGCTCCAGCCACGCCAGCGATTGCAGCGAGGAGCTGATTTAAGCTGATCCACGTGAGCGTCTCTGGTCAGCACACAGCACTACAATGTCACCAATGAACACCGACTTAACGTGCCCAATGGACTTAACTTCCAGCTGCTTATTGGTGTACTTTACACATTACAGCTGATTTGTGAAGACCAGCAACGCTATTACTTTCAGTTCGAAGGTTTTCATCCAGCGCACGTTTTTGGTTTGCTGCCAACCATGCGAAACACTGGCTGGGTTTACCACATTCTGTGCAGCCACGGAATGGGCAGCGAAAACGCGCGTTGAAGGGTCTCCACCAAAAAACGTAAAATAAATCAGGATAATGTACTACTAAATATAGTAACACTGTGCACTAAAATTGGTCGTACACTGCATGTGTTACAATGATTTTTGGACGCACCCACTTCGCTGGACTTTTTCCTTTCACAAACGTGCAATATTTTATTAGAGTTGATATATCGTTCCTTATGTCTGTCTTCTGGTAGGCGGTCAGTTGCAAGTTGTTGCATGAACCTGCAAACTGTGCAACTCTGCCTGCCTCGAACACAGCGGCACGACGCCGGTTGCCAGATCTGGACTCGGGACAGGTTTCCGCGCTGCCAAATTCTAGGCCGACCGGTCCGTGCAGCGGCGCAGTCGGCGGCACAAAGGCGGGCGGCCCACCAGCGCCATCTCTGGGCGGCGCGGCACACTAGGCTCTGACGGCCAGCAGGCGGTTTGCAGGCGGGCGAGAGGCCGAGCGGCAGCGGCGGCGACGAGGCCGCCGCTGACCTCGCCTCCACCGCGCCGAGGCTGGCGCCCTCGGGCGTGTGCGGACTGCGGCCGTACCCGCCAGACCCGAGCACGCCAGCGCCGTAGCCGACCCGACCCGATCCGGCCCGGTAGTGACCGTACTCGGCGTAGCGGCCCGGTAGGGACCGACAGCGACATCTACGCGTGCGGGCCGACCGGTCCGGCGCCGCTCGCCGGCCGCAGGCGCACCGGAAATGGCAGCGGCAGCGCGGCTGGCGGCTGTCGCGTCGTAGTCGGCGCCGCGTCCCAGTCAAGCCCGGCGCGCTGCGCCCGACAGCCGCTGGTTTCGAGAAGAGACGGGATTTTGATGTCACTGTACTGGCGGCCGGGAAAAAACACGTACCAGTGCCGCCGGAACGGGCCAGGCCCGGCAATGCAGGGACTTTGCACGTGCCAAAAGATGCGCGCCGGATGGTGGGATGTCGATACCTGACCTCGCACCATTCCTGACCCCTGTCCGCCGCAATGCCTGTACGCAGCCATCTATGTGACGGTGCGGTGCTCGATCAGGTTTTAAAGACACTGGGCGCCAGGGGTCCGACTGCCGCGCAGCGACCGGGCCCGCCCCGACGCCCGAGTGCGCATGGAACTGGCTGATTTCCCTGGCGATTCGCTGCCGCTCGCCGTTGCTGCCCGACTGTAGCAGTGGGGGCTGTAGCTGTGGGATCGACTTGTCAATGGCAGTTCCTATGCAGGTCGTCTAATTTGACATTGGGACCGAACTGCCTCCTTGCGTTTTCGCCACGAATGATCTGACTGGCTCGTCGGCCGGCCCAATTAACATGCTAAATGCGTTTGGCCCGTCACTCACTGCTAGTATATATGTGTGTGTGTATATATGTATATATATATATATATATATATATATATATGTATATATATACTGCGTAAGACAGTGGCAAAGGAACGGTAGAAGCACTTCCAATTGTAGTGAGTTCAGGCAAAATACCTCTGATTCACAACCCTTGCCCGTTTGACCCTACGCCGCAATAATTATGCAACGCTTTGTTATTAGCGCTGGCTACGTGCATGGCGAATACGATGATTATGGCAGCTTTGAACAAGTATGTCTATAGCCCATCGCTAAGGACTGACCAAAGCATGACTGCCTAGGAGAAACCGCAAACGGCACACAGATCATGATGACTGGGGCTTAACGGCGTGCCGACCGCCGAGGGTATTTTGCGCTCATAGCAGGGTTAATATAATGTGTGGGTGTGTATACCTAATATTTTGTTGGACTTTTTATATTATTTCATGTTCTAATTAATTATTTTCTTCTAATTGTATAGATCTATGTAAAATATACATATATGCATATGGCTTGGTTGGTGATGTCTAACTATACGTACAGTGCAGTGGGTTTACGCTTATATGTACCCACATTCGTCTGCGCTAAAAACTGCAAAGGATGCATGCATAGTTGTTGAAGGACCGGGCCTATCAAAAGGATTGCCCGACTTTATTTTTTCCAGGAACACGTCAAGAATGTCCTACTAAACACATAACAAATCTTCCACAAAAGAAACATGATTACTCTCGCGCTTTGCTTTTTGCCGCACCGCTGTGGAGCTAAAACGTCGCCAGAATCAGAGCATCATACTACTAACCGCCTTTCACGGGGCCCATGTTAAGGTTAAAACTCTGCAGGACTACCGCAGCGTTAAGAGAGAGCTCCCCGGCAAACGAGTGATGCTCAATGAATCAGGATGTCACACTGACACTTTTTACGCCCAGCCCCCTAAGCTTGGTGGTCGGGAGAGAACCAACACCAGCATTGCATCATGTGAGCGACGTGTGTGTGGCCCATAGATGACCGCCGAATGTGGAAAAGATGACCGACATTGGAGCCTCGGACAAAAAAAAAACGCAAATTATGCGAAGTGGATGTTCGGCATTTCGGCATCATCAAACCTCTGAGTAAAACTATGAATTCAGCGAAAAACAACTTTCCGTACAATCACACCACATATATCACTTATCCAGCTTTGTCCTCGAGTTTAAATGCGGTGATAGCGCCTTGGCACATGTTAGCTGTCTTTAGCAAAATTTCGATTCGTTTCGGAGCGTAGCTTCCTCTGAATGAAAGACCCACTGGCGGATCACGGGGCACCAGCTCCCAGTCGTGCCCGCCCGGCCGGCGGCCATGTCGGTGTGACCCCGGGTCGCGTTCATCACCGCCCGGCCACGCTCATAGTTTGCAAACCGCCCGCCGTAACAGCTGACATTCCTTTCAGCTGATCTTCTTTCCCAAATTTCCCTTCGCCTTTATTTCATCGGTGCGCGCCCCGCCGCACTCACCGGCGCTGGAAAGCTGCCAAACCCAAGCCCACTCCCGCCGCTGGCGCGTAAGGCTCACAATCGCCTGCCGTGCTGCCCTGGCAACGCCGCAAAACAAAAAGCGTCGGCCTTATCGACTGCGGGAATAAACGTAGGAGGCCCGCGTCCCGGTTGCTTCGATCGGCCGCTAAGGGCGAGAATCGAGCGGCGGCCGGCGGCGGAACGGCTGTGGTGGCGCGCGGCGCCGGCCGGGCGGACAGAGGCGGTTGGACCGGGCGGCGGGGGGAGCGGCCGGCGGCCGGCCGGCGGACGCCGGCCGCTCCGCCGCTGCCGCCCGTCCGCACGCCCGCTGAACCGACCGGCGGTGGCCGTCGCGAGGGTGCGCGGCTTGTGACGGGCGTTCTGAAGGTTTTTAGGGGCTGGAGAAGATTTGGTACAAAGTTGCCTTTGCTACGTTAAATGGGATTCGATTCCTCACCGCTGAGCCATGGAGATCGCATATGCATAAAACAAGCACCTGTGGTGCACATATGCTCCACTTGTCTTGTTCTTCGTTGACGGGTTTGGAAATCCAGAGAAGAATATTCAGTGAATTAAATGCAAAGAAGGTCTTGCATACTCCATTGTTTGGAATTCTCCTAGGCAAAGTCTTGTTACGTTGCGACGGTTTTTATCTACAATGTATTGGCATTATTTAACATCGGTCTTATGGGAGCACGCTGCAGTAATATCTCCATAATGGTCATAAGTCACGTTCGCTTACGTTTAGACACGGCGGCACGTAGGTGGAGCATACACGTTACCGTAGTTACGCTGTTCTGAGTTTCTTAAGAATGAAGAGCTGACGTTTGCAATCGTAATTGTCCGATTATTAAAAGAAAACAAGATTGTTTAAGTTTTGGAGCAGTCCCCCCCCCCCCCCCAACGCACGGCGACTGTGTGCTTTAGTCATGACAATACGCTACCCACAGCTGGGATCATCGGGGTTTGAGATTTTACGCTCAGGCAGATTAGGATATTTTGTGTCGTGCTCATAGGATATGGCAACACAGCGGATACTACAGACTCAGTCTCCGAACCCCAGCAACCACGAATGTGCGGTTACGCCCTGGTGTGTGGACATCGAACGTGGGAGAGCGTATAGAAAATCCCTCCTCAAACCGGACAACTTCCAATGCTCCGCCATATGCCCGCTTGGTTTGGTACACAAATCCCCGGTTTGGACGAAGTTGTGTAAGTCTGAATAACGCTTACGTTCAATTTTTCCATTGATGGAGGGAGTGGGGGGCAGTGCCATAACGGCAGACATTTTGCAAAAGTATATCGATTCGAAGCGGGTTCTAAAATCAACCTATGCTGAAGCTTCAACCGAATGTAGCACAGGACTTGGATCAGTACAGGTATCTCACGTAGATATCTACAAATACTAATTTTGAGCATAGCAGGGCGCAAAAACCTGTTTCGAATTGACGAGCAGTCGGTTCACAGCCCAATTATGAAGCAGTCTCAATGCTCAATCGCAAGCGGATATAATATTGGCGTCTCGCACCCCTGAAGCGGATCCCCACTCGTCCGTCCCGTCCGTCCCGTCCCTTCCCGCCTGTCACTGCTGGGCGCCGGCGAGCCGACTGCCTTCTGCTGCAGCTGCGGCCCACGCTCCCCCAGCGCGTCCTGTCCCCCCCCCCCCTTCCAACGGCGGCCCCCTCTGAACGCGCCCCTTGTTTTCGCCGCTGGGGCCGGGCGGCAGGCGGCGGCAGGCGCTGGTGAAAGGAGGGTCGGCCGCCGGGGCCGCGGCCGGCGTCCCGAGCCCCAACGCCGCCCGCGCTCGGACGCCCGAGCCTCGGCCGGCCGCGGCCGGCCCCGGGTCCAAGGTTGCCAGCGCCAGCCGCCAACTCTCACCTCCCGCCGGCTGGCCAGCGCGCGGGCCGCTGCGCCGCTCAGACAAAATGACCCAGAATGGGATAGCCGCAACGGGCCTCAACTGTCCGGAGCCTGGCCGCACGAGGACGAGGACATTCGGCTTGAACAAGCAGCAATGGAATATTCCAGGTTGCCGGGTGGTCCTGCAGCGCGTTCGCTGCACGTCTAGATTTTTCCATGGAGGAGACGAGCCGCCGCGGCTCCGGCGCTCCAGCGTGCGGCGCCCCGCGCGCTGCGAGGCTGCCGTCCCGAGGACAGATGTCCCGCCCATCGAGCCGGGCAGGGGTCGGCGCACCGCCCGACGTACCGCGCTCCCAGTAGCAGACGGCGCATCGAGTTTTTAGTTCGCGCCGCCGCCGCCACGGATCGGTGGCGCTAGCGCGCCCGATATTGGCACAAAAACGCGCGTCAGAGGCCGGCGCACACTGCCAGCCCGGCTGGATACGAAAGTTTCATGCATGGCGCACAGATGTCACTACGGCGCCGTTGCCATAACGACGATAGTGCGCCCTGTTCAAAGGTTGGCAGGGCCATGAGCTGAGGCGGCCCAGGGCCAAACGACGAGGATGAGTGACGACTGAACGCCGACAGTCGTCAATGTACCACCCGCCACGTTATCCAACTGTCAGAAGGCCGAATTTGCAATTCGTGAGTGTGGCTCTGAAGAGCTGGTCACCTGCCGGAGCTTGCTCACATTTCTATCCAAAGCCGTGATAAATGAGGCTCACCTTGGGTATGTTCTAAGTGATCAAACGAGACTAAGGTCAAGCAGAAATCGAGTTATACGAAGTCAACTGGGCCCGCTGAACGCATACTCCACAGACGTAGACGGCATCCTGCCGACGTACTCGGGATGGATATACCAGAGCATGGCGGTTTGTGCTGGATCCGAAGAAATCCGCCCGCAGGCTGAATGGCAGAAACACAACAGCGCAGGGCGTTGTTTTATAATCTGCAAAGATGTTTGAATAGGCTGTTGGGCATTCCATCCCAACAGATCGCGTTTGTCCGCGAAACTCACAGTACAAGTGAATGTGCACCTACTCAGCTGATGGATCAAATCGCTTCATCACTGATACTTTATCGTCCCTGGTTAACATAAGGCATGTTGCTTCCAATGCTGCGCCTGCGTGGCATTAATGGCTTCTGTATCCAAATCATCATATGCGCAAATTTTGAGGTGATCGATCACCGCTATGACTGGTGGGTACAGTGACATGCTAGCTATAACAACAGCAGATGTTACCAATGTCAATCAATTGCTTGAACCAAAATTTACCCGAGGCAATTACTGATTAAGTCCCAGTATACGACCTGATCCCAATTCGGGTATTGGACGAAATACAGTGTGTATCGAAAGTCAGGTATTCTTTCGTTGCGTACAAGATGTTTCCGATGCAAACTTACGGTTTTTGCTCTATTTCAATTTTTGACAAATTGGCAGAGTAATTTGGTCTTATTTATATTACATGTAGAAACATAGGCATGTATTATAAAAGGATACATTTCAGCTCCTGATCCTAATGCAGGTCGTCCAATTCTGATTGGTCTGATCCATCCGGTATGACTCATCAGTTTAATATTGGTAAATAAGGACAAGGGTCCCAATATTGCATTTCTCGGAGAGAAATCCCTGGTTTCCTTTCTTCAAAAAGCCTCCGGCAAAGACAGCAAGGCCTCTGAGCCAGTGTATCAGAGACCACAGACCCCCGGGGCCCGTGTCTCAGAGACAGCAGACCCCCGGGGCCCGTGTCTCAGAGACAGCAGACCCCTGGGGCCCGTGTCTCAGAGACAGCAGACCCCTGGGGCCCGTGTCTCAGAGACAGCAGACCCCTGGGGCCCGTGTCTCAGAGACAGCAGACCCCTGGGGCCCGTGTCTCAGAGACAGCAGACCCCTGGGGCCCGTGTCTCAGAGACAGCAGACCCCTGGGGCCCGTGTCTCAGAGACAGCAGACCCCTGGGGCCCGTGTCTCAGAGACAGCAGACCCCTGGGGCCCGTGTCTCAGCAGGAGTGCTGGAGATTCAGGAGGGTTGTGGGCCGGACCCTTCCTCGACCAAAAAATAAACCAGACTTACGACGCATGGCATGCATACTGGACTCAAAAAACACTCTGTAATCCGATGCATTTCCAGAGGTCTACAACAACGCTTAGCAGAGGTGGCAGGCCTCTGCCTCCCGGGTCTCACAGACGGCAGATCCATGCATCTCTTATTCCTTGTAAACGGTGGACTATCGGCGCCCGTTTGTCGAGAATGTCGAGAATTGTCGTGCGATATATGCATATAATATATTTGTGTGTATGTGTATATATATATATATATATATATATATATCATGTCAGGTTAATTAAACTGTTTTCAACGAGTCGATAGTTTCTTAACATGCACAAACACTGCTCACATTTAAGATAGCGTTTACAAAAGCTAGTAGTTTGAAAGTAGCAGCTCTTAAAAATAGATGCAAATACGAAAGGAATACCAGCGTTTATTAAAGTATTAAATCATAAAGCAAGTTTTACTGCTTGCGATGCAGTCATTACCTCAAAGTTTTCAACATTATCAGGCTATCAATATCATTACATGTGACTAGTAACAGACGAGAAATCCATTGAAACAGTGAGATTAGAAAAAAATAACTGATGACCTACTACTGACTGATGACTTAATCTTGATTAATTCTCTGAACATATATGATGGATGCACTGTAAGGATAGGCCTCAGGATAGACCGTGCGGCCGCAATGAATAAAATCCACAGGTCTTTCCCCGTTCGGTGCATATGCGAGGACAGTTCTCCCGGTCATACACCTGAACTCTTTTCTTGCCTTTCCATACCATCCTCGCCCATTGATCAGCTCGACCACCAAAGGTCACGCATACCGTCCTTCGCAAATGGTTGCCCCGTTGCAAGCATTGCGATCACGAGCGAGCAAAGGCTGTATTGCCGCAATTTTTCATATAGCATTCCCTTCAACTCCCCCTGCAGCGCGTGTTCTCAGGAAGAGCCGACGATCGGGCGAGAGGACCGGCAGCGGTCCGTCAGCGCCACCTATAAGCCGGTCAATCCGCTGCCGTCTCCGTTGCAGTGTCGTCCACGTGACGGTGCTCGGCCGACGACGCGTGCTCGACCGCCTCCCGCGAGTAGCCCGCGGCCGCGCCCGGCCTGTCGGGCTCACCAGCGGCCAGACGCGTAAGCGGGCTTCAGTGTAATGAAACTGTAGTGGACATTCTGTGGCTCCTTGGCACGTGACGCCACACGAGATTTTGATTTAGTGACTTCCGCACACGTACATGCGAACCACTTGCATTAGTGGCTGGGCGCACGCTTCACCATGGTTGTCCACGTGAGCAGCGCGGCGGCACGTGCAAACCTATACAGAACACCGTGTCAACTAAAGGCCCCGATGACACGCATTAAAAATACAACGGAAGCTCAGTGGTGTGGCTGCAGTGCATGATGTTGCGCGGTCACTGTCGATGCTCACAGAAACCTCTGTTAATGCATTTAAGAACATAACCATCAGAGCATTTGAAAACTTGTTGAACGGCATTCATTCTTGATCCATATGTCCGTTAACCCACTCTAAAATCTCGTTATTCCCTTATTCGTCATTATTCCCTGGTAGGCGGCTGCTCGCCGTGTGGGAGAACCTACCCACTAGAGTTTATGCCCACCGGGGTGAAGCGTTCGTTATGCAACTTTCGGAATTATTTCCGCACTAGCCGCCTTTCAATGAGTCACGGATCCACCTCCATAATGGCAAGAGGTGCGTGGGATCGGCGATGGCTTTATCGAGGCGTCCCCACAAACACGTGTGGAAGGCAGGTGTTGGCGAGGCGGCTCGCCGAGAACGAAAACAAGCCAGAGTCGAAGCATTCGGCCCGACACTTGTCTCCGGGACACGCACGTGTGGCGCTGCAGGGCCTCGGTCGACACACAGCGCTCACTCGTCGACGTCGACGCACGTTCCGTTCACCACGCAGCGCCGGCGCTACAGAATAATGTAAGTAACGACGAAACCATGCCACCCGAAGCCCTCCGCCAACACCGCTGGCCCACAACGCCTCTCCCCTGCACGCAGCCTCACCTCAAACTCAGCCATCGCTGCAGAGCAGGGCATGGTGGGCGACCAGAAGCAGTGACCACATTCTTGTCTGCACGCGCTAGGGGCGGGCGCGGCCTCCACCGGCCACCACGTACCTCGGTATGTCCTGGCCCGGCCCCGCTGTCCGGCGCGTCACCGGCGCCGGCGCAGGGGCGGCACCAGCGTGCCCACCGGCCGCCCCCGGCCCGCCCCCCCCCCCCCCCCTCCCGCCTAACCGCAGGCCCGCTGCATAGTCTGACCGGAGCTTCGAAGCCAGCTGGCAGGGAAAGGATAAGTTGGTGGGAACGGTATCGGCGAATCAGTGCACTGGTGTCAAAGTCTGCTTGGAAGGGAGCTCCCGCCGGAGTCGCTTCTGCGCCGACCTGCGCATGCGCAGTGTGGGCGTCGGGTGGCTGGTGACTGCGGCGGTGGGAGCGCTGGCTGGCGGCCGGCCGCTGACGCACCGGTGGGGCGTGGGCGGACCTGGGAGCGGTGCCCCACCCGAGCCCCGCCCCTTCCCAGGCCGCCAGGGCAGCCTGTTGGGTATGTCCGAAGACATATCGAAACCCTCTCGGATCGGCCACGTGGGCTATGTGCCGAGCATTGCTTGGTGCGTCGACGCTGGACCGCCATCCAAGTGATCGCCTTTCACGGACTTTTTTCTCTTACTCGATATCTAAGTAGCATTGGCGATTTTTACGCATCTATTACCCAACATGCACTCACTGGTGGCACTACGTGTTTGGCACTCACCGAGTTTTTAAATCAGATGGTAATGAGACGCAAAAAACAGTGTCGCATCAGTGTAATTGAGAGACCATGCGACGGGGATAGAACTTTAATTTTGCGCTGGTTAAAAGGAGATACGAAAAGCCTTCGTGAACTTGAACGGATAAGGGAATGCAATTTTGGTGCGCCGGAAAGTTTGCGATGTTGGAGTTGAAGGAGCTGTCATAAAAAACAACATGAGGAACACAGCATTGCCAAGGCGCCCCACAAGCAGGCGAATTTGTTTTTTTTATTTCAGGGCCGAAAGATGGACCATAAATTTCATAATTCTGTTTTTGCTGAAAGCACTATCCCATGCGTGTTTACAAAGTGGTACATCTTTCTGCACCAAATATAAAAGATTTGACGACAGCCGCACCACTGTAAGCTTTCAAAACACGTAGACACCACCTCTGTAATGTCAACCCAAGGCTCGAAGGGTGCCAAAAGGACACAGAAGCATGCCAAAATGGCACAAAAGTGTGCCAAAAGGGCACAGAATGACCAGGAACAGTCAGCAAGCGTATATATCTTGAAATAGAGCCAGTATTCCCAAAGTGGCCGACATGTACTGAGATACATATTGGCTGGCCTAACACAAACAACCTGACAAAAGGAATAGGCTAAGTCAAGGGTTCCAATGCCACCAACGGGCCTGCAGCCAGTCAGAGGGCCCAATGGTGGATCCTTGACTTTATATGTTGGAGAACCTTGGGTGCCAACTGAGCCTAAACAAGAATAGATCGTCTCAAAACGTTCAGACGGTTTCCAAGATGTTTAGAGGCTCCTAGATATTCAGAAGCAAAGAAGACAGTCAAGCCTGCCCATCAAACCCCAAAACCTCGAAGAAATCGGGTGGTAGTACACAGTGGTGAAAGTGTCTTTACTGTCACCGACGAAATTCGGAACAGCCTACTTTGTCACGTGGGGCAAAATCTATCAGGAACCGCTGCAATATTACTATAAAAACGACGAACCACACAAAACAAAGATAAAGGAAAGGCAATGAGACTAAGATCATAAACATTTGCGTTGCGAAGGTTCATTTGCACTTAAGTATCGTTTTCTGGCCATGCCAAAAGCACCCGGTGATTAAAGAGTAGGTCTTTGTGCATGAGTGGCCGGCGCAGCGAGCTTAAGGCCGGTGAGCACGTCAGTTCGGTTCAAACTTAAGGCGTCTCATGCATGGAGAAAGGCGAGAGCATGTTTGGTCAGCGGTCGCACTACGATCATAAATGACACATAACAAAACCCCGTGCACTATCTCAGGACATGCTGGGTGACGCCAGTGTTGGAGAATAAACTCTTACAGAATTTAATTCATCCATCACAGCTCTGCCATTGGTCGTACACTTTTTTATGTTACAACTGCATTACCTTAAGTTGATAATTAGTCTCTTTTCACACCACGGATAACGTCTATAACCACAGTTATAGCCTATCTCCATAACTGCAGTACCTGAAATGAAATTTCATAGCTTTCCAAAATAGTCAGAATTCATATTTCTGACCTCTTCTATCCACGCCTGGGAAATTGTACTTCCCAATCCGGAAAAACAGCCAGTTTTGGACTTCTGGCGCTGGGGCTATATATACGTTTTAATACATGGCGACCTTGTTTAGCAGTAAGCAACGATTCTGGTTTCTGCGTCGCTCAAGGGCCAAACTCGCCAGTTTCTTATTAGCATTTGGGCAGCGCACACCCCGTAATCGCACACAGCAGAACTCTCACCCGTATGCACTCGTGGATGTGCATATCGGTCCTCGCAAGTGCACGCGGCAACCTACGTAAGGCTCACTCCACACACTCAACAGTGGAAAATACCAAAGAACTAGGCTTATTACTAGTCGTAAGAACCGTGGCTGGCCACAGCATCTTGCGCTGAATGTGATCAGTTTGCTACGCAGCGTTTTAAAGCGTCGTGTCATTTGAGGCAGGTGGGCTCGTGTCTTCGCCACGCGGGAATGGACTGGGTTCAGTGTAAGGCTGTGGTCTGCTGTTGGTTACGTCCATGTCGTGAGAAGCTGACTGGCTAGAAGAACGTAGCTGATCGTCAGTTTTTAAGGTAATAGCATTAAAAAGCCCTGCCGATCCCGAAGGGATGCTGTTTGTGGATACCTGAAGTGTAGCTTCAGAGGTAAACGGAAGCTGGAACGATACATGTCAAGGATTCATCCGGCGCCACCTACTATTGAAATGAACAGCGGCTTTGAGGTAAGAAGCCAAGCATCGCTGGGATAAGCCTCTCACATTGCACGTTTCCCCTCCGGCTTAGCGTACTGATCGGTGGACAGGCGTGAGATAAAACGCTTTCAATTGTCATCATGTTGCATATAAAGCCAAATGAAGGTGCTAGAGATGTTCAAAAATGTCGTTGGCAGCTGTTGATATCAATATTGCATGAGTTTTACACTAAATAGTTAAGACCACGTTAAAAAGTGCGGGTTTTGCACCGGCCATAACTATGCCGAGATTGTGAAGGTCGCTAACGCCTCCTTTTGATTGTACGCGGGGGTCACAAAAAGAAAAGTGACTTTGTTTTGAGGTGGTTGTAGAGCTATGTCGGTAATTGTGGGGCTACAGGGATGCATGCAGTTTTGCAAAATACGTGGGGGTGAGTGAGGGAGGGGTACGAGAAGAGAGAATGGTTGAGTCTGCCTTCGAAATACACTTAAAACAGCTTTCTCCCTAGATTTGACGTATTTTCTTTTCACAGTTGGGAACAAGGGTGTAGTGTCTCAAAATCAGTTTTGGGGGCTGAACCCCACAAATTATGATGAATGATGGATAATGGACAAAAATGATAACTTAACATAGGAAATTGCATCCCTGGTTAGGAGGCACAATCCCCCCCCCTCCCCTCCCCTCCCCTCCCCCTAATAACTGAATAGGAAACTACATGTCTCTAGGCTGATCATGTTAAGCAACCAGCCTAAAGGTTATTAATGCCCTTATCTAATAAATTTATTAGTTAAGTCCCAATCAAAATTCCGGGTTTGACGGCCAGCAAATGATACTTAAGTGTAAAGGAACTCCCGGGACAAAAATGTTTGATGGTTATGTTGCATTGCATTTCATTTGCGTTTGTTTTTGTGTTCTATGACATTAAGAGTTACACTGCAACGGTTTCTGAAAGATTTGGCTTCAGGTGACTGTTGAGACTGTTCAAAATTTCGTCAGTGACAAGAAAGGTACGTCTTTCAACCCTGTGGGATTGTGCCTCCCATCCATATGATGCAGCTTGCTACTTCTTTTTATCATTTTCAGTCATCATTTTTCATCCCTCATCATTTTTGAGAGTTCGGAGCACCGCAAACCAATTTTGAGCAGCTTCGTCCCCGCTCCCAACTCAGACATGAAAGTGGGCCACATCAAGGGGAGAAAACTTTGATTCGTGTTTTGGAGGCGGGCTCAGCAGTTTTCTTCTTGAGCCCCCTCCCTCCTTCGCCCCTGTGTGTTTTGCAAAACTGCATCTATGTAGCCATACATCTACCGATTATCATACTTCTACAAGCACCTGAAACTAACAGCACTTCTGGTCTAGTGACGTCATCGCACAATCAGTCGGAGGCATTGCCGACCTGCACTATCTTCGCATGTCACCGTTATTGTCGGCGTAGACCCTACCCTTCCTGACATGGCCTCAATCAATGGAGTTTAGTTTGAAACCCATGCGATATTGGTATCACTAGTTGCACAAGACATTTGTAAATGCCGGGAGTTATATACCATAAATGGTAATAACACGCGTTTCATCTCACACCTGTCAGCTGGTCAGCTGGTGTAATCTATAGTGCGCACACGGCGTGCGAGGCCTATGCCTGCGATACTCGACCTTACCCCAAAGCCGCTGCTCCTCTCGGCGGGAGGAAACCCGGCTGGATCCCTGGCGTGTGTCGCACCAACATTCTCCGCTGACCTCTGAAGCTTTAGTTCGGAAATCCACAAATAATGAGCCTCCTAGATCGGCAGGGCTTTTTAACGCTATTATCGCGGACGCCCTAAATGGCAAGTCCTTAGAAGAGGCGACCAGCGAATCCGAAGATTTTCGAGGCGGTGAGCTTCTCACGACAGAAACACAACCAACGGCAGCCCACAGCCTTTCACTAAGCCCGGTCACAGCCGCGTGACGAGAGTTTTAGGCCATCGGTCTTAAACTGCACGTGATTAAAAACGCCGCGTACTAGCAGTGCAGACTGACCACGTCCGTCCCGAAGCGCTGAGGCTAGTCATGTTTCTTACGACTAGTAATAAGCTGAGTTATTTGGTAATTTACACTCTTCATGATGTGAAGTGAATCTTGGCTGAGAAATCTGTGAAGAGCTGTCATCAAATCTGAGGGTCATTAGAAAAGCATTGTCCACCACTGATCTGCGACGTCAGCCTTGATAGTGTATAGTTTGCAGTAAACTTCTGTCACCTGCTATCCGGATTAAAGCTACTACCATTGGCCACACTTTGTGGTTCAACTTGCTCATACAGCGAATCGTCAATGCTTCGGCATGTGCTCTACACAAGCTCACGATGCGAGCGTTGGTGAGTACAGGCCAATGCTAAGCCTTGAATTTCGTCCTAGTGGGATGCTCCGTTGTATTTTGTTTCTGTTTTCACAATCCTGCCACCAAACAGCTCGCAAAAGCGTTCAATTCTGTCACCTACCATGTCCTGTAAATCGGTAGTTTTTCACCTCTGGCAGTATTTCACCTTTTTGGCCTCTAAAGTGTACTCCTAAAGTGAACGTCTCTCTTGATCGGAACGCTTATGAGCTGATTAATGAAGGGCAACAGCTTCCAATGGGCATTTTAACACAGTGTTATCATTCAAACCGACGCGGGTATTTAACAAGAAAAACTCCCGAACAAGCTT
The DNA here is from genome assembly GCF_011947565.3 of Pollicipes pollicipes. Lineage (NCBI taxonomy): Eukaryota > Metazoa > Arthropoda > Thecostraca > Pollicipedomorpha > Pollicipedidae > Pollicipes > Pollicipes pollicipes. The sequence continues at coordinate 15,659,589 of NW_023596420.1, read as the reverse complement.
CTTATTGAATTGTTCATCCCAACGGAACCGTCGATGAATCGTGCCATCACTCGACATCGTGCTTGGTCGTCATCACTTGTCGCCGGGTGGTTAGACCTTTAGGCAATCAAATGCTTCAAAGGCAATGTTTAAATTTATGAAAAATGTATGAGCTGACGTAGGGCAACAGCTTTCAATCGATATTTCGACATTACTTAACTACTTACGCCGAGAAGCGAATTCAACACAAAATACTGCTCAGCCGATTTCTCATCAAATATTTAAACCGAGAGAAACATCGGGTCATGCGATCGCACCAACTCGCCGTTTTGAAGCTGTTCGTCTTGACCGCAACAAGGTCATAACAAGCTTTGTGGTCTTTTCGGCATATTCACATGCAGTCGTGCAAAGTAAGATCGTAAGCAAGTTTACAGGCGTGCCGACAGCGTAGTGTTTAAGATGCTCGTTTGACAAATCTGAAGTGCGGGACGATTCCTCGCAGAGCCCGCCTTTCTTGTCGGGGTGCGAGGCATGCGTCGTCCTTTAGTCTCAGCAGCTGAGCGTGTTCTTAAGTCCCAGTCACAACAACAACTTACATGGGAGGCATATCAAGTTCAGCTTTCGCAGGCTGTCGTGCAATGGCAACCCATGTTAATGGTTTCCCTTCCTTATTGCGGGGAAGTAACACTTTTAACGTATGTCAAACCTGGGTACTAATGTGCCCTAAGATATTGCATTCGTCGTTCGCAGTGCAACTATGCAGGAGTGCTAACCAAGCTGTTACCACGCTGTTTCATCCATTTTGTGTCATTTGTACCAGTAATGGGATACTATACCGAGTGCTTAGCTGCTGTAAGTAACCCGCCGATACATATACCATAATAAGCATGCTTTGATATGAACCAGACTTGGCGCACACACACCTGGCTTTGATTCCAACATGTGGAAATTTGTAGCCTTCTCTCTTAGTTTATTTGATTTTTCCAGGAGTTTTTTCCTTATGCCGTAATAATTCAAAAAAATATTTTGACACTGGCATGCACACGAAGGGGAGACGAGTACGCAAAAGTCATACCATTATGATCGCAGCTGGGAAGTTTGATTTATAGGAATATACCACCCATATTGCAGTCCTTTTTTAAGATTGCACATAAAGTTTAAATATATTTGAAAATGATTGTCGCATTATGCATGGACTGTACCAGTTCGTTCCACCAAACCAGATTGCAATCTCTTTGTTCAGGTGGCGCTCAATCTAGTTCAGATTTGTAATCTTCTTGAGCGTGAGGGCCAAATATGTTGTTCAGTGTGGCTTACGCATGCCAACACCCATTCTACGGCGCATTGCAGTCTTACAGCGTAGGCACTTGGAAAATACTGTTAATTCCTTTTTATTCTTATTTGCATTTTCATAGTGTTATTTTCTTTCCACCGGTCATGACCGCCTGCGCTCAATGCTCCGTGCTTCTTTAGTTATTTTAGCAATTACCCTTGATCAGAATGCTTTAAACCTTGTATACCGATGACCCAATATTCCGGCCCCCTGTAAGAGGGTTGGAAATTTGCTGCGTGCGATGACGAAACCATAGGTCTGCGGTTCATCTGTGATAACTGATCACTAACAAGAACTGAATCTCACTCCTGCAGCGGCCTTCGAAGTCAGGAAATCCTTAAGCGTTATGCAGTCATGGGTCGATCTGCCTTTCTTTTTAAGGAACTCGAACCAGTCAAACCTTTCAACCTAAACATGATCTGCAGCGGGTCGTGGACTGTGCTGGACCTCCCAGCAGGCCTAATGTTTAATAAAAACAGGCATTTTGCGTTGGATTGCTTCTTCGTTAGATAAAGACTGTTTAAGAAGCCAGCTAGACGTATCCTGGCAAGACAAGATAATGATTAGGGAAATTGCAACCTGTAAAATTGGACCCTCCTGGAGCATTCCACTATTCTGCATTTGCAGAGCAACACACCACAGCAAAACATGAGGCAGCAATCAAGTCTAGATCATTACGTTGCAGCAGTGGCAAGAACAGTATAAATGGCAGCTGAGCTTTCTCCTGCGATCATTGCGGGCGAATTCGCGGGGCAAGAAGTCGCGCGAGCTTTATCTGAACTGTGAGAGAACGTTTGACTTGAACGGCTCGGCCCGGCCCGGCTCAGCGCAGCCCCGCACTCACACTTCCAGAAGTGAACAGCATCGCTAGCACTGACCGCAGGCTCATGCGGGCTTCAGGGTGGAGAGGCATTCTTTTAACATTGTGCTCCTCCATGAGTTGTTAAGAAGATTGCAGCCAAGCTGTTTGACTAAACAGGGTTTTCCTGCAATATTACAACGTCAGTATTATTCGGACTCCGTCATCCGATTGGTGATTAAGACGGAAGAAGGGAAATTTCGAGTCGCAAAAAGGGGCGGACCACAGGTCGAAAACGGGCCCATGCCAAACGTGTCAAAGGGGGTTCCATTGTGAAATAAGCGTGACACGAGCGCCAAAATGTCGACTGTCCGCTATTTATTGAAAGGTAAAAACTGCTGTCGCGAAGTCGGATTTGTGTTTTGTTTTCTGTGCACAAAGAACACACTCGATGTAAGAAGAAGGGCCCTGACCACGAGGCTTTCAGCACCTGAGCTTTAGTTATTTAACTGACAATAATTGGCGTTCAACATACCAGTAAGGGCAGGTCAATTAATTGCCTTGACAAATCTTAAATTTATCTAGATAATGCAGCCGGTGTTTGCTCGATAACGCAGTTTAACCAGTACATGTTGATATAAAGAAGGCCTACAGCTGCCGGTGTAAGAACTCTTAACTTAGGACGCGAAAAAGCAGGGAGAGAGGAGAGGAGAGGAGAGACAAGCAAGATCAAGGAGACCCGCTTTGTCAGCTTTCCTCGACAAACCAGGTCTCTTCCAGGCGAATTGCGCAAACGCCCACGCCCAGAGGTCTTCCATCAACTCTACTTGATCCCCACACCGCGCAAAGCGATCGTCTCGTCTTTATCTCACTGCAAAGCGAAGCTCCAGTTGAAAAGTCGGGTCATGGGGCGGTGCGGGTCCTGAATGAACGCGGGCGTTGCTGCTGTGGATCCACTGCGAACGCACGTCACGGGGATTGGTGCACCGGCCGCGCCTCGCTCCAAACATCGACGCATAGTTGTTCACTGCTGCCCACGCCGGCTTGTGTCATATCTCTCCTGTCGGTACAGAGTAGTGTCCGCAGTTGGCTCCGCTGTCCGTCTCTCAGATGGTCTCTGCAGTCCCTCTCTCGAACGCTGAGAGGGGAGAAGGTCAGATCCGGAGAAACCCGTCTTGAGTGTATTTTGTGTGTAGGTTTCGCCATTTTGCACTGCTAAACCCCACCGCAACTAATTTTACGAAACTACGTGCACTGCCTCCCCTCCCCCAACCTCCCCACCTCACCATCGTCCGCATTAGTTGTGGGCTGAAGTTGCGAGGCTCGCCTACATCTATTGACCGCTAGGTGTCACTACTAGTGCGCATAACGCGCGCTGGGAGTGGTGATGCGGGAGTAGGTCGGAGCATAGATGGGCCTTTTTAAAAATTAAGTTCTAACATAAGTTACTCAGTTTGCACCAGATGTCCGTCATAAGTCTCATACACATCGGAAAGCGGGGCTTGATTGACTAAAAAAGGATGAAAGAACCAGAAACTATCTGCTCGAGATGATAATGATGATGATGATTTGGGTTTTAGGGGCGCATGTTCTGCGTAAAAACCTACCCGCTCTCCTTCTACATTGTAAGCAGTGTGTTTAATAGCTATGTAGTCAACTACTCAATCATTTTTAAAGACAATGCAAGTGTTTGGTTCTTACTTGGTCCACATACATGCACAACACGACAATCGTTCCACCTGCCGCCACCTTGAATTTGCCACCAAAGCTAGGTACCCCAGTATGACAGCTTGTCCTGTTCGCCGAGGCCTCAGCAACTTAGAAACCGCAACATTCCACCAAATATTCTCAGAAATCTTGGGGCGAAAAGCTTCTAGCCACTTGCAAACTACCGGCGGCAGGTCGTTCGCCGGTTAACAAGATCGGTAGAGAGCAGTCGGTTGTCCTGATTGGTGCAGACGGCCGTCATACCTCTTTCGGAATCAGTGGAATACCGGGCCGCCCAGTATTTACCTCATCATGAAGAGATAACTGACATCAATAGGTAAAAAAAGCGGCAAGGACATTCAGAGTTAAAAGTTATAGAGATGTCTCTGGCGGCATCAAGTCACAACTCGGCGGCCGCAAAAGTCAAGCGAACAGACCGAAATTCCGTGTCGAAATATTGATAGAGGCGCTAATATTTCGGCTCTATGCCTTTTCAAAACGCTTGAGAGCAAGAAATCTAAACAAATTTAGCAGAATTTTGAGCAGGACTTTAGATTTACTGCTCATAATCGTTTTAACAAGCACATATAGCCGAAATATCAATGCATTTATCTCTCTTTTCCCTGATTATTTGATGATGAATAACTCTTAAGATTGCCTTATGTAAGTGTGCAATGGCAATGTTCTTTGCGAATGCACTTATCACCTCTCTTTGATTGGGTAGTTGTTAAAGGCTGTGCGGACAACGACCTCGGAAATGTAGATAAACAGTAGCTGAAAACGACGATAAAGTGACGTGAAAATGGGTGTGTCAGGACATGCAAGGCAGCTGAGGCCACAAACAAGGTCGTCCTACGGCCCTAATGACTCTATGGCATGACAAGTTTGATCCATCAATGAAATACATTTGGTGGCGGCACGGCGGCGAAATAAATGGCATCGTTACATCGTCCAGGGAAACCCATTGTGATGCGAAAATCTATTGTGACTATTGTGCGCCAATGCTCGCTTTCTCCGCCGGACGCGCCGGCCGTCGGCGCGCGGCGTGTGTGGCGCGGCGGTGTCCCGCGGAGGGGCGCGAGTGAGGCGCGAGTGCAGCGGGCGTGAGGCCGAGCGAGCGGAGAGTCGTGCCGGGACCGGGTGACGGTGAGGACGGGGCGTCAGGCGCCACGGTGACGAGGCACGTTGGGTTGCAGGGCAGGAGCTGTGGCGGCTTCCTCGGCTGAACAAACATTCGGCTGTGGATTTTAATCGGTGAGTAAGATTGTGTGTCGGAAATGTGACACCGTGGACCAGCTGAATGCATTAGACATCATCAGCGCCGCACCTTAAAGTGAGTGTATCCATAAATTTTACTGAAATATGCCACTGCCAGCTCATTTGCTGACGTGTGGAGCATTCCGCTGCTGATGCTGGCAGAAGAGCAGCACTGGATTTGTTTTGCATCATGGTGCTCATTGGGTTGCTATGGCAATGACATGCTCAAAATTGTTTAGAAACCTTTGAGCGGCTAGAGCACCCAGAGCGTTTCGAATCCGGTCGGGACTCGCTTGGTTTGAAGGCCTCTGTTTGAAAGCCTACGGGCGTTTCGTCTCATCTGATCCCTGGCCCTTCAGCTCTCTAACATTATAATGCATCGCCTCTCACCGCGTTCTTGTCAACCAATCATGCCCCCTTAAGAGATTCCTTAACTGACCCGGACCTCATGACGATCACATGTGTAACCTGAACTATCCAGGACTAGTTCTCGCCGAAGGCGTTCCTTGATTCACCTGATCGCCATGTAATTAGATACACCAAGAGAGTACGACATTGAGAGGACCGCTTCGATGGTGAAGTGTGTGGGTGCGCACAAACTCCGCTGGGCGAGAACTCTGCCCTCCGCTCCGTCGTAGAAATGCAATTCACAGCTCAATTCACAGTTCCTTCTGAACTGGCACGGTCGTCACAGTTCTTCCGGTGCTGGGAGCGCCATGAGGACAACGCAATCTTGTTCGGCGCCCCACTGATAGCACCTGCCGTTATCAGCCGGGTCTGTGTGCTGCCGCCCCGATCGGCGCGCGCGGTCCCACTCCTCCGCCACTCCGGCTCCACTCCTGCTGGCTCGGCAGAGTCAGGAAGGCGTCGTCCGTGTCGGCACTGCGGAGTGGAGTGAACCTCCCTCTCTTCTTACTCTCCCCTCCTCCTCCCTCGGAGCGGGGGCCCAACATGGCGCGACAAGCGAGCCAGCCAGTGCATGTGCACACGCCCAGAGGAGCGCCATTCCGAACTATGCTTCTTTGTTCCCAGGCCGCGGCCGCCCTCTTCAGTAGCTGTCCACATCCTGGTGTGGAGCAATCGTAGCAGCAATGGCCGTCAACTTCGGGAGTGGATACCTGAACAACAGCGAATGTCCGCCAGTCATCAAGGCTCCAACAACCAGAGAGCTCATAGACGGTTTGTTCATGATTAGATGTATTTATAGTTACGGCTCATGATAATGACGCTCTTTTTGCTCGAGTGTATCTTACACGCGTCAACCAGTAATAAATCGCATACAGACATCAGGAGAGAATTTTCAGACGGGAACTGAAAAGAGGGTATGATGCCGGGTTCTGGTCTCTTGCATTCGTGTACAGAAGTTGTGAAGGCGGCAGTCGGTTTTCCAGACGCTTTTTGTTCTTGGCTGATATTCGTATTGCAGACATTGGTGGATGCATTTAAATTATTATGTGATTCTCCCCATACCAAAAAGAAGAATACAAAATACGCATTAGTCCAAGAATTCAAACGCCCAAAACGTCTATGGTTGTGGTTAAGCAATATGTGTTCGGCTACAACACAACGGACTAATATTTCGCCATTTTGTATTTTTATCATTACTTGATATTTGTTTCCCATAGGGCCTCTGTCAGGGACTTCGTGAAATAATCGAAGCATGAAAAGAGAGTTCATGTGAAAAAGGTGGATGCCAAATAGTCAGTCTATAACACAGATTTATTCAGCATATTTAACTAAACGACGGGTTTTCGATTGGCCAATCTATTTAACAATGTGAGCTTTCTGAATGGCAAAAATGTGACTTTGAAGACTACGCTAGATTGCTGCATACCGGGTTATGTTTCCCTTTATATCAGTAGCTACTAGGTGAATTAAAACATCTATTTTCGTCGAAAGTTGCGGGATACAGCGGATATCAATACCAACGGACGTTTGCATTTGTGCGACGGCACAGGCACTCTGTGCATTTGTAGACTAGACATTAATTATTTTCAGATCTCGGTGGGTACGTCATAGCCCTCTGGACGATAGCATCTCTAATTGTGCTGCTATTGTGCGGGCTTCTCGTGAAGACGACGATAATCGTCAACAAGGATGCACCAAGACAATGGCGGCGCAAAATCGTCTGGATTAATGCGATCTATCCGGTGAGAGGTGCCGCAGGAACGCCACATGTATGGTAACGTGACGATGATCAGGCTATGGCTGTCGTGTACGGCGCATCAATCAGCGGATGGGAATGCTGGTGGCCTAGCCCCCGAACTACGAAAGGAACTCACCGCAAGCCTCTGTTTGCGCGTGTAGAACGTGCCAAAGCCTCATGCTGAACGCAATTTTTGCATCGATGCTCGCGCTTTCGGTGTCCAATGCGGCAGCGATGGTGTGTGATGAGAGTTGGCGGGCCCGTAGCGAGGCAGGTTCGCTGGGTGTCCGTGCCTCCCCTACGATATGCGGAGCACTCCTCAGTCCTGTCCCGTGCATCCGCGGGGATCTGCGGTACTACACTCCTTAACCTCGTCCCGTGCGTTCCCTGGGGATCTGCAGTACACTCTTCAGCCCCGTCCCATGCTTCCCTGGGATCTGCGGTGCACTCTCCAGCCTCGTCCCTGCAACTCTTGTACGCATGGTACAGCGGTCTTGTCCCGCGAATATTGGATGAGACCCCTCCCTGTGTCGAAATTTGTAACAATTATAGCAAAACTGTGTCAACCATATCAGCTTCTAACCTCAAACCTGTTATGGCAGCTGCGTGTTGAGGCGTTGCTTAAGCTTTTGTGTTGACACGCTCTTTCGGCCCAAAAAGTTTCCACATCTCGATGGCAACCAGGCGATATTTGAGCGAGGACAGCAAGGTGGAAGCAATAGCATGTCTACAGCTCTTCGCGCTCACTCGATGGTGATCGGCATCCGCGTGGGGTTTTGAATGTCCCGAAGTCTTCAGTTATGCTGGGAGCAGGTATGGGCGACTTCATGAGGTTAAAGTCTATTTCGGCATCGGCTCCGGGAAGCCGCAGAAAGCAGTGGATTTGGCCTCGGCTTCGTGCCATTTTATGAATGATTCGAATTTCTCGTTAATTTTTAAAACTGGTTTCGAATTTGACTTCGAACAATTTTCGAATTGTGGGTCTAGTTTAGGCTTCATACAATCTTAAACTGCTGTTTTCGGGTTTTGGTGGTGACTTTTCACGGCAGGTTTGACGTTGCTTCGCAGAAACACGCGGGCCAGCCCTGTCGCCTCGATATGCCTATCACACAGCCTTCCGATGCCGCGACACATACATGGCTGCAAACGAAGCCTGTCGTTTTCGGAACCAAGTGACGCCTGAGGGCGGCCGGAGAACTAACTGTCCGAATCGGTGTGTGCACATTAGCACGCAAGACGAGTACGCAAGTCCTTTCCTAGCACCACAGAGTTTTGGCAGGCGCCAAAAGAAGACTTCTGTACAGTAACATTGTACGCAAGATTCTGTGCCAACTTGATACGCTTTGGGTCCGTGTTTGCAAGTTCGAAGATACTGACTGGACTTCCACTTCGCGTTTATAAACTTCGAAGTCACTGGCTTCCGCTTCGACATTACGTGTTGTAAACACCTAGTCGCTTGAGTGACCGCATGACTCAGCTAGAATCCCCGGGGTATCCGCCCTTCCTGCCAGGGTGGGAGGCAGGCGACACCATATCGTTTGAGCAGCTGAGTGCGTCGTGGTGCCACAATGGCGCGCGTATGACTCAGCTAGAAGCAAACGTGTGTTACGAAGGCGGCCGAAGGCGACCGTTGTGTAGAAGCAAACGTGCGTTCCTCGCAGTGGTGCCGACAACTTAGCTACAAACGAATATTCTTCGGACTCTTCTACATGCCATCACTTGGTCTGCTCGGCATTTAGACATCCCGTTTTTCTAACGCTTCTAGCATCTAGAATACGCATCAGCATTAGTAAAACAAGGGAATTTACCTTGCTGCTTCTGCTCCTTTTGCCCAACATTGTATCTCCCCTTCCCCGTTAGCCGCACCAGCTTGCTTGGGGCTCTATAAAGAACGCTGCAAGCAGCGCTGTGTAAGCCGTTCGTAACATTGCTTCTCCCCCAGAAGAGTTCGGTCTGGCCACGGGCCTGGGGGTCCTGTCTGGGCACGGACCTGGAAGTTCGGTCTGGCCACGGGCCTGGGAGTCCGGTCTGGGCACCGACCTGGAGGTTCAGTCTGGTCACGGGCCTGGGGGTCCTGTCTGGGCACGGACCTGGAAGTTCGGTCTGGCCACGGGCCTGGGAGTCCGGTCTGGGCACGGGCCTGGGAGTCCGGTCTGGGCACGGGCCTGGGAGTCCGGTCTGGGCACCGACCTGGAAGTTCGGTCTGGCCACGGGCCTGGGAGTCCGGTCTGGGCACCGACCTGGAGGTTCGGTCTGGCCACGGGCCTGGGAGTCCGGTGTGGGCACCGACCTGGAGGTTCAGTCTGGGCACGGACCTGTGAGCAAGGGTGTACTCATAGCAAATGAGGTAAACATCAGTTCTGCATAACATTTACATTTGCACAGCTGTTTGAAACTGAATATTCGCAGGATTTTTTACTGGTTTGGAAAACATAGGTGCGTCTATCAGCCTGTCACGCCCAGCGGCCGTGACCTTATCCGTAGACTTTGCAGAACTAACAGACATTTTCGCCTGAGCCTCGTGCCATCTGTAACAGGAGCATGCTGTGGCAGTGCTTGAGAAGAAACGCAATCCACGTCTGGACTGTTGATTTGTATTCGTTTGTGAGGACCTACCCCCAAATTGACATACCCCAAATTGGAGTTCCCCGTTGTTGGCTTGGGCTCCGTCGCAGTTTTTGGCTGGAATATCGCAAAAGTGCAGGAAAAAGTTGGCCATCACACAAAGGCATCTCTTCTGACCCTTCATCGCAGTGGCATGGCCATGGAGGGTGCAGCGGGGTAACCCGACCCCGTAAACTCAAAATTGTGTGCTCAAATGAGGGGTAACTTTAGGTATCGAGGGTAAACCATTGCATATTTGACGGTTTTTAGTCCGTCTAACCTGAGCCCAGACGCCTTTTCTCCGCAGCCCAAGCATGGCATTTATGCCACTGATTCACCGGTCTTGAGGACTCTTTTATGCCAAGCGACATTTGGTCTCCTACCCATGGTGGGCAACGAACCTATCCTCCAAACCTATCCTCGTTTTACCCGAAGTAGGGACTCGAGTTGCTTTGTTGTTAGGTCTTATGAGAAAAATCAGGAAACACATTGTTTTTGCGCGCGTGGCATCGTTAGTTCAGGTTCTAGGTCCAGTGCAACTACAAAATGACAAAAATACGAAAAACGATAGTCTGGTTTGGACGAATTCGTAATCTGATTCCGTGCTGAAAATAGCTTATTGCTAGCACCCCGAACCTACCATCCCATTAATGTAACACACGTTCAATGGATCCGTTTTGTCTTGTTGCCTTATCCAAACAGCACCAAAGGACATTTACCGTGGCACGCAGCTACACGACCCTCGACCGCCTTCTAACCAGGCAAACACGTGCCAGCCTGGTTAGCCTGACGTAGCTGAATTAAAAAAATGTGGTTTGACGTAAAATTCAGACAAAAATTGTCGCACGCCGCTTGCGTGTCGCACAAAAATTGTAACTTAACACGCACTCGGGTGGAGGTGATATTAACTCCCCAAACGAAAGATTTTCCAGATTGATTTCGGAACAGCGAGGCGAAGCCGCGTCAAACTGTGCATAACTGTAGAGAATTAATAGCGGATCCCTTGGTACATAAAATTACATGCAATCTGTAAGGTCGCTGGCTTACGGTCGGCCAAAGTCAGGCCATGGCTGTCAGCGAATGGCATTTCTTGGAAATTGTTCAATGTGATGCAATAACGGGGTGCTAGCCAAAGCCATATCTGTCTGAGATATTTTCTTAGACAATAAACCAATCAAATTTTGAATTTAAATCAATTATATTGACCTACGGTCAAGTATAAAAGTCAGATCAAGATCAAAACTAATCCGTTTTTTAATCGAGAGCTTGGTTTTGTGGGGTGGTTTCTGACGCTCATTTCTAGTTTATTAATGACAGGGACTGCAACAGTCATGTTCCATCGACTTTTTTAAGGTAAAAGTAGGTCACTGAACTAAAATGACCAGTGTCAGCATTTTGTTTTTAAGAACATACCGCCCAGCGAAATCCCTGATGTTTATTAGAATGGAAAAAATAAAAGCAACGTCGTAGACATTGGCCACCTTGACTTTATTAAGGTTAAGCGAGGTCACTCACCTCAATGACCTCTTGATAAGAACAGGTATCTAGCTGCACGGCTGTTGCACGAGGATGCCTGGGGCACTTGAAACACCAAAAACTAGAGTTTGACCTTGTTTGACCTTATTTGACCTCAAATTTATGATGAAAGAACCTCAAGTTCTGACATAAGTGAGGTCACGTACAGCCCAATCCATTTGGTAAGTTTGGTGTCTCTAGCTATCTTCATCAAGTCATTCATGGCTAACCCTGTCGCCGTCCCCATGACCAAAAATGGCGGCTGCCGCCTGTGGCCGCCATGGAGGAAAGCTTTCGGCGCCCTATGACGGCCTCCAGGCCTCCAGTCTTTACTCTTTGATGAGAAAACGCACGTGTCTCCAGAGCCCTTCCCTTTGCGGCCACCTTGGCAAGGCGGCGACGGTGCTTAAATGATGAACTATTTGGTATTTCATACAAACATTTTACATGCGAACTACCTTCGTCAAAATTGAGTTGGCAAAAGCCGTTGAGAAAGATATGGGGTTGGGCTGGTCGTCCGGTCATCGGCTTCCCCTCTCTCCGGTCACTTACAAAAATTGAGACCCCTAATCCACGATAATCTTAATAAGGGAATAATAGAAGACTTAACAGCCAGTTGGGTAAACAGCCGTTGGGTAACAGTTAGGTAAATGCGTGGGTCATATCGAATGGGTAAGGATTTAGGATAAGAGTGAGGGATTTGAAGAAAAATAGGGGAATGGGTGCGGGTATGGGTGATACGCCTGCGCAAGGTCTGGTAAGTACCTCAAGGTCTGGTAAGTACCTCAAGGTCTGGTAAGTACCTCAAGGTCTGGTAAGTACCTCAAGGAATGTCAACCTGCTCTGCTGCTCGCACCTTTTTCTGTCGTAATTAGTTTCACTCAAGCTACTTTTGCAAGTACTAACACAAAAGCAAGGTTTGGATGTAAGGTTACCTGACACTCTTCCATACTAAAGACTTAAGTCCTGGGAAAAGGCTGGCTGGTGAATAACAGGTGGGCACAGGTGATAGGACATGGATAACGTGTGAGTATGGGCACTATCGCAGGTAGGTAGATAGCAGGTGAGGCACCAGGTAGGTAGCAGGTGGATTACGTAACGGTATATCACTCAGAAATGCCACTAGCAAGAAATCCCAGTGCAATTACTCAGTTGTTACATTGACCTCCAGCAGTGTATGGAGATGCTGTATCCAATTTTGCTATTCTGTATTTTCCGGTTGTGCCTTTTGAGCAGTCATCCTAAAATATCAGCACGAGCGCATTCGGCTACATGCGGAGGCGGTTTACACGACTGCGTACCGTCCTTTGCAGTTTGTGAGCCTGATGTGCCTGTGCAGTCTCATCGTTCCAGCGTCCAGCAGCCTTCTAGCAGCCGTGGCAATCATGTGAGTGTGAAGATGACATGAGTGGGTGCTGCCAATAGGCGTTGCAGACACTGAGTATCTCATAACCTGGACGCCTTCATATTGATAGTGCAATGCTTGGGTTAGATGACGTGATACGATTGCACTCCTAGACGACGCAAAAACGCATCAAAACGAAGGACAGAAACGTACGGACCGCGTAATCCAGCCCTCAAAATGAAACTTTCTAACACGCTAATTGAGTTGTATTTCATGTGGCTGGCAGTCGATATGAAATTATTAATCTGCCCTGGTGCATACCAATGACGACTTTAAAGCAAGCTTACCAGAGTGCCTGCGTCTCCTGCAGCGTCGCCTTGTGTTTCCAGTTTCATGAGCAACGGCGTGTCGAAGTTTGTGGATCTGTGTATGATGTACTTCGGCGGAGAGACCAAGCTCCTGGAGGCGGTGGAGGAGATGACCGTGCCGCTCACCAAGCCGCCCGCCTGCTGCTGCGGTCTCTGCTGCCCGCGTCCCATCCTGACCAAGTGGGTGTTCAGAGCGCGGAGAGTGGGAGGCCGCGTGCGTCGACCATGCTCTCAAGCGTTGTTGACCTGGCTCAGGGGCTGGAACACGGATGGGATAAGGGGAATGGAAATGATGAAGCTTGACAAGTAACAACTCAGTGTCGATTGCCTGCCACTGCAAAGGCTGATATTTATTGACTGAGCTTAACTTGATTGAGCCTGCCTGTCGCTCAACCAAATGAGCTAGTTGCAGATCTGATCAGAAGTCGTCAGTCCTGTCGTTGTCTCGTTCGTTGCATGCTGAATCTTTGGTACCACAGAGCGTGGGATCGCCCCCGCACCCGGCCAAGTCCCCCCCCCCCCCCCCCACCACTCTCCCGCTACCCCCACGCCCGCTGAAATGATTTTCGCCCACGCGCAGCTGTTCTAACCACTGCTAGATCCAAAGAGGTTTACGGCCCCCCCCCCCCCCCTCCCCTCCCCCAGTCTCTGAAGCGGTACATAGGTTTCGAAGGAGTCCATAACCGGCCAAACGGACGCGGGTTTTCAACACAATGTGAAAAGAGTAGGACGTCCTCGGACCTCCAGCCGACCGGAAATGGCTGCTGGTAAAAATGAAGGGACAATGAACAGACAAGAAGAATTATTGGTTAATTGGGAGGGTGGGGGTCGGAGAGGTTGTAGCGCGTATTCCGTTGCACGGCTGCCCGCGTTGTCAACGGGGGCCCTGTGTGTATGTCGGACCACTTTCGATCACTAAGGGGCTTCCCACTCTGCTCTTGGGCTCTTCGTGTTTGTTCAGAGGTATCCATGCTACCGTTAGGACCCAACTTGCCGGGCTGATGTCCATGACTCATGGACGATCCACAGTTTTCCATCTGCTCGGAAGTTGCCGTGCCCCGTTGGCAGAGGACCCACATGCGCACATGCCGGCGTGCTCTCGGTCATTCTGGCAGTGTTCACATTGTCCCGGGTATCTGCCACTGGCTCCCACATGCGCACCTGCCGGCGTGCTCTCGGTCACTCCGGTACTGTTGACATTGTCCCGGGCACCTGCCACTGGCTCCCACATGCGCATCTGCCGGCATCTGTTCGCTCCCATCGGTCACTCCGGCACTGTTCACAGTCTCGGGTACTTGCCACTGGCTTCCATTTGCGGAGGGCCCTACTCTGTTGCCGGCGGTCCTTTTCTGTTCACCTGCCCGGGCACTCTTGATGTTCCGTGGGCCGCCGCATTGGTCCGGGGTGCTTCCCACGTGCCTGGAGGACTCTACGCTGTTGCCCGAGCCCTATACTCTTATCTACTTAAGCACCAAGGGTGTCCCCGTATACAATTTCATGGGGATCCGAGCACACACACACAAACACACACACACACCTATCCCAGGAGAAGCGGGGGGGGGGGTCGCCAGCAGGGAAGCGCCAGCAATCTTTGGAAGTCGGAAGAGGTCGTAAAGCCATCGCGACGCCTGAATGAAGGGGAGTGGACGAGGAACCATGCGTTCAATAATTGACGTTGCCGTAAATGATCATTGTTATGCCAATCCGCATGTGTTTTGAGTTATACCATTGTAAGACATGGGGCGCAGGGGTCGGAGTTTATGGCAGGGACTGAGACCCAGAACTTTCTAAAACTTTAACGCCGACCCTTTGGGTGTTGACGTGAAAGAAATGATCCAAGTGGCTATCATCCCTTCGCATTCCCAACGCGGGCGGACGTCCGCTGCTCATTCCGCCGGAAAATATTACCGCAGTGTCGTAGCTCCTTCTCAGAACAGTGCATGTTATCATCTAGTCCGGTCGACTGTGTAAGGTATCAGTGTATAAACGTGTTTTGCGGGGTGACATCTCATGCATTTTACCCCGCAGCTGCACTATGGCCTGGACGCTACATTCCAAGTTTCTTTTTTTGTTTCTTATGGCAAAAGAAAGACAGGGAGTAAATCCGGTCATTTGTTATGGTGTCGATAAAGCATCCCAATAACGCGCTGCTTGAGGATCACATAGTTCACATACTCCCTCCAGGTGTTCACCAACACCCATTATTGTGCGGTCTTAAGCGCAGCCAAGCGTTCTTTGATTTGATGCGCTTAGCTAGGCAAATGCGACTGCGGCATAAACTGGATCCATTTGGTTCAGGCGACGGCAATTACGTAATACACTATGTAGGGCGATCTTCCTCCGCGTCATCATTAAGCAAAGCAAGTTTTCAGCCCCTGCTGCACACTAAAATTGCATGCAGTTGTGGGTGAACTGGCCAGCAGGGTCACGAAAGGACGATCAAGTTTGATGACTTCAGGGATGGGTTTGTGCGCTTTGTGTCTCGCATTGCGGAGAACTGACAGGAGAAGAGATGTAAACATAACCACCAGAGGGCTATATTTGCCCCCTTGACAAATGGAAATGGGCGATTTTCCCTTGCCTCTCGTGTGGTGCTACCCCTGGGCGTCTCCGTAGGGTCGATATCTGCAGCTTTTGCGCGACCTGGAAAAATAATGTTATGAGCTGGAAAGAATGAGAAAATGAATGAAATTGTGTCTCTTCCGGTAACGTAAGTGACATGTTACAACGCAATGGACTACAGGTAATGTACGTTTTAAGCAGGATTCGATGTAGCGAACAGGCTGAGAACCCGTGGCCGACTGATGGGGAAACATTTATAACCCCTGGAAGATTTTCTAGCGCGCCGTAAAAAGTGAAATGACGCGATGCCCGGCAAAATCTTCGGCACCATTTCCCAGGCCAGTGGCCAAAATGTTCGCCAAGGCGATGAGACATAAAAAATGCCGAAAGATATCTAGCGCATTACGCACGTGACTCATTGACAGCGATTCAGAAAATGCGGACCTAGTAACTCAGCGGCAATACTCTCAGGTTGGTTCCTGCTAGCCCGGCCAGTCGCTGACGGAACGCTCATTGAAAGCTATTGCGCTACAGGTAATAAAAACAAAGAATGGTTAAAGATTGAACAAAATTAGCATGCGCACATGAAGCGTATGAAAGGACGGATCTGCAATATTTACCAAATATGTTCGTACGTGAATGAGTTCTGAGTATCCCAACTTTTAAATTTTGACCTCAGACGGATCTCGGCCAGCGCAGTGACTTGCTTTGAACTTTAAATTTTTTCCAAGTAAAAAAGGTTGGTACTAGGGAAGGTATTCAAAAATTCGCGCAGCTCCGCTGCGACATTTTTTGCTTTGCTTTGCTCTTGTTTTTGTTTCTTTGCTAATCGCTGGAAAGGGGGGGCACCACGGGGACGTCCCCCGTCCGAACCTAACTGAGATCTTTATTTTAACTGTTTTCATTTTAAATAGAAACTTAATCAGACCAAACCTATTTAAAAGATGATTGTTAAAATATATAACAACGCTGAGTTAAACTATACTTTAAGCAGCAAAGTTCACTGAAATTATCGTGCAAACTGTGATCCCTGAAACACGGCAATGTGGAAACAAAAAATATACTGGCGTTTTCATGCAAGGTTCTAAAATAAAAATACATAATATAATAACATCGGATCCTGGTGGCTGACGGGCGCGTCGTGCGGGTCAGTTACGGCGCGTTCGAACACTCTCCTTTGGCCAGGATATCCGAAGGCGCGGGGGGCCGTGGGATCCCACACGGGTCTAGCGGCCTGTCGCTCGCGCTGCGGCTGGTTGCTCCGTGCGGGTCTCCGCTTGGGGCGCCTGGCTGTGCGCAATGGGTTAAGGGGTCAAGGGGCGGCGGCGGCGCTGAACCACGGTCAGGACCGGGGGTGGTCTCCCTGGTTACACCTGGCCGTGTGGGACGCGTTGTACGCCCCGTATAGCACCGGGGTAGCCCTGGCGACGACCGCCTCCCGAGGGAGTGTTGGGCTGTCCTTCAGTTGGGCTCCGAGGTGGGTGGGGAGCTCCGGTGCCGAAATCTTCTACCACTTGCATGGATTCTCTCTCAAACAACCACACCTACCTCAATTCCTGTAGCCAGGACGCTTCTGTGCGCGCTGGAGACCGGGTTGCGGCTGCCGATGACCCCCCAAACATCTTCTGGCCATCGAACCTCTGAACAGGCTCGGTCCCTATGGGCCTCTCCATCGTCGGAATATCTGATCGTTCAGAAAGCCAAGCTAGATCCCGATGAAAACCGCTGGCACTCAATTTGAATCCCTTTCAGCGTAAGCTGGCTTTTTCCAAGTTTGGCATTCCGAAGGAGGTCCGCAGATGTCCAGATGGTTCTATCGAGCTTCACCACGGCAACGACTAAGACGCGAAACTGTTACTAGCGACCAGGGAGCTTACGTACTGCTGCTGGTGTGAGAGGCCAAGGAACCGTCAGCACCGCTGTCAGTGCGCGACCTCGCCAGACTAAAAACTCGTCGAAAGGACTCATGACGCGTTGGGATCTTTGAGGAGCGTCGGAGGAAGAAATCACTGAGGGTTAGAGAGCATGGTATGTCTGCTGCTGGGCGGATTAGGAGAAGGGAGAATGGAAACTTATTGACACAGACACCATAGTTCTTACCTTCAACAGCCCGTCAGCGCCGTCAGAATTTAACGTGGGATATCATTCCGCTTCGGTCAGGCAGTATATCCCAGGCCAGTAATTTAACGTGGGATATCATTCCATTTCGGTCAGGCAGTATATCCCAGGCCTAGAAATTTAACGTGGGATATCATTCCATTTCGGTCAGGCAGTATATCCCAGGCCTAGTATGCTGTTTTCGCTGTCAAAGCTTTGGCCACGTCACAGACAGGTGTCGAAGAGAACCCCGGTGCTCCAGGTGCGCTTCCTCAGAGCACCAGTCACGTGACCACGTCGCTGAGTACCCGAAGTGTCGAACTGCGGTGATGATCATCATGTGGTGATGATCATCACGCCGCCTCCTCCAGGAAGTGTCTGAACTCTCAAGGCTGGCCTTCAAGCTCATTTTAGGCACCAATGGCTGGGAACTCGATATAACCCCAAAGTTGTAGGCATATTTTGGATCTTAACATCAGAACAATTTTTTCAGAGCATAAGCCTGAGAAAGCCCATGAAAAATTCTTATCCTATCAAAAACTTCCTGGTCCATCAAAAAATTCCCAACCAATGGAAATTTTTCTGAAAGCTCTTGGATGATAGAGAATTTCCGTCAAATGAGCTTGAACTTGATCTTGAAGAGTGATCTTTCGAGGCCGGCCTCTCACGGATGCTAGGTGATTCGCTGAGGTGATTCTGACACTTCACAATTCAAAAGTGAACGGTAACCTAAAGGTGATGTGAATTTCTCCGTCATTCGACCTTGAACTTGATCTTGAGTGGGTTCTTGTGCGGTCAGGAGTTCTTGATGGATGATAATTTATGCGGTGTTAAATAAATATTTTGATGCTTAGGAACCCGAAGTTGGCCTCCGAAAACCTTTGGGTGATACTGAGTTCCTCGCCATTTGGCCTGGAATTTATTCTTGGGTAGGGTCAATTTCAGAGGCTGGAGCTTTGCGACAGACACTGATTGGTGCCCTGAAAAAGCTTCTGATGCTTGTAAATTCAAAATCGGCGACTAACCTATGGGTGATAAGGAAGAACGCATGATGTGAGTTTTAATTTGACCTTCAGTGATGTCTTTCAGATGTGATTTTTTTTAGGGTCGGTAGTTCCGGCGCTGAGGAAGATAATGACCCTCATAAAATTGAAATTGGTAATCATCGCTTTGGGGACACGGAGTTTCCTGTCATTTTAATTCATATTTAACCATTAAGTTCAAGTGGTATTGGAGAAACGGCAGATGTGAAATTATTGCATCGTATCTGACCATAAAACACGTTCTCATCTACATCAGAATTCGTTGGTAAAAAATAAAATAATTCGTGACTTCACTGACGTAAACCATGCGTGTTTCACAAAACTTGGCCTCAAAATGGCAGGATTCACCAGACCATGAGAAAAATGAACGCGTCCCGTGCGTCCTTGTATCAAGTCCTGCCAGTTAGAACAGTGCATAGCAAGATGGGCTTTCCACCTTAGAGGTAATTAAAACTAAAATCTTCAAGTTGGGGGGAAAAATCTTGAGATTTTGGGGGCACACGTTTCAAGGACCCAAGATGATCCAGCCCTCCCCTTCACGAAATTTTGGATCGGACATGATTCTGGCCAATCATATATCGCAGCCAACTCGGAGCCCCATTTGTTGTTTTTTATCTGAACGCAAAATGAAATGGTCTAAATCTGTGCAGAAATCAGAACGTGGGGCTAGGTCAGGCCAATCTAAATTGGGATAGGTAATGTTGGGATGTTCCCACCCCGCCCACGCCCCACCAAACATTGCTGAAAGGACCCTGACGGCCGTCCTGTCCGCGATATGAGCGGACAGCCTCTTCCTCCCACTGGACGCGCAGTCTCACGTAACCCATGCTGTTCAGACGCTACCTGAAGGCGATGAAGATGATGGTGCACCAGCTGCCCTTCACGCAGAGCGCCTACTGCCTGATGTCGCTGTACCTGTTCGCCGCGCAGCTTACTCAGCCGGGTCAGGTCGGTGTAGAACACACGCGCAGCGAGACGAGCTCCACTGTAGGCATGTGACACGGAGCCAGGGCACGCTATATGCACGGAGCACACGTGTGCGTGTGCGTGCGTGTGCGTGTGCGCGTGTGCGTGTGCGTGTGCGTGTGCGTGCGTGCGTGCGTGCGTGCGTGCGTGCGTGCGTGCGTGCGTGCGTGTGTGTGTGTGTGTGTGTGTGTGTGTGTGTGTGTGTGTGTGTGTGTGTGTGTGTGTGTGTGTGTGTGTGTGTGTGTGTGTATGTGTGAGATGTTTATATCATTGTAAGTAATTGTTGCATGCAACGGTCCTGTTTCGTGATGGGCCGATGTTTTCTGTCTGTTCAGAACGACGTGTTCAAAATAGGGCAGGAGAATGTACATGCACCGGCAAGACTGCGAATGCTCTGACAAAGCGAAGTTATTTCGTGCTTTTGTTGACACGGGTGTTCTTTTTCACAGATTGCCTACAATGATGCCTTCATATACCTGACAGCAGTTAACGTGCTATCATTTATGCTTGCCATGTACAGCCTTGCGATGTTGCTAGAAATAACGAAAGGAAAACTGGCGCAATTCCGTTATACGGTGAGCTCAGGTTCTTCGTAAATTATGTTCACATGAATGCAGCAATGTGTCGAAAAAGATACGTGCGGGGCGGTTCTCTAGGGATGGCTCGAAAATTCCTGCAATAACGTTGAATAGCGGTGCATTTTTAGAGAACGTAAAATGTTATCCCCAACAGCACATTCATACGCATAATCGTATTGTAATTGCAGTCGATTTTGTTGATGAGCCTGTCGACACTCATGACTAGTTGACGCCCAGTGTCGCTCAGCCGTCCGCCCGTTGGATGTATGACCTCAACCTGTTCTCGACCCTGTGTTACAGCCCAAGTCTTTTTTGATCAAGGTCACGCTCGTTCTGGTGAAGGTCCAGGACATCGTCTTCAATCTCCTCGTTCATTATGGTGGGATTCCTGAGACCCCATCAATGACTCCGGCAACCTACGGAGCCTGTGAGTTCTTCGAAATGAGTTACTCAAACAGTTACTTTCCATTGCAAAGAAAGTTTGAGCGACATCTCACAGCACGTCAAAAATGTTCACGCTTCATGTCACAAAAACACCGGGAATTGTTAGCACATAGCACACAACTGTGAATTTAAACACTTGATTCGCGTCCCGTTGGCAAGCGGGCCAGAAATGCCGATTTCGTTTCAGCCTCGATTGGCAAGCATTCACAAGCGGTTTGTGTCAGTGAAACAAAGATCTTGTGGTACACATATGCAAACAGTTCAGTCCACAATGCATAGTGTCGGAAGGTCATTTTCAAACGAGTGAGCCCCATTGTCATCCAACTAGAATACTTGTGTGCCAGTGTTCCAAACTGTTGCAGCGGGAGGCGCTCATCATGTTCGTCCGTTCATACGTCCACGGACTCCCGTGCTGACAACTGCGGCCTCTGCTGTTGCAGCGGGAGGCGCTCATCATGTTCGTCCGTTCATACGTCCACGGACTCCGGTGCTGACGACTGCTGCCTCTGCTGTTCACAGTCATCCGTGACATTATGGTCCTGCTGGAGATGTTGCTGTTTGGGCTGCTGACCCACAAGCTATACAACGTCCCCGACCAGTACGAGGGTACCATGGACGCCGAAGACAATGTCATTGGGAAGACAATGATGGGCGACGAAAACGATTGAGCTTCTGTAAGGACAGCCCTACGGCTGAGGTTACGGGAGGCTACCTGTTTTGTACAAAAGTTTTCAAGACCAATATGGGTCTTCCGGATGTTTTCGTGTTTGAATTGAATGTCATAAGAGGAACGGACACATTGTGCTATTGGGCGTGCATGATGAAAACAGGATCTTTTATGTGCAAACCCTTTAAAAAGGTGATTCCTTTGCTTCGCGCTGGCATTCCACGTAACGTACATGGAAACTAGAACATCTGTTTCGTCACAAACAGACGAAATAGGAGCACGAAAATGTGCCAATGCTACCGCGCAGGTGGGTACAATGCCTCGATGCAGGCGCAGATGCCTTAAACAATAAAGTTTATCGCTTTTTCGTTTTCCAGCATGTCTTCTTCGGCCGACAACAGTTGTATATTCAAGATCACGCAGAGTCCAGCGCTACCACGCACGCTTGTTGTGAATAATTCGTTTTCTCTTCCTTTTCTTTTCGTAATGTCATAGCTGGAAAGTAAAAGCTTGTCCATTTTTACTAACAGTAACGACAATGTCGTGAAGCATTTTAGATAGGCCCTTTTCGGTACTTACTCTGTTGTGTTGTACCAAGGAAATGAGTGCTGCTTTCAAGAGACACACGTCTGCTTTTCTCTCTGATCCTGCTAGCACATACATCTATTTGTACATAAGCGCTGAAGCGATAACGCACACGCACGGAATCTTCTGCACCGCCTGGTGACTGGGCTGTAACTTGATCTGGCGCATGCCTTACGTGGTGTGTTACAATGTCAAGTTTATGAATGTGTTTTGTGGTTGTGTTGTTAGTGCAGCATTTCTCTTTTGCCACCATATTAACTGTCTCGCGAAACGCACGGGCTTGTAGCAAACAGAGTAGACAGTTTATTCGATGGTGGCTCGTTCTGTATTCCTTTGAGACCAGTTGCAAAAAAACGGGCGGCGGAAAGAAGGCCCATGGAAGTCATTGATCGCATTGTGCCGTGTTTCCGATGGATCCGCCATGATCCGGGACTTTACGTGAACAAAACTGAGACATGTCAAACATGGTGCGTGACTATGTGTGTCGGTGCGGCCTCTGGCTTCTTCGAGAAAGCCACATGTTTTAAACCCCATCCGTAGGGGCCACGTCACACCCAAGCCCGACGAGAGCGGGACGGGGGGAGGACGAGGGCTAATATACCCCCTGCTAGCTCTCAAACTAAGGCAGACAGAAGACTGTGGAAGAAAACGACCGTGCTGCTCCTTTTACAAGCTATCCAGACATCCAGATTTTGTGTCAAGTCAAAAGAAGACCTTTCAGGTTACGATGATTGTGACGGACGAAATACACCGCGTTCTTTTTCTTTCGCAATATACTTAGTCCACTTGTGTGTACCGTTTTGACTGTCCTTCAAGGTCGCCCCCTCACCTTATTTAGTGCCTCCTACCTGCTGCTACATGTCTACTTCACTATCTGTTACAGGCACGCCTTTCAGAGCCCTGTTTCTTTACCGCTCTTGTTCCCTTGGTGCTCTCGTGGGCACCGGCCCGGCCCGGACATCGCCGGGCTGGTGTCCAGTGTGTGGGCTCGGTGATGGCCTGTCCTTGTCGGAGGGCACGCCGCGTCAGTGCTCCAGGGGAATCCGTGGGAAGCAGTTGCCCACCTGTCCGGGCCGCTGCCCTCATTCCCTGAGCTTCGTATCGTTGTTAGCGTTTTTCGTTTGCTTCGTTTCAGTTTCACGTCTTACTCATAGTCTCTCTTTGGCAGTAATATAACTCAAATAGCCCATGCTAAGTTGATGTTTGTCGGCGTTTGCACGGAGCAGAACGGTCTTCCGATTACTACGTCGCATATGAACGCCGAACCGTGCAGTAGACTGGTGAATGCCCATATCACCCGGCGAACAGTGCGCTTAACAGTGGATGTGGCTAGCTCCGGTACAGTGATGGAGGGAGCCGGTGTAGCGCCTAGTGAAAGTGAACTCGGCACTCGGAGCCCAGCCAGCTCATTGCCTTCTTGGGCGAACTAGACGTGCTGGAAGGCCGAACTCTCGAGGCTGAAGATCGAGCAGGCCCAGACAGCGGGGATTGAGCCAATTTTAACCTAGCGACACACAGCTTTCTTCCAATCGCGATATCTTGTCT